>NC_142534.1:1328214-1659642 GCF_056151865.1 Erythranthe guttata
CATTTTATTATTATTATTATTTTTTTAATATATTAATCTAAAATCGACTTATTTGACATTTTCTTGCAGATACCAGCTCATTAGAGTTCATGCAAGCGGCCTCGGAGAAAACTGCAAATGGTTGGAAATGTTCGAAGATGTTGACCTTGTCCTATACTGCGTCTCCTTAACAGAATACGACGAATACTACGAAGACATAAACGGGACCCGCACAAACAAGATGCTGGCAGCCAGGACACTCTTCGAGTGCATCGCCACTCATCCATCTCTACATGAGAAAGACTTCCTTCTCATACTCAACAAGTTCGACCTTCTAGAAGAAAAGATCGAACAATCTCCTCTAACACAATGCGAATGGTTTCACGATTTCAACCCCGTTTTCAGCCTTCATCCGCACAGTTCCAAAAGTAACAACAACCCACCTCTGGCCGAACGGGCTTTTCATTATATTGCATTGAAGTTCAAAAGTGTGTTCAGCTCTTTAACGGGCCGGAAATTGTTTGTCTCACGGGCTACGGGATTGGAGGCTGATAGCATCGATAAAGCGCTTAGATACGGTAAAGAGATTGTGAAGTGGGCCGATGAAAAACATACTGTTGATATGAATGAGTGGTCCAGTGATAGCACAGAGCCTAGCACATCTCCTTGAAAAATCAAGCGTATATATTATGTATATATATCTATATATAATTATATATACATTTGCAATTTCTGGTCAAATAATATGACCATGGCTATGAAGATTAGGCCTTGTGTCTCTGTGAAAAGGTGTAAGAACTATATCCATATTTGTAAGAACATGGTTATATTTTTAAAGGTAAATTACAACCACCCCTGAGGTATGGTAGAATTACGAGACTCCCCTCCTGTTTGGGTAATGACAATTACCCCCCTCAACTATAAATTTTCTTACATGTCCATCCTTGCGGTTTCAAATTTAGTGAATTCTTCTTGATTATATAGAATATTATTACTTTTGTACCCGTTTTACCCCATTTGAAGTCCACATTTTGAAGTAAGATGGTCATAAGATGTGTTTTTTGGCTTGTATATATCAAATTGTGGTCAATCAGAAACTGTATTTTTACACAAAACGAGTACAAACTAGAGCACATTTCACGGAATCTAGAAAATTATATTGAATTTGACACCATAAGGGTGAAGGTGTAAGAAGATTCATAGTTGAGGGTAGGTGTTCGTAATTTTACCATACCTCTGGGGGTGGTTGTAATATACCCTATTTTTAATGAAATTGAGAGCAAAGCTTCTTCATATATTGCATATACTAGAGAAACATTCTTACACAAAGATATACATACATTGGTATATATTTTTTCATTACATGAACTAACAATTCACTGATAATATTATCGAGTTTCTTGAATTCTTAACAGGGGGCGCACCACCGATCTATGAGCAATAGAACGGTTGTTTCTGCCATAGCATCCTCGCATCTGGCATTAGCATCTTTCGACTCGTTGGTCTCTCCTACTTTGTGAGTAGCTTCCCTTTTCGAGAATTTCAACGAGAACGGATTTCTTGCACGGACTTTTTCGCTTAGCTTTGCTAACTCTCCCATGCACACGTCAGCTACAGCTGCCATTTATTTTTTCTTTCTTTTCTTGAATTCTTGATGGAATATTATATATATGGATGTAAAGATTGATGAACATTGAAGTGCATTGGTTCTGCTTTATATATAGATACATGATGGCATTGAGGGCAAAGGAGTTGTGTGGTGGTGTATCAAAAATATCAGTGTGTGGAGGCCCTACTTGTAACGTGTAACGTTCCGAGAATATTCCGGAAAATAGATTCGGCATTTTTTTTTTATCTCACTGTAAGTGTGTATTGCAGAAGGTAAAAAAGAAATGGTGTGTGATGAGTGGTTAGAGAATGACCATATGTGTATGTCTAAAGATTCACAGTCCATTCATTTCTTTTGGTGGTTGTAATAAAAAGGACAAAAATAAACACTTCAATTGGCCCAAAGGGAAGCAAAATATCTTGCTTGTTTTTTGGCAGTGATGAGTTGGCAAAGAAAAAGGAAAAGGAATAAAAGAAGA
Organism: Erythranthe guttata; assembly: GCF_056151865.1. Taxonomy (NCBI): domain Eukaryota; kingdom Viridiplantae; phylum Streptophyta; class Magnoliopsida; order Lamiales; family Phrymaceae; genus Erythranthe; species Erythranthe guttata. Next base: position 1,330,281 of record NC_142534.1, read on the forward strand.
GAGAAAAAAAGGGGGAATACATACTATACAGATATTATTGGTCAATAAGTCAACATTGTAAGGCAATCAAAATTGAGTGGCTAGCCTCCATAATGTGATATACACAGTGATGCTTGACTAAAGATTTTTCTATCAAGGTAAACTTATTGAATATGTTCAATAAATATACTACTGAGACAACGTTGACAAAGGGGGTGTAGCTCATATGGTAGAGCGCTCGCTTCGCATGCGAGAGGCACGGGGTTCGATTCCCCGCACCTCCAAAATATATTTATTTTATATTCTTGAATTTTATAAATAATTTGCATTTTCTTTTTTCTCTTGAGAAATAAATCAGAGCAACTAGAAAACTATATTTTATAGATTGCTAATAAATTAGTCTCCGCTCGACACGGTAAAACAACGAAGAATATAAGTTACTGTCTTATTTCTTTTTTCAAACTGAGTGATCAAGAACCAATCACATACAATGCACAGGAGCAACTTGATTATCACAATATTCAAAGGAAAAAGGACTTCAAATGCTTCAATCATCTCGATGTATCGCACATTCGCTCGTTAACTTTGTGAGCCCTTCATTTCACCCAAGTTGATTATGCACTTCACAATCCCGACACAGCATCTCCAGCCGATACAATCTCAACCCTTTTTTTTCCGAATGGGGAACAACGTGAAATGACTGATAAGGGCACAGTACACTTTCTTTAGAACATTTCCCACCACAAGACGGGCTGAATTTGTTCCATGGGGAGCCCTCCAATCTTTATCTGCCTGTACTAGAATCTTCCAATCCAGAACAGCATTGCCTCCATATAAGAACCTCCTTGAACAATATATGTTCCATCGATAGAGAAGGCATTTCTTTGGAGTGCTCCATGGAAGACTTAGTGGGGGCACAAACGAATAGTCTTTTTTTCCTGGGATTAAATCCAAGGCGTCCAACCTTCGTACATATTACAAAGGTTATCGATATTTGTTGCTTGCCTGAGCAGAAAATCTACTTGCTCTGTTATGCTAATTTCCCTGAGAGACACATATTAGCACAGCATGTCAATACATCAAGTTTACCGACACATATTTTACCATGCATTACTAAAAAAGAAGCAGATACCTGTTATCACTGATATCTCGGCCATCAAGTTTCATCTCTACACGCCTTAAGAGTGATACAGCATAAGCATTTTTGCCTGCACGCCCCAAACTTGCATTTTAGTAAAATTTCAAAGCATATGCGGGAAAAAAGTAATTCAGACAAGGTAGTACTCAACTGAAGTTGCATAATTTATAAAACCTTGGAGGTTCTTTATGTTGTATTATGTGTGTGTGTGTGTGTGCGTCTTTGGAGATGGAGATTGGGGTTGGGAGGGCATCAGATTTTTTTCTGTTGTGGGCATCTTCATGTGCATGAACATATGTCAAAATACATTAAACGTGTCTAAATACTAACTTGCAAACCTCAAACTAAACATTGTTCCATATGCAGTGTTTACTGCAAGTAAGCTAAGTTGAAGTTTAAAAGTGGAAGTTACAGTATACTTTCAGCGGAAGAATTTAGCTTACCCGTGTGTGATTGACTGACAGTCTCCAAATTAGTGAAGGCTCTCCCTAATTCTTCCTCAGTTTTGTCTTGGTTTAACACAGGTTCTGCATCTTTATGCACCAAATCCGAGTTTTCCTGATAAAAAAGAAGAGAGGTCTATAGGTACTGCAAAATAAATCATCTGAAAAGGACACATATAAAAATTCCATGACAGATAGCATAGCTATTAAAAACCTGCTTATTTTCAGAATCTGTTTCCCCAATGGGCGATTCCAATACTTCAGTCACATTTGATGTAAGGTAATCCAGAGAATCTCCTTTCTCCTGGCTTGCAGAGCCACCTGTCACATCACGATTACTGAAGCTATCTGCAAGACTTGCCTCAGCAAATGTATCACCCGACTCTGTGGTGCTGCTAGTGATGCTCATTGGTGGAGATATCCATCCACTATCTAGTAAAGCCAGTTCACCTGAACCAACAGAATTCCCATCATTTTCACCATCAGATCTGATAAACATGCGACTCTCCTGGGCATCATCATACTCAGGTCCAGCCCCGGTAACATCTGCCCTCAACGGATCAATGTCCTGTGACTTTACTTGCAGGCTTTCACCTACTCCTTCGAGAGCCTGGATAATAAAAAAAAAATAGCCTAGTATCAGTACATAGAATATACCACAAATCATGCAGTTAATAACAATTGTATCTATATCATTACTTTGTGAAGATTGCCAGCATGAAGACCTGCAGCCTTCGCCAGCATGGTCAGCACGGAGTAAAGACCCTTGACACACAATGTAAGAGATGGAACCAAAGGCTTGAACAGTCGTAAAGCCTCCTTGACTCTATTATGATAAGACTGAAATATGGCTTGTCCATGAATGGGCGCAATCTCCAATTTGTTCTCTTCTTCTCTATCCATAGCATGAGTGATAGCAGCAATGTCCTTCGACAGTAGGGACTCAAGTGGGAGGAGGACTGCATTAGCCTATTCAGGTTGCAATGAATGACCAGTTAAACGTAATACGGTCTTCACTTAATTATACAAAAGAGAATTAGCAACCGAACAAGCAAAAGAAACTATTAGTCACAACAGTGTACCTTTGAAAGATCTTCCATAAGAGAAGAGTGTAAGACGGCAGCCTCTTTCCCCAAATTGTGAACATCATGCAATCCTTCTGTTATAGCCAAGACCTGCGAACAGACTCCAATATTAGCATACAATCTGTCTCATTCTTCAGGGTGTGTGTTTCTGTACTATGTGTTGTGTGTATTTATCTCGGTCCCCATCCATAGCAATTGTGTTCAAGGGCAAACAAGATGAAATAAAACTGCCAATCGGCTTATCAACGTCATTTCATAGTTTTATAATTTAAACTGAATAAGAGAGCATGAATACATCAGTTGGGAGCTATAAAGATGCAGGATGAATGGCTAATACCCTGTACCAGCTTGTGTTTACACTTTCTGATGAAAATGCAGAACTGTCTTTCCATTTATGCTAATGAAAGGTCACTCCGTGTGCATAATAAGAACCAAATCACAGCACCTTCTCACATATCTTACAACCTATCTAACTTGAACATAAACTGCTGAGAATCCCTCTTAACCTAAACAACAAGTATAAAATGAAACTGATTGCCAGTTTCCATTTCTTCAGACCAACTAGTATTTAAAAACATATTGAAAATGGCAGCTGAAATGCCAATGGCCACTATATGTCAAAGCATGTTTATGTTATCCAGAGTCAGACTTATATGCCAAACACTCGATTGGAGCTAGTGCAAAGGTGGGTCATATTGATGGAATATTCATGAACTCACCTGAAGTTGATTGTCAATAGTTAGTTAATTTTTATAGAGTATCTTTCGTTGCCAATATTTTACTTTTACTTTTCATTGGCACTTAACACTCGACTCAAATCAATATCATAGACCTGCAATTCTTAAAAAGACATTACATACCTCTTCAAGCATGAAACCACATTCAGAAGTCAGCGCACTATGGCTTCCAATAATGTCCCTGTATGAAGATAATGCAACACTGGCTTCATGGGCAGAGACCCTCAATGCAAGAAGTGTGCTCTGCAAATCATCTGCACCAGATGAAATTGAACAACTGTAACTCGGACATATTAAAGCCACTAATAACTCATGAAGTGCCTTATAACCTAACAATTCTGCAAAATTTCTCAGCGATACACAGGAAATGGTTATTGAATCAGCACTCCAACGTGCACTCAGTCAAGATTTAACAATTGAGTATTTTGATAATCTTACAAGATGCCAAGGATCTTAAATCATGTCATTTGAAAAATCTACTACAAGTTCATTATACTGAGGAGATTAAGATCTCTCCATTTATGACACCAAAATTGACAAAAAAAAGTAAGAGAAACATCAGGCGTCGATTTTTCACTTTACTAGAAGTTGAGAACTGTCAAGTCAGGTGGCTGCTTATAACATGATATAAATTAAAAAATAGAGCAGGGTGAAAGAAGACAAAAATCACATTTTCGAAATAATCTATAAGAGTAGAAGCGGTTATATAAAAACTTTTTAAGATTAATATCCAAATATTTCGGGTACTGGCTATCATTATGTAGAGTTGGTTGCTTAGTCATCTTTACTGGATTAACATTTCACCTGATGCTGACTTTGCTTTTACTGAAGCAATTGAAAGTTCATTAGTTGCAGAAACTAGACCACTAGAAGCTGCTTCCATATTGTGTTGTGCAAGCTTCCATTCTTTCTCAGCCCCTGTAGGAAAAAGACGAGTAAACAATGAGAACTTGACAGAGTAGTCGGTAAGATTGTATTGACTTGTACTGCAATTTTGGACAAAGAAAAAGACATTATACTGACGTATAAAAGAATGATAGGTAACATCCAATTTCGTTATTGCATTTAGGTAAGACTGTTGCCACATTCCACCATCTGCTCCAGTTCTCAGAGGAGATATTTCATATGTAGACCTAAACATGCCATCTCTTGAAGCCTCAAACTCCAACATAGAGATGCAAACTTTCATTATGTCTGATGCATTTTCTCGAGCTTCCAGGAACAACTTTCGCCGCTTAATTAAGTGATCATGAAATTCAGGAGGTATTCCTGTATTTCTAGCTTGAACATTTCCGGAAGAACTAGAATTCGGACCCCCACAAGCCCAGCTCATTGCCCTCTCAAGCTGCCCTTCTGCTGTGACAGAAATTCCTTCACAAGATTGCAGGCGTTCCAGTGACCTTGCTATTTGTGCAACTGAAGATCGTGTACTCTCAAGCAATTTTGGCCTATTGGTGTTGAGTATAACTGGTAATAAGTTATCATCATTTGCACAAAATTTATGAGAAATCAGCCTATCAATTTCCAAGGGTCTCAAGGTGATATTGTACATCCATTCCATCTGAGCAATTTCCAAGCTGGTCTTGAGAAGTACGTTTTGAAGTTCATTAACCTGCTTTTTCTTGATGGAGGCTGCTGATCTTGCCGATCTGAAAGTTTCATGCGCATTGCAGTACTCTTCAAGCATGAGTTGCACTCTTCTAACATCCACAAAATCCTTTTGAATTTCATCAGTTGAAATATCTTTACCTGACTCTGTTCTCTGCCTCAGAATCTCTATTTCTCTGTCTAATCTGGTATAAAAAGTTGGAGCAACTCTATCTTTCAAGTATTTACTGATATGCTCCTGAAATTGGCTTCTAACCTTTTTCTTTACTACATCAAGAAGTTGATCAAATCCTAAATTTTGATCAAATGATGTAGCCATATAATGTGTACAGGAATCAAGCAAAAGATCCACCATAAAAACCTTCCAAATTAAGAAGGCATGACTGCGTCGTAAACCAGGAAACTTCCATATATACTCAGATATTGAGCATCCTGAGTTTATCGAGTCAACAAGATAAGGAATTCTAATTGAGCTATATGAAACAGGTTCGACAGATAACATCATTGCTTGATCAACAGATTCCAACTCGCAGAAAGGCTCAACTAAGGCTGCCAGAAGTGTTTTTCTTCTCAAGATATGTGATTCATTTTCTTCTTCAGTAGTAATGAGAGATTGCAACTGGCGTTCAGAACTCACCAGACTACTACTGATATTTGCTTCTTTCTTCATAAGTGATGAAATTCGCAGATCTTTCTGGTTCCATGCCTGATGCAATTTGTCCAATTGCACTCTACAAGCTTCTTCTTGAGATACAAGCTCTTCAGTTTCTTCCCAGGATAGGTGATCTCTACCCTTGACAGAAGCTTCCTCAAGAGCCAACTGTTGTTCAGTGATCAGACCTACTTTCAGAAAGTAGTTAGACTCAAGTTCAACCAGAGAAACTCTCTCTAGCTCAACCTCGATAAGCTGATCGAGTGTTGTGTCTAGAGATCCCCGAATTTGGGAGATGGATCCAAAGATATCCATAACATCAGAATTGGATGAAATAACAGATTCTATCACACTGGGTATAACTACTTCAGTCACATTCTCAACAAGGTTTTTACAAAATAAAATACTAGTCTTGAAAATAGAAGCCCAGCTTCCATGTGACGCATTAGAACTATTTGCATCTGCATCAGTGTCACTAACATCTAGGCCGACAAGCTGTTTTAGCTCATCAAGAAACTCTGTTAGGAGTACACAGTTTTCTATCTGCGCTTCAAACTCACAAAAAAAGGATCCAAGATCCGACCGCGAGCTTCTGTTTGTATTTATTTCCCCTCCAAAGTAATCCATACAATTATGTATTCTGCGCTTTACATCAGAAAACAGATTGATCAATGCTGTATCTAAAACATTTCGAAACCTTTCTTTCTTCTCTTCAATCTCCCCATGAAGCATGGTGTTCACTGTTCCTTCATGCACCCCTGGTCCTGAAAGAATGGATGACTCTTTCCCCTCGAAACCTGCACGATGCAGGTAGTTCATGAAAGCAGATAAAAGACGCTCCTTGGTTTTTGATTCAGTCTGTGGGCCAATGGAGATCGCAAGTTCTGCGCACTCTTTCTCCAATCTCTCTATATCTGCAGCATACTTTGTCACCTTGAAGCAAAGATCATCATAATTGCTCTTAGCAGAGTCTAATTTATAAGTGTGTCCATCGCTGACAAGTTCAGCACCCTGCCTTCGGGCAACTGCTATAACATCAGATGATACATTGTTCAAAGATAGCAAAATTTGTGCCCAACCATGGACTGGGCTACTTGTGAGGTAATTCAAAGGTAGGATCCTCTGCAGAGCCAATGAATACATTTGGAGTGAAGCAACTGCTGAAGAAAGCCCATGATCCAGCTCAGCTACTAACTGAGAAACTTCTCTATCGATGTCGTGGCACTGAATTTGTGTGGGTTCAGGAACTACAGTTAATGGAACTCCAGCCGCTATAACAGCAGACGAAAGAGACAAAGCTTCCTCTGAACCAGTCAGCTTTATCTGGGCTTTAATTTCTGAAATTGAACTACTCCTTAAAGCGTCAAGAATCCTCCCATGATGCTCAATCCAGGTTGCTGTCTCTCGAGCTTTCTCCACTACTATAGCCTGTTCCTGAGTGAATTCTAAAACATGTATTTCGAACAAGGCACGGCTTTTTTCAGAAGTACTAGTAGCTTCAGCAATAACCGATTTTGCAGATGACTCGTGCTGAACAAGGTTAGACCGCTCTTGGTCAGCATGATAGAAATGACTCGATACAATCTCATACTGGTTTAAAATGCTGGTGAACCCCTACACATGATTTAAAACTCAGGTAAGTTCAAATAATTCATAGAACTTGAGATAGAACAATATGGTGACAATAGTAACAAACCTCCATGGCTGATTCAATTGCTGGTAAATTAGAGAGTAAAAGATCGTGATGTTCCTGGCAACATTAAAAGCGACAATAAGTCAGTTTCAAATTAAGATAACACATTGCTTTGTGTCAAATCTCCAGAAAGAAAAATTGGCAGACATATTCCAGAGACTTCCATCATTAACAAACAATTTTATCTATAATAGTAAACGAACCAGCTAGAAATTACTACAACAATCTCGTTGCTCATTGTTATCAAGTGTACATATTTGAGTGCAGTACCGAGAAACATGCCTCTAGTATTCACAGATTAAAAACCTCCAAAACTAAGATTTTTCTTCAAAATACAGAAGTCATCAAAATTCCAATTTACTTAAATGTTAGGCTAATGTTTTGAGATGATCCATGTTGAAGACAGTGGTTCTTATTTATGCAAACCTGCAAAGGAACGCGGATTTCTTGGACGCGCGATGCAAATAGGCTTAAGCTTACAGCAAGCTCCATGCCCTTTCTTTCCTCGCCAACCACGGCTGCATCATCATGAAAATTTGCACGTGTCCATTCCACGAGTGGGTCCCACACAAAAGCATCCAGTAACATCAATATTATATCCTTATTCTTCCTCAAAACACCTAAAACAGCCTCACAGTTCGCCCTAAAGGAGCCTTCAATGCCAGTTAGCCCCAATGCTGCTTCAATAGTCTGGGTAAGGCGGAATGGCACGATTTCAGGGATCTTTAATCTCTGTCCCTTGTCAAAGCACACATTGTAATCAATATGCACAATATCTCCAGTGGAAAAATCTATAAGGACATTATCCAAGTGCCTATCACCTAGGCCCAGAATGTGGCCGATAATACTCATGGCTGCTACACTCCGGGAAAACCTGCAACAAAACCAAATTAATAAAGCATATTTATACAAAAAGGATCTACCAGTTTAGATCCTCAAAAATGTCATCCATACTTGTCACAATTCACAGCTTAAGTCTAACAACAAGGATTTCGAGTCAGTAAGCATGATACAAATCCCTTCACATAATCTGTACTATGCTTCAAATGAATAAACCTACTTTTTATTCATTTTAAAAGGTTCTCATTCATCCTCGATTAAACTATTACTTCCAAGAGAATATACAACTAAGTTGAACTCGCACAATGCCCACAAGGCAGTAACCAGCTATGATTACGAACTAACAAGCCTGTTAAAAATGAATAGTGTCTGCAGGCAATATACAATCAACCTAGAACCATTGAGCACAAAAACAAAAGTTTATCTCCGCTATCCTGTTTCTCAAATATTGCAGCTAGTGTTTTATCTATTAAGTCGTGTGTTGGGATGTATCCCTCTACATCTTTCGAATTCATCATGCACAAATTTTGGGGTGACTGAAAAAAAATCAATAATAACGGAAATTGCACAGAGAGAAAAACGTCGTAAAATATCAATGACAGACTACATGAAGATCAGCCATTATTTCTAAAAACATAATGCTGGCATCTATGTTCATCTTAAGCATAGGAAAAGAATAGCTAGAGTCATTCTTTTAAGATCAATAGAAATACCTTTTCAATTTTGCACTGAAGGCTTTGAACCCTTCACTGGCACACCAAAGTTCCTGATGAAGAAGTTGCTTTGGAGTCTCGTTCATGAGATCTAAAAGAACTTTCCTCTTAACATCATGAGGCCAGTCTCTTCTCGATATTACTCTTCTTATACCTTTCTCTTTAAGGGCTGGTATGATTTTGCTGTAGAACATGTCACTGGGCCGAGGGACAGGAGGAACAGCACTATTTGTATCAGCACCCAATGCATAAAGCTGTTGTAACTGCGTTCTGTTCTGCCATGATTTAAAAACACTATATATGCTAATCACATTATCAACCCACTGGATCAGGCCAGCTCGTCCACTAATAGGTGTTACAGAATAGTAACGGATGGAAAGTGAATCCCTACGTGTAGCAGATGAGGACTGCAGAAACCCATTTACAGATTGCAGAAGCTGCATAATTCTGGCATCAAGTCGCAGGTCTTCTCGTCCTTTCAAGAGATATGTATATTTCAGACCATCAGACCCCACTATAACAAGTTTCTTTGGCTTAGTTTTTGTTGGCAAAATGGTTAATTGTTCAGAGAAAGAAACAACTGTCACAATTTCCTGGTGTAAGCTGTCTAAGCCATACTCTGATTCTGATATCATAGTTTGCTTCTCAAGACCAGGCATTGGAGCTTTAGAAGATGACATTGAACCCAACTGTGGGGCAACTTCCCCAAAGGAAATCGATGACTTCCTCTGATAAGATGCCAAGGAGTTAGCAATGGTCTCCAGAGGTCGCCAAACATCCCCTAATGCTGCAACAGATGCAGGAGGAGTCCTGAATTTTGTGACAGCTGATTTGATTAGTTCCTGGTACTCCTCAAAAAACCACATTTCATGAGGTGTTTCAGGTCTCCGGGAGGTAGAAGTTAAACGACGCTCTAAGACCACAACAATAGGAGCCATCATAGCCGAGTACTTAGCAGCGTTAATCTTGTTCTTCTCCCCATGATTAAGAGTTGTATTCTCTGCAATTCGTGCAGCCTCCTCTTTCAACAAATTTATGCGCCTCATTACATCTAAGAGATTCCAAATATGAAAATGGGTTTAGAACACTGGATGGATAATTTAGTACCGTTCATATTCACACGTTCTAGAAAAAGCGGTGCATGAATGTTTTACCAAAAAAAGATAGCTCACTAGAGAGGAATTGCACAATAGGCGCTAGGCAAGAAAATGGTAAACAACTATGCTGATTATATGTAACTGGATTGAAAATAACATACCTTAAACTTAAAGTGTTCCATGGTTTAAGCCAATCTAACATGTTTATGGCTGATTTAACATATTTTTTTGCCGGCATAATTCTGGACAGAAATACCAACTTTTTAATTTGTTCCATATTTTATCCATTTAACTCGTTTTTTACAAGTTTAACCTTTTTTTTTTTACTGATTTAGCGTATTTTGGTTAAACATTTAACATATTTCTGGTCAGTTCTTTTTTGATTTTTACAATTTTTGGCAGGATTAATATATGTTGCCGGTTCAATTGATCCCACTTTTGACCAATATAACATATTTTCTACCAGTTAAACCTATTTTTGGCCGATTCGCTCAGTCAAAAAAATGAAAAATATCATTAAAAAAAGGTTAAACTGATAAAAAAAGAAGTATGCAAAATCTGTCAAAAATGAGTTAAATTGGTCAATAATAGGAAAAACAGCCAAAATAGGTTAAATTGATAAAGAAAAAAATCAGTTATTGAATCAAACAGGGTAAAAAAGGTACAGAAACAAGAAAATGGCAGATAAAAGTATATTAAATTGCCAAAAACAAGAGACTAGACAAAAGAAGGTTAAACCGGATCCATAGATCTGGATTCATATCGCTCCCTCTTATTTTTCGTAATTAGGTCAAACCTCAGTTGTACTATTTGCAATGGACCCAAAGATTAATACCAACATTCTTTTGCTCATTCAAGGATCACGCAAGGCATAGAAAACAGTAGTTCACATCCAAAGGGTAGGTGTGGGCATATTCAACTACCATATATCAAGTTAAAGCAGCAAGACAAAAAAGAAAGTCACCTGCATGAAGATCATGGAGTGTAGCGAGCCACAATTCCTCCCAAAGGACGGTTACATTTTCAAGCTCTTTTATCATCAGTTGAGAATCCTGTACTAAACTTGGATAAAGCCTATTCTGCATATTAAACAAATGCAGCTTCATGTACAATATTCAACAAAAAGCATATCTAGTACAATGATAACAAAGATTGGTTCAACCAAAATTGCATTATTATAAAATTTGACATGTAAAACATAATATTCCACAGAATTCTGGAAAGCAAATTTCACTGATAATTCCTTTGTTCAATCACGTAGACCTATATACAAACATTGTTCATGCATCAACTATGGATATTTTCTAACCTAACAACATCAAATCCCTCTGATTAGGGGAATCTCTCGTCATCTTTAAATCCTCTTGATTAGAGAATTACTTAATCATATCACTAATTATAGCTTTACATCTACCCTAACTTAAGGATTGCCTCCCACGATATTTTTGATATATCAATTAGGACTTGTTTTTTTTTCTAAGTTTCATACTACAGGAGGAAGTCAAGATCATATGCCGTGGATAAAAAAATTCTGCTAAGAGTGATTACGACTGACGCCAGCTGTCTAAAGCAATAAATTGAGGCCTAAAGGCTCCTTTTCTCAAGAAATATAATTCACTTAATAGCTTTCCGTCATGCTCACCAGAAGTAATCTGTCGACCAGAAATGTGATCAAACAATAACCAAGCGAGATAAGTTACATAGAGTTAAGAAGCAACGTAAAGCTAACTTACAGCAGTTGATAAGTCCACAAGAGTACTCAGAAAACAAACTTACATAGAAACATGAAGAAAATATTTAGATATTCAAGACAAAAGGACCTTGAAATGGGAATCTAACAAGACATGAGTGCACCCAATTATTATTCACTCCCTAGAACAAGAAAACAAATCTTACGATTGTAAATGAAATAACAGTTTTGCACAAGAAGACAAAAGAAGAGGGCTGTGGTAAAGTTGTATCACATGCAAAAGAAAAAAAAAATAGTTAGACATTATTGATTATAGTAAAGCCTTTGCTAACCAAGTAAGCGAGAATTTTCTGCAGCTCCTCAGATGGCTCCTTCTCTGGAGAATTTGCATCAACAAGGGTCGGGTAAACTAAAGACCATGGAGAAAGTTTTGCCAGCATGACAAGCAATGTCTCTAACTGCTTCCTGACCACTTTATCAGGATGAGAACTTAATCGAGCAAACAGTTGAGGTGTTATTTCCTTCAAAGTTAGAACATGAGATCAGTATTACAGTATGTTCAATCTTCATTCAAGATCCGAAAAAATTACTTTACCTGCCAGGGTAGCAAAGGAACCTTTGAAAGGGCATGTTTGAGGATATCGTTCAACTCAACTCCATAGTTGACCAGAATCTGCAGCACATAGAGTGTGGCCCTCAGGGTGTAACTCAGATACTTCGACTCCACATCACGGCCAGTTAATTGTCCATCAAAACTTTTCAAAGATGAATACGAAAGATAATTTATAAAACCTTGAGCTGCTTGACCAAAAAGAGAAACCCTTCTTCTCCTCAACGACCACCAAACATCAACCAAATAAGCTACTAAGGATACTACCTTGGCTTCACCTATGGTAATATTAGCAGATAAAAACCATTTACGCAACTGAGAAGACAGTGCAGTAGATAGGCTGTTGCTACTACAGTCCTCTGCCCCAGGTGCTCCAGCAGCAGTTTCAATAACATCAATTAATTGCTGCATTAAAGAATTCGGTTCAGTCTCATTATCGGTCCGTTCAGTAACGTCGAAATTGCAATCTCCACTTTCTTCGTGCGAATCTTTCTTATCCGATCTTTCTTGAAATAATTGTAGAATCACTTCTTTAACACGCAATCTTTCTTCACCAGTTAACGCAAATCTCTCAGGTTGGATTTCCGTCTCAAGAATCGGAGAAAAAGAACAAGAATGAAGAGCCACCTCACCATTGGAGGAGACAGATGCTGTAGCTTGAGCATAACACCAAGAGGCATACAAAATCCACGACTTCCCCATCATTGGGCAAAGAAGGATGGATGACTTTCTAGCGGAACCCACAAGCTCCTCGATAAAAAGTCTGGGTTCTGATTCAGAGGCTTGGTTACCATCACCAAAGGTGAGCGCCTCTTTGCCTAGAGAAGAAATGCCACTCTTGTTGAAGTCTGCTTGCATCTCAAGAACAATACCATTGACGTTTTTACCTGAACAATCTCCTTGCAACCAATTTGAAAGTTTCAAGCATGCCTTGGCCTTCAAAACATTCTCATGAGAATCGCATGCTACAGTTGAAGAAGGAAACATGAAAGGATGCACAAATGACCAAAGATTTCTTAATGCATCATCAAGCTTGTTTTCAGCTCGCATCATTAGAATGTCCTCATATTCCACGCTGGAGATGAAATAATTGCGAGATCTTTCATCGGAGCAAAATGAGGCATGGTCTTTTATGTAGTTGTTGAGACGGGTCGCCAACATTAAATTCTGCTGCTTGCGTGCTAAAATCCCTAAATTCCTACAGAGCTCAAGAGTCAGAGGCGATGTTGGGAGAATATTCCTACAAACACGCAGAACTTTTAGCCACAAACTGCAATCTTGATGAACATGGTTACAAGGAAACTGCATGGTTTGGATATACGTATGTAACAATGACTGGAAGGACTTGCCCTGGCTTTCATCAAGCTTGCAACCCTCTTCAAATACAGAAATGCAGTACAACTGATTGACATGTGATGTAGCCTCCACCAGTCCATCAAGTGGCAAAACAGAGAATGTCTCCTCCAACATTAATTTGGCCTTTTGCAACTCATGGGGCACTTTTTCCACCCTCCCCTCAATTTGGAGAAGCATTGCCTGCAAAAGCATTTGTTCGCTTCTTTGCAAAGACAACTTGGGATCAAGTGTGAGTTCGTTGCAACTTTTGGGGGTCAAATCAAGATATGACCATGCTGCTTGGAAATCACCCTCATCAAACCGAGCCAAGGCCTGAATTGAATTCATTTCATTTCCAGCAGTAGTCAAAGCGCCAGAATAACTCTTTCCAGCATACTTGGCTCGAATAGTTTGCAGCTCTGATAACCAAGATTCCAGAGACTTCCAATCAGAAATAGCTGCATAATTCTCAATAATACATGTGATGGCAAACTGTACACCATCAGAACCCATAGAAGTGAGTGATTGTTCAGTCTGTAACAAATGAATAAAGTGATCAGCGGCCTTTTCATGCTGGCCTCCTGCCTGATGCACAAGCCCAGTAAGCAATGAAAAAAATTCCCAGTTTTTATTATCACTTGGACCTTGTTTCTCATCGGCAAACAAGGGAGAGAATGCCATGGTTGCCCATTTCTGCAAGCCAACCAGTGCCTCTGATTCATGATTTTTACATAAAGCCAGAGCCAAGTTCCGTATGATTCTCAAAATATCATCACCGTATCTGCTTCGAATATTCTGCAGATTTTCACTCGCATGGACCCTGGACTTATCTGTCAGTGCTGAAGACACAAGGTTGCTGAGATCCTGCAATCGTATTGAACAGTAATGAATAGTAGCATCATGACACTGGAGCGCCAGTCCAGCATCCATGATTGGCTCACTTATTCGAGAAAACCACTCTTCGCAAACTTTCTTATTTGCTCTAAAAAATAAAGAGCTCGACCGAGAAGCATGAGGTAAGATTGTTGACCCTTCATATGCATTATATACATTTTTCTTCAAGGCTTCAACAAATTCTAGTAACAATCTCATCGGCAACAAATGAGCATAAGAACCTATGACATTTAAAGCTCCATCACTTTGCTCTGTCTCAAGCTGTAACATATGAGAAATGTCAAGGAGCATGCGCTCCAAACCAGCAAATGTTTGAGTTGGACCCCCAAGGTGAGTTCGAAGGCGAGTAGTAATGCAAAATCTAGCTGCTTCATGTATGGCCCACCAGGCACCAGCAATGAGATTAACCGAGCAAATTCTTTCAAGAATGTCTTCCTCCACTTTGATGTCCCACCATAAACCATTAGCATCAAAAGTCTCTGCCTCCTCAGGCTGATTAGACGGGTGGTGCTTTTTGCTCCGGCATGTATAAATGAGTCGCTGGATCCAAGAAGATAAGGGAACTTTCCATCTATGTGAAATATAATTCAATATAGAAATAAGATGCTGCGAGTGGAGTTGCTGAGGCAGTTGCTTAAGGGCAAAAACTTGCTTCCAGTGCAAGGAAGAACTATTGGCCATAGCAGGAAATCGAGGCTGGCATGTGTTGACTGCTCCACTATCACAAAGACCGCATATATACGTTGTAATAGGTAATATATGAGAAAGCAACTTAAGATATGCATTTTTTATATCCTTTTCTGGATCACCAAGTTTTTCAAGGATAATTCCAGCAATAAGAGGGAAGTGCATGGGGTGGATAAGTTTTGCTTCCATAAGCATCTCAAGAACTATTGCCACACGAGATCTCACTTCTGGTTCCCTATCTGAAGCAGCAACTAAGGTCGAGAAAAGCAAGTCCTGGATAATTTTCCAGCATGCAACTGCTTGACAAGGGTAAAATGGAGCCTTTATGTTGCTATATATGTAAATAACATTTTCACAAAATTTATGCATCCATTTTAGGGCTTCTACTTTGACTGCCAAAGGAGACGAAATATCAAGAGCTTTAATAAGGAGCTTAGTGTACCTCCTCAGATGACCAAAAATCATAGCTGGATATAGGTCTCTCACAATTTCCTCTTCCGCATACGTCCCAGATGATGTTTCAGGAGAACTCATCCCACTGTTCTGTTTTCCTATTGGAAACTTGCTCATAAACTCAATCGTGGCAAGCCTTTCCAACGTTCTTATAAGAGTGACTTGCAATTTTGAACTTCTTTGGATTGGCAATTTAAAGGGATCAAACTTGTTAACTAAAAAGGCTACCAACTTTTCCGCCCTAACAGCACTCAGAGTGTCAACTTCTGCCTTCCCGGTTAAATTACCTCGCCCTCCCAAAGCAACACAGCTTAATAGTACTTCCAAATTAAAATTTACCAACACAACCAGCTCAGATTTCGAATAACCTTTAGAAGCTACCGTCATTTCGATCTCATCCCCGTTACTTGAACTTTTTTCAAGCTGGCCCTTCAATAACAGTAGCTCTTCAAACAAAGAATCCATTGTTTTTTCAACAATATCACTTTTCCCATGTTGAAGTAAAAATATGTATGTAGCCGCAGCACTTCCAGTGACAAGGTGATTTGGATGCAAACGGAGCTGAGATATGGGTCCATCAAATTGTAGTATCTTATGCACCGATGATGGCATAAGACCACGCTTTTGAAGCGACAGCAATTGCAGATTGGTTTTAAGAACACCATGAACCTGGAAGGAAGATATTTTTCTGGTAGAAACTTGGTTTACATTTTCCACTTCCAAGCTTTGAAACAATATATCCACTGCGATAGGGTAAAAAGTAGAAAACCTTTCACTTAAAATTTCTGCCAACAATGTCAAGCACCTCCAAGAATCCTCAATCCATTTCGACCATCCAAACTTTTTTCCGACCACAGATAAGCATCTTACTAAAACAGGCACCATCTGAGAAAGGGTTTCGCCTATTTGTTCAAGAAAATTTATTTCCAGTAAACCAGATGCCAAGGATTGTAAAACTGAACAAAAACAAGACAGCAGAGCAAGCAATCTTTTGAATAGTTGAGGAGTACCAGGGCTTCCATCCTGGAGTAACAGATCCATGTCACCCAAAAACTTTGACAGCAATCCCAAAGAAAATTGCATATTATTTACCCAATGTTTCTGGAACTGTAAAAAACTATCCATAATTACAAGCTTATCAGACTCCACAATGTCCGGTACCATTGCCCACCCAAGAAGCAAATCAACAATGTCCATGAAATGGGGTTGGAAGCATCTAAAAAACTTCAATGAAATCAATTTTAACACACCAAGAAGCTTCGGAAGTAAACTCACGGAGGTTCTCTCATCCTCGAGAAGTTCCTGGCAAGATTTAAGAATTGGCAAAGCATACCTCTCGACAGCTCCAACCTCTCCAACACTTAGAAACTCGTGGAGGCTCTCCAAAGCTAATTCGGAAGACCCATTACCAATATTTCTTAGAGATGGCAATGACCATCCAACGAACCGATCAATCAAACTGCCAAGTATAACATGGTTTTGCCTTCCATTTGAGGCTACCGAAAGCGAACACAGTACAGAACATAAAGCCCCATACGTTTTAGCTGCTGCATGACGCACTGAGTACAATCTACAGCACGAGATTAAAGCAATAAACCAGTCATACAAACTACAAATTATGCAGAAACGTAAGCAATTTAACAAAAATCATACATCAATTACTGCATGTCAAAGGAAATATGGATAGCATACAATCCATGCTGTTGTGAAGTTTCTTTACTTATACAAAAGGAAATCACATATAGATTTTCAACAATCAAAATGCTGTAACCAGGCACCAGATGTACGCGGTTCAGCAATGTCTCGTACGATTCAAGAAGTATACATACATGCGATAATTCCATTGAATATCACTCCCTCAAATCGAGTAAAATCTGATATAAAAAAAAACATGTTTCTATTCTCTCTCTTGCAGGATAAATATCTTGCTTAACTTGACCTTCTGATTATGTATTATTTCATTCAGGCGCCGTACTAACTTCAATCAAATTGCGTAACCGTTCAGCATACACGTTCGTCCTTAATAACTGAATAACGTAAAAAAGTGACGACAGAAGAGAATCCGGCCAACCAAAGTAGAGAATTAATTTCACAAGCGATGCACACATGCTACACCCCACCCCCAACCCCCACACACACCCGCCGTTGTGTGAAACGATTTATATAGTAATAACCGGACAAAATGCTGAGGTCCTAACTGAATTATCTGTAAATATGCAATTCAAACAGCACCGGTTCTTCTAGAAGTTAACCAGCGCAGAATATTTTTACAGAGATATTAACATGATGAGTATGAAAAACGAGTGAATTCCTACAAATATAACAATAACGCGCGGATGAACTGCCATACACATGACAGGGAAAATATTAAGGATAGAATTGTTACTTATCGGTTAGCAGTTGAGACAAGCCTTGAGCGAGGAAGGAGGCGGAATGTATAACGAGGAGTGAATTGTGAGGGTAAAGTATCGCGCGGTGAAGAGAGGTGATGGCGGCAAGACGCGACGATTCGTCTTCTTCAGAAGGCGGCGGCGAGACAGAGGCGGCGGAAGAAGGGGATGAAGAGGTAGCAGAAGCTTTGGAGGCGTCGTCCTTGGGTAGCGCCGCCGTGAGGAGCGCCGCCAGATGCTGCTGTTGGTGGTGGAGACCTTGCATCATATCTCCACCGCATTGCCCTCTCTCTCTCTGTATACTTCTTTGACTTGAAGGACGTTGTAATTAGGGTTTTTCAGCTCCGTCGTCGCCGGAGCAACATGAAATTGAAGAAATTGAAAGACTCTTTCCGGAGATTTTTCCTTAATAAGATTTTTTTCCCTTAATAATAACAATAGTAATAAAAGCAAATTATCGCGCTGTTAATTGTAGCACAAAGTGCTGTTAAAGAGTCCTTGTTTTTGGGTAAATTACACCTGCACCCCAAGGTATGCTAAAATAATTTTAAGGTCCTTGTAGTATTTGTAATTACAATCACCCCAGAACACATTAGGATAATATTTATAAATTTTCATCAATGGTAGCATTAACGCCCAGGACATGAAATCTTGGCTTCGGTAATTTTTCAGGGATGTGACTATAATTACCAATACCACATGGACCATAGAGTTATTTTAGCAAACATCAGGGGTGTATATGCAATTTACCCTAATTTTTACTCAATCACATAGTAGAAGAACAGAATTAATGAATATTCGAATGTAAACATTAACAAGTAAATTGTTCTTGCCTCGAGATGTAGACATAAGCAAGTGGAATGCTTTGTTTAATATACTTGTGCTTCAAGTTCAAGAAACTCAGTTGAATCTGTCTGGACAAATAAATATATTTAAAAAACTCCTCTTGCTATTGGCTTCAATTTAAAAACAGATTAATCCAGCTCTTACATTTGTATATATATATTCAATCTAGTGAGTGATAACAACACCATTGATATATCTAGCTAGAACTTGATCCATTCCATCCACATGGCTCGGCGGTTATTCACCGGAAGCCTGCGTTCGTGGCGGCGGCTGGCGGTTCTCAGCCTCACCTTCTTTCTAGCCGTCCGCTTCTGCTCTTTCTATAACCGTGTCGGTGTAGAAATGGAGAAAATGAGGCGCATCGTAGCCCTCACCCCCCTCCCCCTACTAAAATTCGACCAAGTCGAGATATTGACCCTTCTACCCCCGTACGGACTGAAAAACCCTCACAAAATCAACCTCAACAACGAGTTCCTCAACGAATCATCTCTTACAAGGAATATCTTCTTCCCGAGAGATGTTGTTGATCCAAGAATCGATGTTGAGATCAAAGGCCGTTACTATTATCCGGGAAAAGTGTGGCTAGACACGGATGGAAATCGAATCCGGGCCCACGGCGGAGGCATCTTGTTCGACGAGAAATCGGAGACTTACTATTGGTACGGAGAGTACAAAGATGGCCCCACCTACCACACATCCGAAACGGGCCCCGCACGTGTAGATTTCATCGGTATCGGATGCTACTCTTCCAAGAACATGTGGGCGTGGAAATTCGAAGGCGTTGTGCTCTCTGCGGAGGAAACGGACGAGACGCATGATCTACACAAGAAGAAAGTGGTGGAGAGGCCTAAAGTGATCTACAACGACAAGAACGGTAAATATATAATGTGGATGCACGTAGACGATTCCACATACAAGAAAGCCTCGGTGGGAATAGCTACAAGCGATTCCCCTGTGGGCCCGTTCGAGTATCTCAGAAGCCTGAACCCCAACGGGTTCGACAGCCGGGATATGACGGTTTTCAAGGACGAAAACGGGATCGCGTATTTGATCTACTCCTCTAATAAAAATAAAGAGATCCATATTAGTAAATTGGATCAAGATTATCTCGACGTCACCGACGAAACCGAGCGGGCCCTAGTAGGCCAGTACAGGGAAGCACCGGCGGTGTTCAAGCACGACGGGGTGTACTACATGGTTACGTCCGGGTGCAGTGGGTGGGCCCCGAACGAGGTTGTTGTCCACGAGGCGGAGTCGATATTCGGGCCGTGGGAGAGTATCGGGAACCCTTGTGTTGGTGCGAACAAGGCCTTTCGGGCCGCGACTTTCTTTTCGCAGGGGACGTTCGTGGTTCCGATGCCAGGTGGCGAGCACGGTTCGTTCGTTTTCATGGCGGATAGGTGGAACGCGGCGGATTTGAGGGATTCGAGGTACGTGTGGCTACCGTTGACCGTGAGACGGAGGAACGAAAGGTATAACGCGATTCCTTTGTGGTCTAGGGTTTCAATCTTTTGGCATGAAAAATGGAGAGTATCAAAGAATGGTGAGGTTGAGTTTGTTACAGGCTGGGATTTGTAATTTTGAATTAAATATGCCAACATAAATAAGAAATTAATTTTATTACAACTTTATATATATATATTTATGAATATAATGTAGGCGAATTGGAATTTTAAATCAGATGTTCATTCAAAATAGAATCAAATAAAAACAGCCAAAAAAAAAAAAACAATTATGAACCAAATTGGAAGTTTCCCCAATCATTCTTCCTCAACGATGGCTTCGATTCGGAGAAGGACGAATCCGATGGCGACGCCGACGAGAACAAGGGCGGGCATAATGGCGGCGATGGTGTAGATCTCACCAATAGCATTGCAAGTGGAGGTGAGAGCGCCGCCGCCGCCGTTTCTGCTCTGCGAGGGCTTCTTCAACGAGCTGACGATCATCGCGAAGGAGTGGTCGGTGCAGACCGGGAGCCCTAACGCGGCGACGCTGTTGTTCGCCTTGAGGCCGCCGAATGAATTGAGGCCGTTGATGTAGTTGACGCGTGTCCTTCTCCTGCTGCTGGGACCCACGGCGGCCGCGGCAAGGACTGTCGCCGGAGATATCGTGGCTGCCATTGTTTATTTCTGCCTGGTATGGATAATTTGATTTCTTAGGGTTTTAGTTTTGGGGATGATGATAATAAATTGGGGAAGATTGAGAAGGGAGAGAAGTTTGTTTGTATGGGGGAGTGTGGATAAGGTGGTGGAGAGATGATTGGCTGAGAAAGAAGATATGGGGTTTATTAGTTAGTTCCACTGGAAAAATCTGTGTTGGAGAATCTGAGGCTCATCTTTTTCTGTCAGTGGCTACAAATGTTTTACAAACTACTGCTTAAAAGTTAATTTTAATGGATTCTTAGAATGTAAAAATTAGATAAAATAAACTAAAATGATGGATTTAGGTGGTGTTTCTAAAAGCTTATTTAAAAGTATAAGTTCGTGATTGTAAGTTAAGTTGATATTAAGTGTTTTATTTTAAATGTTTGGGGGTGTTTGCAAAAAACCCTGGAAAATTAATTTAAATAGAAAAAACTGTGTTTTTTAAATTATAGCTTGCAGCTTCTAATTTTAAGAGAAACAAAAATAAAAATTGGTTTTGCACACATCTAAAAACAGATTATGTAGGAAAAAAACTTCATCATCTATTTATAAAAGCTTTTGCAAACACCACCTTAATAGGAATAGTGAATAAGCACTTTATGTTCCGATATTTTTTAAATGACAAAAAGTAGTTCAAAAATCAAATTGTAGTCGGCGAAAATTCTCAAATCCTCAATGCATAATAATATTGATATTATAAATGGAAATTTTAGAACAAAAAAAAAATCGGAATTTTCGGAAATCGTAATCTCATATTTTATATATTCCAGTTCTTATCCAAAAATTTTGAAAGAATTCAGCATCGGATTTTTGAAATTCATAATGAAACATATTGTTCGAGAATCGAAAAAAATTGGATGAGAATCTGCGAAAATCGAAAACTCCGTTCCAATTTTTACCCATAAATAGGAAGCATGTTTACAAATCATCATTACAACTGTAAATAAATTGAGACGAGTCAAATGCATGGTTGTTCAATTTTTACTTTTACCTTTTCTACCGAGATTCATGAAAGTTCTGTTTGAGCTTGATTTGTTAAGCAATCGATTCTAGCTCAGATGAGTTTTAATCGAGCTGAATATGAGTCGAGTTACAGTAGTTTGATTTTTTTTTCTACGTATGCTCATCATCTTTCTCGTCACCAAGCTCGAGTTCGAGGCACATTTCATTGTTTATCGAACAAACAATTACATTGAAATGTTATTCATCGTGTTAATAAACCAAGCCCAAACGAGTTTTTAACGAAAATCGTGCACAAAGTAGATTGATTTGATTTTCAGTTCTACTTACCATGGCCCACACATTTGATGTGGGCTTGTACCTCAACTGGGCCTAACGGTGTTAAAAAAAATAAGGCCCATACTGATTGATTATTATCTGGGCTTTAACTGCTTGATAACGGAATGGCTAACGGAATTATGGCCCAGTCCACTAGAAAAGGAATTTATTAGGGCTGGGACTTTGGGATCGGGATTCGGGATCCCGTCCCGTCCCGATCGGATTTTTACTATTTGGGACTAAAACTTCGGGAATTCGGGATTACGAGATTCGGGATTAGGAACAAATACGGGATCGGGATTCGGGAATTGGTTCAATCCCGATCGGGATATTTTAATCCCGAATTAGGAAAAAAGAAAAAAAAAATTAATAAACACACACACACACACACACACATATATATATATATATATATATAGTCAAGGAGATGAGAAATACAATATAATATATCGTTTCAACTTATTTTTAAATTTTTTTAATTTTATTTGTTCCAAATTTTGTGGTAAAAATAAATAGTGCAAGCACAATAGTATGTATATAATATATTTAAGTTGGTTTAGTGTATAAAATAATACTAATGGAAAAAAAAAATACAACATTTCTTAGTTTTTAGGCAAAATATGGGATTACCGATCCCAATCCCGAATTCCCGAAATATTTAGGGATACCGATATACCGGGATTTAATAATATGGGACGGGATTGGGATTTAAAATTTCTATCCCGAATCCCAAAATCCCGATCCCGAAAATCCCGAATTCCCGAAATCCCGTCCCGAACTCACCCCTAGAATTTATGGCTAACAAAACAGTTCAGAAAATTTGGAGGGAAAAAAAAAGTTCGTGAAACAGAGCATTCAAAATTCAAAATTGGTATTTAAAACGGTTCAAACAGCTGATAACAGAGGCTTTATTCATCACAAAGTTTCGATGCAAATGAATTGTTGGCGCCAAAACGTACGGTTTGTGCTCAATATCAAAATTTCTTGTAGAACACACGTTGTATATTTTTCTGCCCATCCATCACATGCTTCAATCCTCAAAGAACTCAGAGATACAAAGCCTCTGCAGCAAGTTCATGCCCAGGTAACTGTGTCCAATCTTTCCGACAATGTTTTCCTCGGCAACAGGTTGATGAATGCGTATGCTTCATGCGGACTCATAGATCAAGCCCAGATAATATTTTCTCATATTTCGAATAAAAATTTAGTTTCTTGGACAATTCTGGTATCCGGGCTCACGAAGAATGGCCGTTTCTCGGAAGCTATTGAGCTCTTTCAAGAGATGGTGGTTCGAGAAATTAGGCCTAACGAGGTAACGATCGCGACTGTTTTGCCTGCTTTTGGCAAATTAAGGGTGGCTCTGATAGGGAAATCAGTGCATTGTTATTGGATCAGACACAATTTTGGGTGTAATGTTTTTGTGGAGACGGGTTTGGTTCATATGTACTCGAAATTCGGATGTTTGAAGATCGCTCGGAAACTGTTTGATAATATGCCTGAGAGAAACGTTGTCTCGTGGAATGCAATCATTTCAGGTTACTCCGAGAATGAATTTGGGGAGGAAGCATTATCTATGTTCAACGAGATGAGGAGGAAAGGGTTTTCGGGAGATATTTTTACGCTTACGAGTTTGCTTAGTTCACCGGATTTGAGAGTAGGAAGTGCAATACACGGATTGCTAATCGGAACTGGATACGAGAATGATGCACTAGTTAAAACCGCTTTGATGGAGCTCTATATAAATTGTGATTTCGTTGACGATGCTTACTCTATATTTAAGGAGATCGATAGGAAGGATTTGGTTGCTTGGACTTTGATGCTGAGAGGGTTTTCAAAGAGTGGCAATTGGAGAAGAACCATCGAACATTTCAATAACATGATGGGAGAAGATGGAATCAAGCTCGATTCCGTTTCTTTGATAACGATCCTTTCAGGTTGCAGCTTTTCGGGAGCTTTGCAGCAGGGTAGACGTGTACACGCTCTCGTAATAAAAACTGGTTTCCAAGCCGATATTTTTACCGGATCAGCTCTAATAGACATGTACGCTAACTGTGCGAGTATGGAAGATGCAAAAACGTGTTTCGAACGTATGGAAGAAAAAGACGTTGCATGTTGGAACACATTAATATCCGGTTATGGCATGATTGGGTGTGGGAATGAAGCAATAGAGTTATTTTCACAGATGAAGAATTCAGGTCTCGTTCCAGACGAGTCAACCTTTGTTTCGGTGTTATGTTCTTGTAGTAACACTGGCCTTGTAGATCTAGGACTACAAATTTTCGATCGTATGCAAAAACTATGGAACATAATTCCTAGTTCAAAGCACTACGCATGTGTTATAGACCTTCTTGGTCGGTCTGGACGAGTAAACGAGGCTTACTCGCTTATGAAGAGGATGCATCTTCAACCAGGGGTTGAGATTTTGAGTTCATTGCTTACCGCTTGTAGAATTTACAAGAATCTTGAGGTGGGAATCGAAATATCTCGGAAACTATTTGAGTTGAAACCGAACGATGCCGGGTATTACGTATTGCTATCGAACATGTATGCTTTGGCTGGAGATTGGGATTGTGCAAGAACGAGTAGAACGTATTTGAAATCGAACAATTTGAAGAAGAACCCTGGTGTTAGTTCTATCGAAATAAGTGGAGAAATATTCACGTTTATGGCTAGTCAGAAAGATCATCTTTTCTACATGGAGATTAACGAGTTTTTAAAAGACTTGATTTTTAAGATAAAATCGGAAGGGTATGAGGTTGATACAGATTCTGTGTTCTTGGATGTGTCGAACGATGTGAAGAAAGATATTCTATTTCACCACAGTGAGAAGCTGGCTATTGCTTTTGGACTAATGAGAACTAAACCCGGAACGGTTATACGGGTAACTAAAAATCTACGAATTTGCAAAGACTGCCACTCTGCGTGTAAGTTCGTATCGAAAGTGTATGCTCGAGTTCTGGTTATTAAAGATGCCAATCGCTTTCATGTTTTTCGAGATGGCGTGTGCTCGTGCAGAGACTGGTGGTGAAGATTGAATATGGAGAAACGGAGAAAAACGGAAATGGTGGTATGTCGTTTTCTGTTACCTATTTACTTCATTTTCACAACTTTGAAGGATTCTAATTCAGTAGTGCATGAAGTGTATAAATGTAATGTACATTCATCCCACAAGTATATAAATATTACCAACCGACGAAAACATGTAATAAAATCATAGTTAATAAGTTCTACATTCATTAAAAAAAAAGTGCTTATTTCCTAAAAATGTGGACTTGCATTGTGGTTTGGTCAATCAGCTCGAAAGTGCAGATATCGCCTTTCTTGATCGAATTAAAATCAGAAAATTCCTTCCACCCTCCGGTAATCGCAAGATATTTGCGACTAAAAATTATTATACTTGCTGAAGAACTGACCCCATCTGAATTTCTTAGTGTAATCCTCTGTTTCGAATGAGGAAGGTGTGCTGTAGCAAACTTCTTCGGAATTTGCTGCATAAACACAGTAAGAAAATCTTATCCAAAAAAAAAAAGAAATTAAAAAAATTGCGATATGAAATGTGGGTCCTGAATTAAATACTCACCACAAGACTTTTCGAGCCGATATTAGAGCTTTGCATTTTCTTTTCGAAGGAAGGGAAAGAAGAAGCAGATTCTTGATGATGGTGATAATTTCTTACAGTCCCGTTTTTGTCGAATATCACCACATCGAAAGACGAATCTCCGTTGTATTTGAAGACTAATATATCTAAGGGGACTAACGAGTGGTGTTTGACGAACTCAGGCCAGCCTCGTATGAAATATATGTCGCCCTTATCGTCTTTCACCAGTTCGACTTCCCAGTTTCCGCAGGTACGACTAGCCAGTGTTGCCTGATTACTGTTTATGTCGGATAGTTGTTCGTTGAAGTCGTGTGGAATTCGCTGTAAAGATTTAATTGGTTTTATTGCTGGTTTGATGTGACGAACGAAATTCGTTACAGAAATTTAAGATTAAGAGAGTATTTTGTAAAATTTTACGAGTCGAGTGAAGTTGGGAGGCAGCATGATCTTGAAGAAACAGGGTCTTCTGTCTGGGCTCCCAATTTCATTCTTACCCAACATTTTTTATTTGATTATTCTTTTTTTCTTTTAACCTGCAATGAATAGTAAATCTTGAATAACAGAAACGAATTCGAAAAAAAAAATCAAATCCTGATTTTATCAAAATTTTCGAGATCTGTAAAAACCCGAGAAAATCATTTTTTTTTCCTGCATAATGTTCTTTCAATTTTTTTTTATTCAGCCAAAATGCAGAAAAAATATATATAAAAAAAATTGAAAATCGAAGTAGCAACTATCACTAACAAAAGGGTGCTGCAGAAATTCAGACAAAAAAAAAAAAAAAAAAGAGAACTTACCTAAGAAGATCAAGAAACTGATGAAGATTTTATCACTAACTGTCGAACCCTAATTCAGCTTACGAAGCACGAAACCGAGATCCTCAAACGTAAAAGCTGGAAAAGAAAATATTAAAAGTTGAGGATGAAATATGAAAAAAAGAAGAGTATATATATATATATATATATATATATATATATATATATATATATATATATATATATATATATATATATATATATATATATATATATATATATATATATATATATATTATTTGGGGTTGGTTGCATGTTCTTTTCATTTAACCATAACTGAACAAAAAATTATTTGCATGGATGTTGTACATCCTTTGAAATTTCATGCAGCAAGTCAGTCAATTATTAAGCTGGCATATAATATTTTAATAGTAAATAAAATTAATAATTCTTTTTGCATTTAATTTATAATGTGGTCCTATATATTCAGATTTCAGGCATTGAAAGAGGGTTGGTGAGTAGGCAATTCAGTTTACCTCAAAAATCATGTTTTTTTTGTTGTGTTTGAATGTGAATTTTTTGCTAAATGAGTCCAACATTAATATTTGACTAATTAATATTTAGTCTAATCTTTTGAAGAATTATCTTTTATTTTATAATTTTTTTAATCGAAAATCTACAACGATTCGATTTTAGACTCAAAGTAATCAGTTCACATGCAAATCCTAATGCTATGAAATGAAGAAGAAATTACGCAGTAATAGAAAAGACAAGATTTGACGACGTGGTTTCAGATAATTTGTCCAAATATTACACAAAAGCCCATAAATCAATAAAAAGGCCCAAAGGTTTTCAAAATCCAATAAAGAAGCAACTTTAGGCCCAAATTCCAAACAACGTTTTCTCTCTCTACTAAAACACGCTCGTGATGACGTGGCATTCCTTGTTTCAGACGCCAACTTTTCATAACCGTAATCTGAACGTACGATCCACCCCTCTCTCCCTAACCCTATGTTCCAATTTCTTTGAAAAATTAATTAAACAGAGATAGATACAAATAGCACAGCGTTATATATATATATATTATTACTACTTTCTAATTCGGATTTTTTTGTAGTAAATTAATTACGGGTAAATAAAATTAGTTAATTGCCAAAAAAAAAAAAAAGTTTCATCCTTTTTTCACGTTATGCAAATCAAATCATTTGTTTCCATTGATTTTGCTCCGTGAAAACCCTTCTTCATCAACCCCCTCTGTTTTATGTTGTTGTTTTTTTCTCCTCTGTCTTGTCTGATTCTTTTTTATTAATTAATTATATTTAAAATTCAAAGAACAGACAAAATTGGTTGAAGAAGATAACCGAGGAGAAGATACCTTTGATTTCGGTGAGTTTTTATCCAATTCTCATATAAATATATCATTTTTGTACACATTGATCATTACAAATTTCGATTCTGTAATTATATAAATAACATCGAAGTTTGTTTTTTAATTTGCAATTTGATCCTCTGTTAATTCCAATAATTGGATCCAACGCATGTTTTGCAGGGATGATGATATTCTCTGTTTAATTTGCTTGTACCCTTTGTTAATGATGTTGTACTGAAAATATTAGGTCAAATCAACGTTGTTTTTCGATGAATCGGGCAACAATGGTGGGGCAAATAACATTAGTGGTTATGATGATGATTGCGACGATGATGATTACGGCATATGGTGGAGACACGAATATCGTGTTCGATCCATGTTCGGATACGAAAGTTCAGAAATCGGATGGATTTACATTTGGGCTTGCATTTTCTTCAAAGGACTCTTTCTTCTTCAATCAAACTCAGCTCTCACCGTGCGATCGCCGCCTCTCTCTGGCCGGAACTAGTGCTCAGCTGGCTGTGTTTAGGCCTAAGGTTGATGAGATTTCACTCCTCACTATCAATAGCACCACCTTCAATCCGGTAAGAATATATATATATATATATATATATATATATATATATATATATATATATATATATATATATATATATATATATATATATATATATATATATATATATATATATATATGAGAACTGAGAGTGGATGATAGAGTTTATTGCATTTGGTACTCCCGTGTTATATCTAATTGCTAAAACACCTCTAAATGGTGCATTTTTAGGGGTAGTTTGTTGATAAAATTGAATCATATGGTGGAAATTGTTAACATTTATAACACGTGGAGTTTTTTGACAATTGGAGTAAACACAGGGTGCTAAATGCAATAAACCTATCGATGATATAACACACACACTCTCGTGCATGTTTTTGTGTGTGGATGAGAAGTAGATATTTTAAACCGAAAGAATGATATAACATACTTTTTATTTCTGTAATTACATGATATTTTAATGTTCAAACGTTAGTTAAATTTTTTTCTGATTTTCACAGAGCTTATTCGGAGGTTACATGGTGGCTTTTGCCGGACGACAGTACGCGGCTCGATCGCCTCCCGTTTTTGTTGGGGACAGCAGTCACACTATAACCAGCTTTACACTAGTTCGTTTCCGATCATTTATCACATCTCAATTAAATAAATAAAAAGACCCCGTTTCGAGATAACTTACACAATTTTTTTTTAGGTTCTTGAATTTCAAAAAGGTATTCTTCAAAACTTGTTCTGGAAGAAGTTTGGGTGCAGTTCGTGCAGTGGGCCCTCTCTCGTGTGCCTTAACAACACTGATTGTGCAGTGTTGAATTCCAAATGCAAAGGCAATGATGGGGATATCGACTGTGGTGTAGGCGTACAGTTGGCCTTTTCTGGTACGGACAAAAACGAGAACGTGCTCAACTCGTGGTACGAGGTGGCGAATCTTAGGCAATACTCGCTCTACGCCCTTTATTCTAATCTACGTGGCTCTCTCACCAGTTCATTTCAGAACATGTTCTGAGTTTGTGCGTTAGACAAATGCAGTTTGTTCTATGCTGCACTCGATGAAGTATACCTGTATAAAATTCATACATATCTTTAACACACATGCACATATATATGTATGTGATCGTATGTAAGTCAATGGTGGAAGACTATCTGGTGTATTTCACCGAGTGTAGCATACATTAGACATCAATATTAGCTAAATGGTGTACGATGAATTTGTGACAAAGCTTGTGTGGAACAATAGGTGCAGTTTTGGCTATTTTGCATGTACTTTGTTGGCTCCTTCAATAATTATATGGCACATGATTATACAAAGATCGAATATTTGGGTTTTAGAGCTGAATCGTTCGTTCCAAACATCCCAAATCATAAATACCCTTTTTTTATAATTCGGATGACTCGGTTCTCTGCAATTCAGAGTCTAGAATGAATTACGTATTTTTCTGGAAAAAGAGAGTCACTGCTGATAAATCGATTCTTTACGATATATACACAGAAAAAGGAGAACTGTACATAAGCTACTGTACATTTTGTACACCATGAAATAGAAACTGAATCTCGATAGCATCCACGAATAGTGGTGGAGCCAGATGATACTATACTAGTCGAACAAATTAGAAGTCTCTAAATAAAATCCCTATTATGTTGGCTCCACCACAAAAGCAAATACACTCTTCCATGAATTTTGACGTTTACGACCATCTTCACACAGCGAGTTAGAAAGAAAAAAGAAAAAAGAAAAAAGAAAAAAAAATCAGTTCTACACAGGCTGCGCATGCTTCTTTTCGTGGATATCCATCACAAGCTCACGCAGCTCGGGGAAAATTGATACTAGAACAAGTTCCAGGATTCCATAACCAAGTTGCTTCAAACAAACCGTCGACTGCAAATCGTTTATCAAAATAAATTGAGTTGTAAAAAAAAATGCATATGGATTATTATATAGGGAAGATAGCATTCTCAGGGTTGAGGGCAGGGTGTTAATATACCTGAAGGAAATAATATATATCTCTGGAGCAACGTCTGTACTGCTTATGCCCGATCAAACTGACCAATGTGGTGGGAGCACCATCTGCCACGTGGGAAAAGGGTCAGAATGAAATAATATAAATAGCATCCACGAAAATGAAAGAAAAGTCCAAACTACAATAACATAGATTTTGGCAGATATTTGCAAGGGTATGTTGTCCTCTTTCAGATCTTCTCTGATGAGAACAAATTCAAAATGCATGGACCATGAGCTGAGGCAATCAAGGTGTAGCAAAATAGCTCTAAATTATCTATACATAAATTGCGAGAAAGCATAAGAATGGGAGCCACAGATGTTACAGAAACAAATTATAACATAACTTTATGTGAGGGAAAAGAGAAGCAATATGAAAGCATTACGGGGGATTTGGGAATACAAAAAATATTGACTAGTAAATGGTTATTCTCAAGATCCTGATTACTAAATCAATATAAGAAAAATATTACATGCGTCAAACAAATAGCAAGGTACTCACTGAATATCATCTTTTTCACATAACTAGCTCTGCGAGCAGCTTCGAGCTGTTGTTCGAAAGACCCTGCTTGAGCAGTCCTCACTCCACCTGGTTGCTTTGTAGTTTGTGGAGATACCCCAGCAGTTTCACAATAATTTAGTTGACTTTGGGTGCGCAATTTAAGAAAGAATGTGCCCTCAGGCCAGAGAACCTAATGAGAAGATATTGATTAGAAACGGCTTAGGAACTTCTTGGAACAAGTCAATAACCAAACAAATTTCAATAAAAATAGAAGATTTAAATGATCAATAGAAGTTGAGTTACAAAATAAAATAAAATAAATACTCAAGTCCTAAGGCTGGACAAGTAGCAATTGCACAATTTTATAATATCAGAGTAACTTACATCCTGAACCCATCGAATCCCTAGTGCGATAACATCCTCTCTACGGAGCCACTGGATTTGCCTTACAAGCCAGTCATCAATGGCATCTTCCATGACTAACTGCAATATTTGTTTTGATATCCAAAAGACCTGTCTCCTACAATTAAAGAAGATAAAGAATATGGCTTAAGGCTTAAATGATTATTGCATATAACAAGCATGTTTTCTGACTTTTGTACATGGTATCAGAGTGGTTTCATTAGTTAGCCACTTCAAGGAAAATACAAAAGAGACGAAAAAAGAGCCTCCTTACAGCACTTGGCCAATTGCTGTGTTTAAATTTTCAAGTTACTCTATGCGAGTGGTCGTGCTTTTTGGTGGGAGTGGGGTGAAGGGAAGTGTTAAAAAGGATATTAAACAGCTAATATTTAGGGGTGTCCAAAATTTTGTACAATTTACTGTGAATATAATCAACAGTTTCAGAGGAAAATTCACACGCAAACAAATATTCTGATTTTGTACATTTGGAAACTATTCATGAATTGGGCTGAGCTTGTAAGTGCAGATTCTGAGATCGACTCTTATGTGCCATATAGTTATAGGTCCAATATTAATCACTCCTACAAAAATCACACGCACATGAACTTATAAGGTGAACTCCAACACCTTTTTCATACTATATGTTTTTCTAATTTCTAATCTACATGACTGAAACATTCATATCATCAACCAAAAATGTACAAATCATACCTGTAATACATTATCAATATTAATTTTAAAATATGATTACTCATTTAGTTGTTACAGCTAAGCAAGTTTTGAAACAGAAGTGTAAAAGCGAAAGTATCACCTTAGCCACCCTCTTCTCTTGAGCTGAAATACATTATCAACTAAGTTCAAAATTGGAACACTTAAATTTGGTGGTGTCCACTGCAAGGAAGAGCAAACATCAGTGATATAGAGGACCTAAGAGAATCGTGTGTAACAATTAGAAACAATAAGGCAGCTTATCTCCTTGCCTAAAATCACAACTAATCAAGTTAGGCACATATCCAATCCCCAGCATTGACATTATTAACATTAACATGCTATTGAGAGAACAGTAAAACTCCAACATTTAAGAACAGTATTCTCTATAGCTAAAACCGTTTAAAAAATATACACTGATAGACGAATCAGCATAAATAAATACTCAATCTACTTATACGATAAATAGTGATCGTGTTTTCCAAATATTGTAATTAAAAGAATACAGGATATGGAGGAAATTAAATGAAAAGCAAAATTATGCTTAAATATCTACATAATCACACAATGGGCGTTTTGGTTGAGTTTTTCAAGAAAATAAGAGAAGTCAACGTATACTGTGCACTTTTTATGGGACCAGGAATAATATTAGCTGAATATTACCACATAAGCTTCAGTGTCAAGACCATGAGAAGAAGTGTGAAGGATCAGTGAGTAAACATGAAAAGCAGGGCATGAAAAGTGCACAACTGAATGCACATTACCTCTGGGGGCACACGTATTGGATCCTCCTGAGGAACAGATGTTAAGGCCAGACTTGACTCCAGATATCTACTCCCAGAAACTGATTCTGATTTCAACCTTTCTTCTGAATCCATGTTTCTGACATCTTCATCATGTTTAACAACCCTCTGTGGGTCATAGTCTGAATTACCACCATTAGTCTCGGTCGCAGCTTCCGCTTCCTGTTCTCCCTGGTTTACATCTTTATCGCATTCATCATTGTCAGAACAACTGTTCATTGACTCTGAGGTACTTTGCCTCATAGCCAATTTATTTATATCATCAGCGTTCCAGGACAGGTGTCTGCTTGTAACTGAAGAAGCTTGTTCAAAAGAAGACGAAGGTGAGCCAGCAACTTTCCCCATCAGGCCGTCGGAAACCCCTTTGAATTGGCGTACTATATCATCCACAGCATCATCCACATTGACTGTTATGGCCGAAGGGGAGTTCATAATGATTGCATTTTGTAAATACAAATTAAAACTGAGTGTTCAAAATATTAAAGACGCAGAACTAAAGACATTAAGACTACCTGCTAATGTAAGCGCCTAATGCTCTTTTATTGACAAGTCATTAACCAATATTTGGCGATGGGCATATTGTTTTTTTTTTTTTTTTGTGAAATGCAATGAAATCAATTCTATAATGACATATTTTAACCGACTCTCAGGGTAGTCATAGTTAAAATAAATATATTTCATAAACCATCTAAATGGAAATACATTTTTTTAGCTAGTTCTCAATGACATAATAATACACAAGTGTTACCAAGAAAGTTGGCACATGCAATTTGTTGTATTATCAACATAGACAAATAGCAGACACTGTCGGACTTACTGTAACCCAAAGACAATGTGCACAAATATACCTTTTGGGACTGAAAATTTGCTGGAAGCAAAAAAAAGAAAGACAGGATAAACTAATCAGAGATGGACATGATGTATAAACTCTCTCGTATATTATGAAAATGTACGGTGACTTGTCAAGGGATTAAGGTCAAAGTATGCAATTAACGTATCTATTGAGTCAACAATTAACATTAAATGCCATGACTGTTGCAGCAACAAAAAAATGGCGTAAATCATGAATATCTATAGAATGCCAATAAACAGTATGGCAAACATGTAGCCAACTAAATGATGTCCGGGAAGAGAAGCCAGATACCTGCCAACGTCTTCATCACAGAAGGTGATTTCCCGAAAGAGTAATTCTGCATTGATAAGAAAACCACAAATTTATTAAGAAGCCATAAGTACTGGATATGTTTTTAACTGAGTAGACTAATACACACCTTGGAAGAGGCACTCAGAAAATCCCACACTTCATGCTGCTCAGCAACATTGGCAATTGACAAGAGATCCTGGCAAACACAGTATTGTCAAAACATCAAAATTCAAAACAATCAAATATCTATGTACCATCACGGGAGTACGTGTTATCATACTTGAAGATATTTGTCAAGGTGAATACAACGCTGGTGAACAAAAGCATCCTCCGTACTTGAAGAGAATATCCTCTTGGGAGGCAAATGTAATGTATAATTGGGAATATCTTTAAGATGCCTATGCAATCTCTCAAAGTTACGATATCTGCAGATAATTATACCAAAAGAATTAACAATGGACTGAAAAATCCTGATCTAATCCGACAACTTTCTCATGTTGATTAGGCAAACATTGTGATGAAATAGATCAATTATATGACATGCATTTCAAAAATAGTAGTATTGTTCATTCAACCTGAAAATAAAACCCGTACCTTCTCTTCACAAACCAAGTGGTGTTGTCAACATCGGTCACAGCTATTGAGTAAACTGCAAAAGAATTTGACCCAAGTTTCTCAAAGTACGCGCCTATGACCTGCACAATCAAGAATCTCGTCAGTAAAAGCACAGAGTATCATCAGATAACAATAAATATAGGTGATCAGAAGTATGCCTATAATCTCAAGCCTCAAGGTCAGATATAGGTGATTCTGTAATACAGCCAATTACCTTTATAGTATTCACTAGTGAAATACTTTTCCTACATCGATAGCACGTGAAGTTATCACTACATTGATTGCACATTAAAATATCAACCTTATAAGGATAAAACGGTATTGAATTAACATACTAGTCTTCCATGGAGAAGTTCCTCATCTAAATTGTAATATCATAAAAAATAAGTAATACTATCTTTTTGAACAAGGAAGTGAAGACTGCATCTAAAACCACTCATCTTTAATAACATGATCATTTGAAACACATACAAGGTCAAATTCGGTAATTTATGAACCACAAAAAGGAAATCAGTGGTTTTACCCGACATCGAAGCTTTGGATTTTGAAGGCCTTCACGACGTAATCCCATGTCTGAATGGCTCATCAGACTGTGTACATTAAGTTTCTTCCCATCTGCACTGTAGTATTCATTAATGATGGGTGTACTGTCTTTACTAACAAACATATTTTCCAAGTTTGACTGAACATTCAAGTCAGAAGTGCTGTTTGATCTTTTAAGCTTGTTTCTATTTTCATGGGAAACAACAGCAGCAGTATTCTCCAGTTCATCAAATTTAGAGCTTCCTTTTGGAAACACCTCATCATTAAGCTTTTGGGAACTGCTTAAAGGATTAATACTGAGACCAGCGGCTCGACTATCCTGTTGGGGCCTGGGTGGTAATTGCATAGAAACTTTGTCTTCTATCTGAACATATGTTTCAAGCTTCTGTTTTGGCACTTCACTGACCAAACGTTTCGTAGGAAATGTTCCGCTGACCAAATATGTAACTTCAGCAGCCTGAATTCCTGGAGCAGATTTCTTTTCGAGTTTCTTTTTGTAGTTTCTTCCGATTGTCCACATGTTTTCAAGATTTTCAGGCATAAGAACTTCTGTTCTTCTCTGGGTTGCTGCCTCAAACCCTTTTGCCCACTCAGTTCGTGTGTGTGTGAAGTCATCCTGCAATGTACTTGATGAGAGATCTCCTGAGCCACCTGGCTCTAATACCCTTTTATGATCGGACTGAGACAAAGACAATGACAAATCAGCCCCTTGATTGTCGGAGTGTACTTTTTTCCTCAAATTAGATTCGCTGGTTTGACTATGGTCTCCAGAAACACTGGGCTCATGATTACGACCCTCCACATTAGGTGATTGATCAGTGGCAGCGTCCTTTGAGCCCTCACTGTTGTAGGCAAGGATAACATATTCAATCAACTCATTAATATACCTGGAGAAAAGAAACTGAATTGGTCACATTCCTGAACGGAAATTGCACAAAGAAACAATATGGTTGCCTACTTAAGGGGGACAAGGGGGCAAAGTTGCAAGCATGAGATACAACCTAAAATTTGAAAGCCCTTTATACAGAATCTGAAACTAGCTAAGATTTCTCTTTAAAACAAAAGGAACTAGAGGAATATATCTTACCCAGGGCTTGCAAAGTTCATAATAGGTTGCACTACCAAACAAGTTAGGAGTTCACGAGCAATGCATCGAACTAAAGGGCATTGGGCTTCCCTTGGTCTCAACACAACAGCTAAAAGTCCACCAATGAGCCGCTGAAGAACCTATATATTAAGAAGAGTTAGATGTCATTATACTAACCAAGAGAAAAGGAAAAGGTAGTTAAGCAAACAATTCCGTCTGAATTAGAACACTTCTACACCTTGTACTCACAATCTGCAGATATCAAAGCAGGGTGAAGCTCCTTAGAGGCTAGGAGATGGTGTTTCAACCTTTCATCCCTTTCTTCAGAAGACAATGTTCCCATGACATCCACACCTATAGCAGCCTGGTTTCTTCTGAAAAGATCAAGGTGAACTCCTATCAGGTCTACTACATCCCTGGAGAATTGAAGAAAAAACAGCAAATTACTCATATCATCATTTATCCGACTTGCACCAGTTCACAACTTCAATGAAGTACAGAAATGATACCTTGTCAACAGGTCAACAAGGTTCAATTCTTTCAATCTTACAGCTACTTCACCAAGAACATCCATGACTATAGCATGTATTAACTCCGGTGCTTCTTTGTCCGGCGTAATTTCGGAATACCACAGGTCAACTACAAAATCATGCAAAAGCTTGTTGATGAAATCCTCAATAGCTGCTTCCACAGCAGGAGAATCTATTTTTCTTTTCCATTTTTGCGGGGGAGGCGGGGTAGTAAGGCGAGAATCATTCACAGATAGCTGCTTCTTTTCTAAGTGCGACAAGTAGGATGTTGGTCTGTTATTCCAAACCTTCCATCGGAATTCAACCTCATTCAACAATATTCTTAGTCCAGAGACCAAAAGTATGGCTATGGGAATATTCATTAACATTGATTTACTGGTATCTGCAATGCAATCAACATATATATCCGGAGAACTGGTTAGGTCTACAGTATGAATAGGCTCGAACAAACTTTACTTGCAGAAGAGGTCCCACAAAAATACATCAAAAATTTGTTAAAAGGTCTGATGAATTTCCCAAGAAAAACGAATCTCATAACAAAAAAAATAAACAATAGAGATATTTATAGTCACTAAAACTAGCTCTTATGAAATTATACCAAAGAAGAAACATAAAATGGCAGTTGAACAATAATAAACTCTTATGAGCAATTCATACATTTTGCATGCATCTACATTACCAGAAAACATTCCTCCCCATCATCTCACTCAACTATTGCCAATCCTACCCAACTACCAAAAGTTCCCTTCCTTCAAAATAGATAAGAAGTAACACGAGTATCTCACAAAAACACAATATCACCGAATGCAAATTAAACCCCAATCGAAAGAAAGATACGAAACTAAAATTAAAACTAAACCAGTACACGGCAAGTTCAATATCTTCTTCCACCAAACACCACAGTTTAACAAAACAACATATGATCACAAAACATTGTCATACTCGTAACACAGTAACTCAAACACAGATGAAAAGCAAAAAAGAAAAGGGAACAATTAAAAGCTTACGCGTTAAGAAATAAGAAACTGCGAATATACAGAGAATCCACCACACGGTGCGAAGCTTAGCTTCTTCGATCAGATCTTGTAAGCTATCCATCGCCTTCTTCATAATTCTCGAAACCCTAGGTGTGCCGTTTATTACTGACTAGAACTCAATTTTACGTACAAGATTTCACAATTGAATGATGCAAAACCCAATTTGGCAAAATCCAAAAACCTAATTTACCAAAAAAAAAAAATCCGCGAAACTTTCTTCCCGATTTCGGATAACAATAGCAACAAAAAAAAGCAGCAGCTATCTTGAATCCAGAAGGCCGAATTAAATACGATTTGTTTGATCGTCTCTTAGCTGGAGATTTCTCCTAATCTCGGTTCCCCTTTCTAGTAAATCACTGTTGACGAGGACGAACGTGGTGGAGGAAATTAAACGACGTCGTAATGTTAGTTTTACATGTCACCATTAGCCTGTGCCTTGTTGTACTGTCGGGAGAATGACGGTTTTGCCCTTACTTGTGTAGTCCAACATAGGCTTAATCCCACTTTGCACCCTTACAATGGAACCGTTTGTCATTTTGCACCCTTCAGAAAGTAAAAATAGCATTTGCATCGTAAAAGACAATAAATCATTCAAAATGCACCATTAACTGAATAATAAAGAATAATTCATTTTTTTATCGGGTTTTCTTCTTTTTTTTTTTGTGCAAAATAACAAATTAAATTGTTATTTTCTTCAACCTCCAACCTAATTTCGAGCGCACAAAATGAAAAAAAAATAAAAATCACATCGCATAACTGAAAAAAGTTATATTTTCTTACAAAATAAATTCAAATAAACTTTTATCAATAAATTATTCGATTAATAGATTTTCATTGTAATTGGTGGAATTATTAGGTAGAAATATTTTAAAGAATATGATTTTCAGATAACTTGATAACGAAATAGATAAAAAAAATTATTTTTCGTAAAATACTATTTTGTGATAAAAAAATATAATTTTTAAAAACATGCAGGGTGCATTATGCATAATATATTATATTTCGAGGGTGCAAAGTGATATTAATTTGTTTTGATGGTGCAAAGTGCAAAATGGTATATTTCAAGGGTACAAAGTAGAATTAAGTCGTCCAACATATGTTGTGGAATGTTTGATTGTGAATAATTACACAAATTAATTAGTGAAGTTAATTAAATAGATACCTTTAATTCCATAACTTGGTGCCTTTTTATGGTAATTATCATATGTTTGTTTGTTGGGCCTTGAGATACTCGCATAATTTACTAGAACTAAATTACGAGTCTACTTAACCTTTGTTTCACATCAGTTATAAAATTTATTCTAAAATTGTCTCTGCACAAAAAAAGAAAGTTATACCAAGTAATATTTAAATTGCATTTATGATATTTTATTCTGCTAATATTTTTAATTTTGTATCTACCATCTTGTTTTTTTCTTTTTGCACATAGACATGTTGTCGATAATTTGTAACCGATATGTTTCGACAATTGACGAAGTCGGTTGCCAACCGTTATCCGACTCACAATACTCCAGCACGAACAATCTCAGTCCGCAAAAGCAGAAAAATAAAATAAATAAATAAAATTACAACACTTGGGCCAAGGGAGAAACGGATAAGAAGAGATGGGGCCCAGCCCAAAATATCTTAAAGAGAGAAAACCATGGAAACATCTAAAACCGCCCGTTGTTTGTTTCTCCAGTTTCCACACGGCTTAATTCCACTTTGCACCCTTGAAATATACCATTTTGGCACTTTGCACCCTTGAAATAAATTAATAGCACTTTGCACCCTCGGAATACAATAAATCATGCATAATGCACCCCAAATGATTTTTTAAAGCTAAAAAATATAAATTTAATATTTGTAGTGATATTTTTTAGGATGCCAAATGTCAAATATTTTTTTTATTCATCAATCATTTTAAAACTATAAAGTTCAAAAATAAAAATACATTCCATCAACATATTTAAAAATTATATTGTTTTATCAAAATAAAATATTTTACGAAAAAAAATCATTCAGCTATTACGTTATCAAGTTATCTGAAAAATATTTTTTCTTCCAAATATTTTAACCTAATATTTTACAAACAGTGACATAAAAGATCCACAATCGAATAATTTAGTGATAAAAGATTTTTTTTTTTTTTTTCTTTTGTAAGATAATGTAGTTTTTTTTAAATAATCCGGTGTAATTTTTATTTTTTCGCACTTTGTCCGCTCGAAATTAGGTTTGAGGTTCAAGAAAACAACAATTTTTTTTTATTTTGTACCCTAAAAAGAA
This sequence comes from Erythranthe guttata, assembly GCF_056151865.1. Classification (NCBI taxonomy): domain Eukaryota; kingdom Viridiplantae; phylum Streptophyta; class Magnoliopsida; order Lamiales; family Phrymaceae; genus Erythranthe; species Erythranthe guttata. The sequence continues at coordinate 1,370,497 of NC_142534.1, forward strand.
AAACACCAATGAAAAATAAAATTGCCTTTATTATTCAATTGAGGGTGCATTGTGAATGATTTATTGTGTTTTGAGGGTGCAAAGTGCTATTATTATTTTTCGAGGGTGCAAAGTGCTAAAATGAATTTTTAATCAGATAAATCAATTCTCATCTCACGAACGGTGGAGATCCGTCCGTCATCTTCCTTGCCTGAACACCAGTCCTCAGTATCACCCCACCATTTAAAATGTCAAAGAAAAAAAACAATATAAAAATATCTCATCCTTATCCGCCACTTCTCCGTTTGATTCCTTTCCCAACAAGTTGATCATAATTCACACACAACCCTCTCCTTATAACACACACAAACACGCACTAAAAAAAATCATTAAAACAAAATTCGAAGAAGAAGAGATGATTCAAACAGCTCAATTGAATTGTTCGATGCGCACTTTTCTCGTTGAACCGAATGTTTTCCCCCATTACTCGAAACCTGCTGCTGCTTCGCGAAGCTCTGCGTCGGTTTCTTCCGCCGTTTGTTACTCTGTTTCGAGAAACGATGAATCGATACCGAAGCTGGAGCCTTTCAGCAGAAACAAGTTTGATAGAGCTTCCTTTAAGGAACCCCCTTTGATTCAGAAATCTGAAAATCAAATTGCAGGCAAGTGTTTTTTTAGTATTGACTTCTTATTTTATTATTTAATAATACTTGTATTAGATTAAAGTAATTTTTTTTAGTGAAATATTAAATTAATTTATTGAGGTTCTACCGTATATTTATATCCGATTAATTTTAATTAGACGTCAATTGGATTCGGTTCCTCAGATTAGGCCTTTTATTAAATCTGTTGAATTTTATTATTATATGATTTGGCTGTATTAAACCTCCTAATTAACAAAACTAAGATATAGTTTTAACTTTTAAGGATAAAAATTGAAATAGTAGAATTTAGTGATTAATTTAGTGAAATATTAAATTAATTTTGTCGAGGTTCTACTGTATTATCCAATTAATTTGAATTAGATGTCAATTGGAGTCGGTTCCTTAGATTAGGTCTTGTATTAAATCTGTTAAATTTTATTATTATTGTTATATGATTTGTCTGTATAAAACCTCCTAATTTACAAAACTAAGATATAGTTTTAAGGGAAAATTAAAATAGTAGAATTTAATTGGGAGTTTCGATTTTAGCTAGTTTGAGCAAGGACGAATTTTGTCAACCGAACGTCTTACGAGTCGAGTCAGTAAAACTGAATAGTGGTAATTCAAATAGTAGAATTTAATTGCGAGCTTCAATTTTTAGCTGGTTTGAGCAAGGATGGGGTTTTGTCAACCGAATGACTTACGAGTCGAGTCAATACAACTGAATAGTGGTAATGCGTTAAGTCCGAGTATATATACATGTGTTTAATAGTTAAGCTGTACTAATTTGATCTCTTCTTCAATGATATGTATTGTAATATATTTATCATTTATCTCGATTCGACTCGTTTCAGATTACTGTGTAACGCTCGATGGAGACGATTCCTATAGCTGCTGGGAGGCCTATTTTGAACTCAAAGATCTTGAAGTAAGTAGTTTTTCTTTTTCAAAATCGAAAGAACTCGGATTCTTTTTTCTTGAATTATTTCAGCATCATATTTATGGTTTAAATTAAATGATTATTATTATGATTCAGAAAGAGGCACCGAAGGAGGAAGTAGAAAAGCTGATAATGGAAGCCGGTGGAGTAAAATCACTAATCGGATGCGTGCACGGAGTTGCAGCCATTCACAAAGAGAAAAAGGAAAGCACCGATTCACACAAGCCGACTAAAATCGAAAACACACGAGCAGAAAATCCATGCCCAATTCCCGACGGATTGCCGAAAACATCCGAAGAGCTCGCGGAAGAAGAGAACGCTAAAATGCCCGATTCGCCCTTCACTAGATTGCTTCGAGCCAGAGGAACCCACCCCGCTTGGTACTCGCAGGCACCCGAGCACGAGACCGATTGACATCCCACCACTTTTAATGTATGTATATATTATATAAATAAAATAAAAATTAGGGTAATGTAGTAATAAACTCGTGGATAATATAAATTAATTTTCTTTAATAATTTGAGGCCAGAGAAATTCATGGGGAATTAGAGTAATTTTCTTGGATGGTGATTAAACAGTAGAAAAAAATCCTAGGGTGGTGAAAAAATGGGATGCGCAGAGTAAGGGTATCCACCCTTTAAAAAAAAGGTAGGGTTAAAGAAAGATCCTCCTCCACTCCCATATAACACCCTCGTTCTTGTTCCAAACATAATCCTACTATAAGCAGCCTTGGGCTTTTGTCCTAGGGAGGGTATTGCATGCAATTTGCACGCAAATGGCAAACCCTCTCAACATGAAAGCTTTCGGCTGCTTTTTCTTCCTCGTGTCGTATCTCTCCTTTTCTGTCGCAACTTTCGATCGCGATCTCCCGGATGGCTACAACGCCTACATCGATTGCAATCTCACGTTTGGCAACCCGAGGCTCGAGAAGGCCTACAAAGCCCTCCAAGCATGGAAGATGGCGATCTACTCCGACCCGAATAACTTCACGGGTAACTGGGTCGGCCCCAACGTCTGTGCCTACAACGGCGTCTTCTGCGAGCAGGCGCTGGACGACGCTAACGTCACCGTGGTTGCAGGTATCGACCTGAACCACGGAGACATCGCGGGCCACCTCCCCGAAGAGATCGGGGAGTTAGGTGACATCAGCCTCCTCCACCTGAACTCGAACCGCTTCTGCGGGGTGGTGCCTGACACCATTAGGAATCTGAAGATCCTCTACGAGCTCGATCTGAGCAATAACCGGTTCGTGGGTCCGTTTCCCAAGGTGGTCCTTGCGCTTCCCGAGCTTAAGTACCTCGATCTTAGGTATAATGACTTTGAGGGTCCGTTGCCCCCCGAGGTGTTTGACAAGGAGCTCGATGCGATCTTCTTGAACCACAATAGGTTCACGTCCGTCATACCGGAGAATTTCGGGAACTCGCCGGCGTCGGTGGTGGTGATCTCCGACAACAGGTTGGTGGGTTGCATTCCGAAGAGCATTGGCAACATGGCGGGGAATTTGGACGAGTTGATATTGTCGCACAACAATCTTTCCGGTTGCTTGCCGGAGGAGATCACGTTGTTGAACACCACTACGGTTTTCGATATCAGCAGGAATAGCTTCTTCGGAGATTTGCCAAGGGGTATGGAGTACTTGCAGAGCTTGGAGATTATCAACATTGCGAGGAACAAGTTCAGGAGCAAGGTGCCGGACAGCGTCTGCAGCTTGCCGAGCTTGCAAAATTTCACGTACTCGTACAACTACTTCGAGGACAAGGATGAAGATTGCTATCCGAGTGCCTTGCCGGAGGTTGTGATCGACGAGGAGGAGAATTGCTTCCCGGGGGAGAAAAACCAGAGATCCGAAAAGGAGTGCCGATCAGTGTTGAGCAAGAAGGTCGATTGCAGTGTCGCGTGCAGAGCACCCTCTGATGGAGGTGCACCTAAGCCATCTAAACCGAAGGGGCCCCCTAAGGAAGAAACTCCATCCAAGTCGAAGGTGTCTCCTCCCAAGGAAGAAACTCCATCGAAATCGAAGGGTTCTCCTCCAAAAGAAGAAACTCCATCAAAATCGAAGGGTTCTCCTCCTAAAGAAGAAACTCCATCGAAATCGAACGGGTCTCCTCCAAAAGAAGAAACTCCATCGAAATCGAACGAATCTCCTCCCAAAGAAGAAACTCCATCGAAATCAAAGGCATCGCCTCCTAAAGAAGAAACTCCATCGAAATCGAAGATATCCCCTCCTAAAGAAGAAACTCCATCGCCCCCGAAAGAAGATGCTCCGGTGAAATCACCCCCGAAAGAAGATGCTCCCGGGAAATCTGAGAAAAAGCCAGAAGCTCCGGCGAAGACGCCAAGTCCGGTACCGGTGAAACCACCAACAAAGGTTGAGCCAGCTCCGGCTCCAACGCCCAAAGAAGCACCTACACCCAAGATGCCGAAAACTCCAGAAGGAACAAAGGCTCCGGCACCATCAACTTCCGAGAAGACGTCTCCTCCTGAATCCGAGATATCGATTCCGCCTACAATAGGTGGAGTGTACGAATCACCACCGCCACCACTTCCTTCGCCACCACCACCGGTTTATTCACTACCACCTCCACCACCACCTTCTCCTCCTCCTCCCGCTTCATCTCTTCCACCAACCACACCCGCACCGGTGCAATCACCACCTCCACCACCCGTATTCTCTCCACCACCACCAACTCCTGTCCTCTCTCCACCACCACCTGTCCACTCTCCACCCCCACCACCGGTGCAATCCCCCCCTCCACCCCCTGTCCATTCTCCACCACCACCAGTCTTCTCCCCACCACCACCCGTCTTCTCCCCACCGCCTCCAGTACACTCCCCACCACCACCACCCATCTTCTCCCCACCACCTCCAGTACACTCCCCACCACCACCACCCGTCTTCTCACCACCACCCCCAACACACTCCCCACCACCACCACCCGTCTTCTCGCCACCACCTCCAACACAGTCCCCACCACCACCACCACCCGTTTTCTCACCACCACCTCCAACACACTCCCCACCACCACCACCAGTCTTCTCACCACCACCACCAACACACTCCCCACCACCTCCAGTCTTCTCACCACCACCACCACCGCAGCTATCGCCGCCTTCTGCAGCTTTCGCACCAATCCAACTCCCGGATAACTTGGGCGCACAATACCAGTCACCACCTCCGCCAGCTATCCAGGGCTACTGAAGAGCTTCATGTTTTCATCTTCTTTATTTTCTTTTGCACAAGTAGTAGTCCATAAATCAATGTACAAACTCATTTTCTAAGTTTTGTCTTGCCATTTTTTTATAGGTTTAATCTTAGCTTAATCCACTCTTATTTTACAATTTATTCTTTCCATCAAAACAAATTAATTATATTATTTATAATTATTACTCATTTCTCCCTTGATTATATTACTGTTAATTCTTTTTTTCTTTTTTTAATATCGGATTTGCATTAACACAATCCAAACAATACAAACTGAATTTGGAAATAACAAAATCATATTACTTCCGTCTAGTTTTTATAAAATTAATAAATAATACATAATAGAAGCAAAAATTCCAGAATTATTTGACACGAAAAATAAAAATTTATCAATATAAATATATGAACAAAATAAATAAATAAACCAACAATTATTAATTTTCGAATATTCAAAACGACGCCGTTTGTCCATTTCGTTGCCTTCAATAACACGTACTCTTGTTACCTTGTAGACTTTTGAAGTATAGATCAGATGCGGAAGAGAAGGGCATTTTTTTCATTTTTCAAATAGAAAGAAAACAAAATCGACCTAAATTCAAATTAATCCGATAATATATTTTTAATTATTTAGCAAATCAGGAAACATTTTTCACTGAAGCTTGATGATGTCTGACGATTCGAAGGAGCGATCTGAGTCAGAAATTTTGCTGAAGGTGGAGGAAAGCGCCGCCGTTGAGGCAGCAAAACCCTCTCCGGTGGTAGAAACCGGAAGCGGTGGCGGTGGATGGGGCGGATGGGGGTTTTCTCCGCTTTCTTATCTGACAGATCTTCAGAAAGCTGCTACCGTGGCGGCTGAAGAGATCTCTCGTAATGTATACATCTTTTTTTCACCCTTGGAAACCTATTTTCTGTTTGATATGTTTATTTTCGAGTAGTTACGGTGAGATTTTGAATATGATATATATCGGCGACGAATTTTGGATTTACCGAAAGACGAACTTCAGTTGATTTACTCACATTTGTTGTGAGTAAATTACGTTATCGACAACGGCTTTTGGTTTCACCGAAAGCGGAGTTCGTCTTTGCTTGGCTCGTAATTTTTTTTTCTCTTTCTTATTCGCGATGGAAATGTATTTGCGGTGAGAAGATATCTGGATGTAAAAGCTCTGGGCTATTGTGTGTTGGAAATATTACTTAGTTATTGTATTGTGGTTTAGTTGGCTTGATATGGCTCACAAATTCTATGCATTATCTGGTAGAAAAGTCTAATATCAACTCACTGGATCGTCAAAGATAGAAGAAAAAAGGTACATTGTATTGACTATCAGTGTCTTGTGGATATACAACTATCAGTGTCTTGGTCGCTTGAATTATTGAGTTTATCAAGTTGTCGTTTTCCACATTACATTCGTGGAGCTTATGGTGTGTTTGACTGGCTCTTTGATGTATTTGTATTCGTTATGAGTGTGGGAAATGGAAATATGGCCGGGTGGGAAACTCTAGCGATATTTGACAAGCTCACGAGCCATGCAAATTAGGACATTACCATTTGTATGAGGGAGAACCAGTTATGTGAGTGTAATTTAGTGTAGTCATGTGTTGTATGATGGATGATATTACTTTGATATGGCATCTGAATTTGAGGAAAGTCCAATTATGCCTGGCATGAAATTGAACTGACAAACTATTGTTCCATTTGCTATAGATAATATCTGCCACAACATTAATTATAGATTGGTTTGCTGGTTAGAGCAACTGTTTCCTGTCCTACGTTCCATTGTGATAAAATGGATTTGCGGCCAATCCATTGTGAATCCCTTGTATTTTATCAACTCTATTATTGTTCTTTGGGTTTTGCCATGCTACTTGATAGTATCTTATGTGTATGCAAAAGTAAATATACATTGAAATGTGCTCTTAGAATGCTGTTACGATTGTAGGACACTCAAAAGGAGCATTATTATCTTGAAAATTGTATTGAAATACTTTTTCTTTCATGTTCTAGTTATTTCTGTTAAGGTTCAGAGACCTAATGCACACACAGAGTTCTCAATTTTTTGATACTATGATCAGTTTGTACGAGTTCCCTTTGCTTTTTGTTTGAGTTGCATGCTTTTGTGAATTCAGGCTGTTGAGGCTGCTAGGACAGCAGCAAAGAGCATTTCAGAGACTATCGCTGAAGACCCGGAATCTCCTGAAGAGGGAAGTAAAGAAGTATCTGCAAGCGAAGAGGAAACTGATGATGAGAATGACGAGCGGCGCAAAGCAGCTCTGGATAAACTAGAGAAGGCCAGCGAAGAATCTCTCCTTAGCCAGGTATATCTTGATTATATTCATGAGATGTTATTAAACTTCATTCGGTTCTCTCTTTTATCCGAACGCCCACAACCAGCTATTCAAGACTCTAATTTTTATGTACTTTGTGGAATACTGTCCGTAAATATTTGCATAGAGGATTATTTGATTTCCATATACCTTGTGTGAGCCATCATACTGTACATGCAGGGTTTGAAGGTTCTTGATACGTCAGTGGAATCCTTTGCTTCAGGCGCTTGGCAAGCTCTTGGATCTGCATGGAAAGGGGGAGCTACTTTAGCTCACAAGTATGTCAGGATAGTTGTGCAATTTTAATATAGTTAGCATTCACCAGAAACTTGACACTGTCTGAGGCTAAAGGCCTACTAGTATAGCCATCATGCTCATATTGCATCTAGAGGGATTTAATTGGAGTTTTTTTTTTTTTGGAACTTTTAATTAAAAAACTTGAGCTAAATCATTTTCGATATATCAGTTTAAATGTGCATATTTTTTTATACACAATTTTTTTGGAAAATATATTTAAAATTACACAAGTTGAATGATATCGGTGATCTCAGTATTGAAGTTCTTCTTTACATGCATGGAATTTTTATGTAGAAAATTTCTTGTAATTTTAGTATGACAGCTACATATTTGATGTGAGATGGATGGCACGTATCTGGTAAGATTTGACTGATTAATGGAAATAAAAGGTTTAATCGCCCTGATTGGTGCTAATCAACAAGTTTGAATTTCGCGTTAGAGGACAAGTTTGAGTTAGTCTACAGTAGTTCAGTAGAGGTGCTAAAAATTGCTGATCCTGTATCATTTTCTTTTCTCCTAGGATTGAGAATTCAGCTTCGAATTTAGCTGATTCAATTCAACAAGGTGGTCTACCTGGGCCAACTGGTTCTGTTGCACCATCTTTCTTAGAGGTTACATAAGCGTCTCTGTTCTTTTTTACTTCCAGAATTCTGTCCAAATTTCTTACTCATAATTGTGTTATGCAGACTGGAAAAGCTCTTACAGCAAAGGGTATGCAAGTGCTTGAGCAAGTTGGAAAAGAAACAATGGATCTTTTGATCTCAGAAACTGGGATGCAAGTTGATAAAAACTCTGGTGTAATAATTGATGAAGATCAATTATTTGAAGAAATTACATTTGACAGATGCTTTTATATCTATGGAGGTCCAGAACAGTTGGAGGTATTCACTAACTTCAAAATGTTTATGTATGTGTGCATTTAGTTCCTAGTTGATTGTTTTAAATGTTAATGCTATCTTTCCTTGTAGGAGTTGGAGGCATTAGCCAATCATTATGTACTATTATATAACCGAAGAAAGGCTAAATTCTCTTCTGAAGAAAAATCAATTTGTGATGGAAAGCTTAAAGACGTCCAACACGTTTTTGACTTGGCTGAGGAACTTGATGGAAGTTATACCGACTCGGAAAAAGGGAAAAAAATAGAGGCTGGTAATGATGACAGCATAGATGAGTGGAAAAAATTACATGATTCCAGCATTCGTAAGGCTGCTGAATTGGCTGCTGGGTAAATATTCCTTCATTTTTCTCTGTTTCTTTTAGTTTCTAGGTGTAACATTATAGAGTTAAACTTTGACATGACTGCGGGTAGTATTTGGACTTTATCATTTTTAATCTTCCATATAATTGTGATTAATGCATGTGCATTTAAGTGACTATCTCCCGTCTCTGTCTTCACGTTATGTCTGGCCAAAATGTGCAATCATATCAAGATGGTCACTCTTTTTCCTTAGTCTTTTTTTATTGGAATTTTATATGACGCTATAACAGGCTCTAATCTTTTGCAGCTTTGCAACTGCTTTGGCTGGACTGGCTCCAAATGACATAACTCAGAGAACTTCTGGGAGGCTTGATACTCTTCATTCTGAGGGTGTTCATGTAAGCAGATAACTGTATTTTTCTTTTTCAGTTACCCACAGAAATATCGCCATTGCAAAATTAACGAGTTGATAGTCTGGCGGTGAATATGTAACTGATCCCCTTTTCCATTTTTATGCAGCGGCTTTCTGAAATGTGCTGTTTTGCGGTAACTCAGTTTCTGATGCTTGGAAAGTCCATTATATCCAATGCAAGCAAAATTCGAGATCAAGAGATTGAAGAGGAAAATATGAAGATTGATTGGCCCGAGGATTCTGTCGAAAAAGCTAAGATAATCAGAACAAAGGCACAATCAATGACTGGAAGCATCGAAACAGTTTTCAACAGCTTTATTACTGGTAAATTGTTTATTTCTTTACCTTTGCTGTTATTTTACTTCCGCTTCAGGTGCAAACTTCGAACAGTTTGTTCCCTATTAAGCCATGTGCATGTGCCACCCTTATAAGTGTTTTGCTTGAAAATCGTGTAGTAGTAACTATTCATGGATGATTTTCGGGTTTTAACGAACAACTGCAACTTTTAACTCTCGATTGTATGCTGTTCCCCACTGCAGAAATATTCTATCTTCTTTCTAATTTATCTTAGTCTTACTTATGCGCTCAGGTATATCAGATGTAGCAGAAGCATATTTAGCGGCCATTACAAGTGCTGCTGAGTCGAACGAACTTGTTCCTACAAAATCAGTTCAAGAGAAGGCTAAGTCATTTACCGAACATCTTCGTGCCGATCATAGCACAGCTGTCGGTAAAATGCAGGATGGGCTACAATATTTGACTTACTTGGTTCTCTCTACCTCAATGCCTACTGCTTGAAAGTCAAAACATTCTCCATCTGCTACTGCATGCAGAATAATAATCCTTTTTTATTATTATTTTTTTAATTTTGTAAATAGTCTCTTAAATATTAATCCCATTTCATATTTGCATTCCTGCTGTTTTATTTAAGGGATGAAAATAATTCTGTAATCTTTGTTGGATAATTGTCATACTCGTTACATTCTCCTGTTTTAGTTCCCATGTGTAATTTGCTTTGATCAACCGATAAATTGGATAAATATTCAAACTTTCTATATATTATATATATATAAGATCCTTTTAAGTTGACGTATTTAATTTTATGACTTATCTGAATGTGATTGTGTTAAATATCTCGATCGTGTAGTTTCATGGTAGTAAGCAAGTTAAAGCATGAGAGCTGGCCATTGAGTTACGAAAAGAAAATTATTTATGAAATTATAAAATTTTCAAGAAACACGAAAATAACAACATAAAGGTGATAGCATCAAGTGTCTAAATAGAAAAGGGCTTTGTGCATCGAAAAATGTATATCAATAAACAGATTAAGAACAATTTCGGTACAATATTGAGCATGGCAAACTAGATCGAAGTCCAAAAATCCTCACGATTTATATATAAATATATAAACATTGGATACAAAATCAACCATGTCGATGAAACGATAGGAAAAAAACTATCTTCTACTTTCGGCAGCTTGACTTTTCGAGCAACACGCCGAGTTTTAGAAGGGAGTGAGAACTTACGGAATGCAATCTCAGCAAATGAAAAATTGCATATAAATGGCATACACGGGCTCTTAACACCATGGTCAACTTGACCCAATTGTTGGGAGATTGGACAAAATCCAACCATCTTCATCGCCAATTTTATTGCTCTCCAATGTTGCCATGATCATAATCATCTGCAATATACCGATGCCAGCAGCATTTTAATACAGACATCACTTGAAGACAACAACTGGCAATATCCCAGGATCAGAGTTCACCGGAATTCATGTTGCAATAATTGATTCTTGCATTTCTTGGCATACAACTCGGTCCAGTAGCTCGTCTTTCAAGAACCTTTTCACTTCCCAATTGCACGACAAATTTAACTGTTTGTGCCATTTATAGAAAGCTATGCTCCAGAATTACTGGTGTTCTCAAGTCCTACATCCACTGATGCATTTTGTTCAACGGCATCTGAATTTTTTGATTCATCGTCACTAGAACGGAGATTCTTTGTTGTATCCAAGGTATCATCCATGGATGAATCAACTTCCATGTCAGCATCGGGTATTACAACCTGAGCTGCATTATGGTCGAGATTTTCATCGGTCATCTGATTTTCTAGATCTTTTTCTTGACCAATCTGACCGTTCAGCTGCATCTGCACCCAAACGGCTAAAGAAGCAGCATGGTCACGAACTAAAGAATCGAAGGGGGAGCAGTGCAGTATCTTAATCAAGGCCTTACTGTACTGGAACATACTCATAGACGGTGTAACAGAACCCTTATCACGACAAAATTTGATAGCTTTGAAAACATGCTCGCACAAGTTCCCCATTTTCGACCAACCGCAGTCGCATATTGCATATTCGGAACCAGGGTTCAATACTAAATGTGCTTTATCCTGATCCTTCAGCCCAATAACTTTCGCACATCGACCCTCGATATTTACATGAGAATCTGGGATCATTAACGATTTCCTCCAGGCTGTTGGGCCACTCAACCATTCGTCCTTCGAGTATCGTGCGAAATCCGCTTTCCCCGAGTATTCGTCGAGCCAAAAATATGAATGCACTTTGTTGCCTAGCTTATTTACGAGCCAATCAGCACGTTCGTACACACTTTGGTCTTTTTCATTCAATAACCTAAGCTTCAACTGTTTGTGGTAAAACTCCATTGCTGCACAGGTCTCTTGGCTGGCAAGAGGAAGAGTTTCGAGTGCACGTGCCCACGTACCTGGTCAGAATAATTAATTTAGGACAAATTTAGAAAAGTCTTACTTAACATTCGGATAATTCAGATAAACAAATCATGTAACCTATTCTTGATTTGATGACACGAAAAGGTTAAAAAAAAAAAGTACCTAGTTTTGGATACCAAATTGCCTTGAAGTAGTCCATAAATTCTGCAGCATCTACAACATCTTCCGTAAAATCTTCTAACGCACTAGCGGAGCCTGGTCCCTTGCAGACTTTATTAACCGCCTGGCCAAGCTTTTTTGCAATTTCGGCACGTGTTTCCATCTCCGAGCATCTCTTCATTAAATTCTTATGCCATGCATGACGAACACGCCAAAAGCATATCAGTATTGAGCAGTGAAAGACTTCCCTACAAACAAATACTATAACATCAAGCACCTGATACTCGAATAAGAATAAAACAAATTGGACAGGAACACGAGAAGCGGATATTGAAGTCGGTTCTTTACAGAGTTACACAACCCCGATAAATTGTCCACAAACTGATCAGGCAAGTTGATTTAATAAACTAATCAGACAATAAATACAGGTTTTTTAGATCAGAAACTAATTTTATAAACATAACAACCGTGGAAAGATGATTCGAGATTTCCAAGTAAATGATGAGAGAGAGAAAGAGATAGATACTTCAAAGTGTACCTGATTGCTAGAATATCTGCTGAAGGCTCATCCACTACAAATCCAGCTAACTTCCACGTAGGATCTTTTGCACGAACTCTATTGTACAGGGCCCGCATCCATCTGTGAATATCTCTGCTTGCAAATCTAGGAGTGATTATCCAAGCTACTGGGATAGCTTTATTTTCCGAGTTGAACACAACTAGAGTCTGAACAGGATACTGGTATATTTAAACAGGAAAATTACATGAGCTGAAAGCAATTTTAATATAATTAGGGAACTCAACGGAAGGCTAAAACGGGACAGACCTTCAACTTATTAGAACCAAATTCAGAATGATAAGCAACTAGTCGACAATTGCCGAACTGAATCATTTGCTGCAACTGCCATTCTGTCTGAATTCCCAGGACTAAAGGGTCAGAATCGGATACATCTTCGTAAAAGAAAACATTATTTTGATGGCTTTCAACCCACAAGCTAATGCTGACTAGATCATCTTCATCGAGCTCGTAAGTAGATCTCCGAATACTCCGCTCTTGTCTACGAACATATCTGTGTGTCAAAAGGTCGTCCCTGTTACACGGACCACCTTGTTTCTCCACTGTTTCATTGTGTCTCTGCATGATAGTTTCTACAGAGACCCCAACATGAAGGAGAGACAATACACGTAGGCGGAGTTCTTCTGAGATATACGGAGCATACATAGCTCGTGTTCCCACAGCCTTCTTGTCCTGTGGGCCGTGGCATGGAGAACCCTTTTTATCCACATGCTTATCTTGATTATATATAACGAGCGCCACTGATGGTTCTGCAATTAAACGCTTAACAATAAAGTGACAAGTGCAACCCCTCTTTGTATTTGGTCGACCAGAGGGTTTATTTTTCGGCACATAAGTAGACCTACTAGGACGTACAATTCCACCTTTTCTATGATCATCCGGGCCGAACGAGCACCAGTACCTATTTGAAAAAAAATATATTAAAATCAATTTCCGAATACAAGAATAGCAGGAATAACGATAACGAGTCTGGCAGAAAGACGTACAAGATATATTCAAGAATTCCATCGACTTTAGGTTTGTAAGACGTCTTTGCAGTTCGTCTCCTCCTTGCCTCGACGTGGAATCTTGTTGGGCATTCTTTATTGTTCGATTCCCCCCTAACGAAATCATCCACCCTAGCAAATGGAATCAGAGCAAGTCTATCTATATTATCACGCCAACCTTCGATCTTGGACCACACAAGATCACTCGAAGCGAACTCCAAAGTTGGAGGGCTCTGCACAGGCAGGGATAGAATCTCATCCCATCTAGCCATCTGTAATATAATTATAAAAAAAAATATACTATCAACAACATTGACCATATATACTATACATTTTTTTTATATCCATTTATTAAATTATACTATACATTTTTATATATCCATTTTTCGTTTCAGCTCGAGTATTCACACTAAACTGAAGAACTGAATTGGAATTAAAACAGCACGAAATTTAATTCGAAGAAATATCCAGTTCAACGTGTGAAGAACTAAAATGCGCTGCCCTTAAATTCGACAAGTAACAGAAGAAACTGAATTCCTGGAAACTAAAAAAAACAAATAAATGATTCGCCGACGCTGTCGACAAAATGAAAATTACGTACCTTTCGAAACTCTTGAGGGCTGAAAATTTGTTCAGCGAAAACGTAGAATTGGGGTTTATGAACTGAAAAATGAAAAACCCCTGATAAAATTGTTCCCAGTTTGTGCAAATGGGGAATCCAAATTGGGCTTATGGGCTTCGACCCAATTCATTGTCTTAACAAAGTTGGGCCCAAATCCGAAACCATAGAAAGCCCAAAAACTTCCCAATATTTTGACCCGAAATTTTCCGATTTTGGAAAAATAAATTCATAGATTCCAAAAATTTCAATTTCATTTTTTTTTTTAGTATTCTGGTTCGGAATTGGAATAATTCAAATTTTCGAACATAATCCAGAAAGTTCCGATCCTTTTCTTCTGAAAGTAACACTTATAATTTTCCAACTCGATTTCTTTTCAATTTTTGAAACATGTCTTTTCATTCCAATTTCCGATTTTTCTTTTTTCGTTTTTCGAAAGTGCTGATTGCAATCCCATTCGGTTCCATCGGATTTTCACTACCAAGAGATTAACAAAAGTTGGATTTCAATAGGGTTACCCGTTTCAAATTTACTACAAACCAAATTTGCTTCTCCACATAAGTGTTTATACTATGGTACACCGAGTGAAATACACCGGATAGATCTGTATCATTCAAAAGCACATACACCTACACCCACACATACAGTGTGTGTAGATCAATGGTAAAAATTCACCCGATGTAATCTTCATCATCTACACGTGTAGTATAGAAGTAACTAGATACAAGTACGACAACCAGATGGTGACATGCATCCTCAAAACATGTCCACATTACAAAAAAATAAAATTATTACATCGTACTAAACGACAAAATTTCATCATCTTGCCACACTTTAAAAAAAATGTGAAAAAAATTCAGCTAATAATTATTACTGTGTTCTTGCCAAACAATTTACAGAGCTTCCGCCATGGGAGAAGTCGATCCCGCCTTCATCCAAGCCCTGGAACACCGACCCAAACCCGAAACCATAACAGCCATAGGAATCCCGTTAATCGATCTCTCACCGTTGATCACCTCCCCTGATCAATCCGACGACGATCCCAATTCCCCGCTGTTGTCAGCCCTCGCCGCCGAAATCGGCGCCGCCTGCAAAACATGGGGATTCTTCCAGGTCATCAACCACGGCGTCCCGTCGCACACGCGCCGGAAAATCGAATCCGTTTCCAGGAAATTCTTCTCCCTCCCCAAACACGAGAAGAAGAGAGTCTCCCGAGACGAAGCAAACCCCACCGGATATTACGACACCGAGCACACCAAGAACGTCAGAGATTGGAAGGAAGTCTTCGATTTCACCGTCAACGAGCCGACGTTCATCCCTGCTTCACACGAACCCGATGACGATCGTCTCAAAGAAATGATCAATCAATGGCCCGAAAACCCTCCCGAATTCAGGTAATTCATTTTTCACTCCCCCTGGATAGATTCCTTTTATGCCCTGGAAAGATTCCTTTTCCGCCTGGAAAGATTCTTTTTAGGCCCTGGAAAGATTCCTTTTTTATTTCTTTCAAATTCTAACAGGGATGTGTGCAAGGAGTACGCTGAAGAAATGGAGAAGCTGGCGTACAAGTTGCTACAGCTCATAGCCCTGAGTTTGGGGTTGGAAAAAGATCGATTCGCCGGGTTTTTCGAGAAGCAAACGACGTTCATTCGGCTGAACTACTATCCGCCGTGCCCGATTCCCGATCTAGCTCTCGGCGTGGGCCGACACAAAGATGCAGGGGCGTTGACCATTCTTGGTCAAGATAACGTCGGCGGGCTCCAGGTGAAAAGGAAAACCGACGGGGAATGGGTTCTTGTTCAACCCACGCCCGATGCATACATTATCAACGTTGGTGACATTATCCAGGTAATTAATTAACTAATTAATATTTATCTTGCAAAAATAATTATTTTTAGACAGTTGATTAAGATTAT
Organism: Erythranthe guttata; assembly: GCF_056151865.1. Lineage (NCBI taxonomy): Eukaryota > Viridiplantae > Streptophyta > Magnoliopsida > Lamiales > Phrymaceae > Erythranthe > Erythranthe guttata. The sequence goes on from NC_142534.1 coordinate 1,386,442, forward strand.
AATTTTTGTGTTGCTGCAGGTTTGGAGCAATGATGAGTATGAGAGCGTGGAGCACAGAGTGAAGGTGAATTCGGAAAACGAGAGGTTTTCGATTCCGTTTTTCTTCAATCCAGGGCACGATATTACGGTGGAGCCATTGGAGGAGCTTGTGAACGAGCGTAATCCTGCTAAGTACAATGCTTATAATTGGGGGAAGTTTTTCACTGCTCGTAAACGGAGTAATTACAAGAAACTCGATGTTGAAAATATTCAAATTTATCATTTCAAGAATTGATATATATATATATATATATATATATATATATATATATATATATATATATATATATATATATATATATATATATATATATATATATATATATTATGATGTTTCGAGTGTGCATGTATTTTTGTGAATAAATAATTGCTCTCGAATTATTCGATATATGAACTTCGTGTACCAATTGTTATGAACTTGTAATATTATCGAGAAGATTATATATTGATGATGCTAAAAATAGATCACCTTACGTAGTTGAGATCGAGAGAGCTGAGAGAGCAAAGTGGATCACTGCTCACGTGCTAGATGGCCCTGAGATACCTGCGAACAAAGAACACGTGAACTAGGCCGGGGGTTGATCCGGCGGAAACCCCTCCGACGCTCAAGTCAGACGTGCGGATTGTGGAAATCGTCGAGAGAATACAAATTATCGTATTACTCAAAAAATAGGGCGTACCTTTAGTAAATGAATTTTCTTGTTATTTATACCTTGTCGATTGGGTTGTGGCTAATTTGTTGGGCCAAACCTTATTTGACGGTAATTGGGCTTTCGTAATAGCATTCTTCTAGATCGGACTTGTGGCCCAGTACGTAGAGAAATAGTAGGCTAATTGGGCTGGCCCAATTAGGTATATCAGTAGCCCCCCACTCTCGAGTCGATGTGGGAGCCAGGTCGGAATGGCTGTCGGATCGTGTTGAGAGTAAATCGATGTTGTAGTGTTACGTTAATCGTTGGAATTGTGTGGGAATAAAAAAATAATAATAATATTTTTTTATTTATCTGGTAGATAGATCGCGCGATTTAGTGGAGCCGGTTGAAATTCACGCGTGATTTGGTGAAGCCGGTTGAAATTCACGCGCGATATGGTGGAGCGCGTAAAATTCTGGGCGCGATCGGTGAAGCCGCGCGAATTACCATGTGGGAGGAGAGCCGCGCGAATTTGGAGCCGCGCGGCTTAAGCCGCGCAAATATTGTGTCTGGAGAAGCCGTGCACGGAGCACGAGGCAGGAGAGAGAAGGCTGACTCGCGCGATGCTGGGTAAGGAAGGAGGGGGGGTGGTGCGACTTGACAGCAGCCTGGGGGTGGAGGGGGAGGGGGGGCCCGCGCGATTTGACATTTCTTGGGAGACGCGCGGGCATGTGCAGCGGAGAGAGTGAGGTGGGGCGCGTGCTCTGCACGCGCGGAGAGAGACAATGCTGGGCGCGTGCATTGCACGCGCGGAATCAGGTAGTGCGCAGTATTGTCTGGCGCGTGGAATACACGCGCGAGTGGGCGCGCTGCTGGGCGACTTTTTTTTTTATATTTCTTCTTTCTTCTTCTTCTCCTTTTTTCTCAATAGCATGTGGCCTGGGGTGCGTAAAATTGTAGGTTCTTCATTTTTTCTTCTTACTTAGAGTAGATGGGTTTGCCCACTACTATTTGATTTGACGTTTAAATTTTATGACATTGTCATTGATTTGACGCGTTGCTTGTATGTGTTTACATGTAGCATTGTGCGTGATGTACTTGATTAGGGGATCAGTCTATCAAGATTTTTTTATGGGGATCGTGCCCCTTATTAGACCTCATAGGTCGTAAATATGTTTGGACCGTGGCCACGTTTTAAATGTAGAACCCAATAAAGACAGATAGAGAAGTTTATAAAATCAAGCTGGCCAGGCTATATAGATCATTATAAACTCTCTAAGTGTTCCCAGGGTTAATGTTGACTTGAGATAATAATTATGTAGTTGTTGAGTAATAACACCGAGTGTAAGGGAAATAACTTGTTTTATTCATTGCTTGAAAATGTGAAGGTTACAAGCCTACTTGAGGCGAATGTAACTAAACAAGTTGGGAGCGAATCGCTCAAAATAACTAAACTTGTACTAAATAGATGATGTAGATGTTTCGTCCAATTCATATAGAAAGGTGAGGGGATACATCATCCTTAAGGTAGGATAGCCCCCCAGTTTAGGATGATGCGATCACTAACAATGTTATGAGCTCCAGAGACTCCAAGTGTCATTGACATCATTGGAAGTCCAGAGATGTAGAAGGAGATTGTCAATGAGATGTCGACGATTGTCGTCGGCCATCTCGTCGTCGGGTGCTAAAGTGATCTTCATCTATTTTCCTCTTGGGAGGAGCGGGGGTCGAAGCTTCTTCGATACGCACGTGTTTCTCAGCGCGACTTAGTAGCTCTTCCAGAGTGGTTGGAGGTCTTCCTGCAATAGATTCTTTAAATCTACCTTGCTTCAAGTTTTGTTGAATGATGCCAGAGAGCATGCTTTCTCCCATGTTAGGAACTTCATGAGCTGCCTCTACAAATCGTTGAATGTAGTTGCGGAGGGTTTCACCCTCTCTCTGGGCGATAGTGAAGAGGTACGCGGGAGTCTTAGCGTACTCTTTGTTGATAGCGAAATGGTGAGTGAAGCGATCCGTTAGTTGGGAGAGAGCTTCAATTGACCCGGTGGGCAAGGAGTTGAACCAGCTCAATGCTCGGTCGGAGAGCGTTGTGCGAAACATCTTGCACATCGCCGCATCAGTTGGGCCATATAGATCTGCCATGGCGTAGAACTTTTCAAGATGCTCCTGTGGGTCACTAGTTCCATCGAACTGCGGTAGACTCGAGATCTTTACCCGTTGGGGTAGTATCTCATTGATTATTGCGACAGTGAAGGGACTGCGCCTTATTGGAGGTATTGCCCTTCCACCAATAGGATTACCTATGTGGGGAAGGTGATTTGAGCGAGATACCCGACAGTTAATTTCATCATCTCCAACATTGTGTGGATGTACTCGTTGGCGATATGCGTTGCCTCTTGAAGGTGAACGTGAGACTCGTCGCCTAGTTCGTGCATTATGGCGATGAGTAGATTGTTGCATTCGAGACCTAGGGTCTGAGGTGGATGTGTTATCTGGTGGCGGTGGAGGTTGTTGTGCCACGGGTGGAGATGCAAATGGAGCGTTGACTCCCGTTGTGGCGATGTACTGTGCTATTGCTTCAGTGGCAGCTCGAGTTGAAACTTCTGCAATCATGTATTGGAGGGCTTCTTCGGTTATTTGAACCGTTCGAGGAGTGGGGAGTGGTGGATCCTGCGGGGGATTTATCTGCATCTCATGAGGTGGATCTTGATTACGAGGAGGAAGTGGCAAGCCAGAGCCTCCACGAGGTGGAAGGTTGTTAGCATTGGCACGTTCTCTCCGAGTAGATGACTCAGGGACATCATGCTCGCTACGTGATCTTGTATGCCTTCCCACAGACGGCGCCATTATGATGACGTAAAAAATAAATCACCTAGTGTGTAGAAGTTGGGAGAGCAAAGTAGGTCACGTGCTCACGAGCTAGATAATCCTGAGAACTTTAATTTACTCTGGGATCCTACGAACAGAAAACACGTGAACTAGGCCGGGGGTTGATCCGGCGGAAACCCCTCCGACGCTCAAGTCAGACGTGCGGATTGTGGAAATCGTCGAGAGAATACAAATTATCGTATTACTCAAAAAATAGGGCGTACCTTTAGTAAATGAATTTTCTTGTTATTTATACCTTGTCGATTGGGCTGTGGCTAATTTGTTGGGCCAAACCTTATTTGACGGTAATTGGGCTTTCGTAATAGCATTCTTCTAGATCGGACTTGTGGCCCAGTACGTAGAGAAATAGTAGGCTAATTGGGCTGGCCCAATTAGGTATATCATATATATTAAAGATCGCGATTATCGGTAACTCTTACGGTGGATGTATAATGCATGTTTTGAGATCGAATCTTCGGTTAAGTTCACCGAGGAGGTATGAATTAACTCCATTGCAACTAACATTTAACCACTTCAAAATTGATCCAAAATATAAACTAATGACTAAATTACATATGTATTGAATTTAAGAAATTATATGTAATATGACTAAATTACCCTTCCAAACGGTATTTTAGTCATTATATATATATATATATATATATATATATATATATTCGAAGTTAATAATTCAATTGATATTATTCCCTCCATACACAAATTATCTCTTGTTTTGCAGAGATTTTTTTTTTGTTTCAAATTACTTGTGAGTTTAAAATTCCAATGATATGTATATTTTTTCGTATTTTCTCAAGTTTGCTTTTAATATTCTTAATTAGTTGAAAAATATAATCAATGGTAAAACAATTAATGAGAAGGATATTTCAGTTATTTAACACATTTTCTTTCTTCTTCTAGAATTCATACATATTTATTAATTTTATCAGTACACGTGCACTGATCCAAAACGACAAATACACATGTCGAAAACTTTAAACGACACTCGCAAACACTTTCACTTCTATAAATTGTGCCCCCACACAAAACAAAAATATTACTCCAATCAACTAATTAAATTAAGTGACCCATTGACAGCCAACACATGAACATATATATATACAAAATATCTCATCAAGGACCACAATAGTTCTTTAAAAGAAATTACAGCAAAACCCCTCACTAACAAAACTTTGTAATATGAATATATACAATATGTGTGTGTATATATATATATATATATATATTGATTCTTGAAATGAAAAACACGAAAAAATAGCACAAATTCCGAACTGTACAATGAAAAACTCCCCCGGCCGAGACGGAAAAAAAAAATCAAGGAAAAAGACCGATATACGGAACATTAACAACGTAACTAGGGTTAGCAGAAAGGAGAGAATGGCTCTGATTAACAACACAGCCAACAGCATCAAAGAACACCATAACAAACTCCATAGCCAACTTCAGTAATCCAAAGCACATTTCCAACCTCTGAATAATCATCATTTTTTCTTTTTCTTTGTAATATAAATTGATATATAAAAATATATAAATTCCCACTTAATTTCTTCTTTCCCTCCATGAAAAGTGATTCATTTATGAGTATATATAGTTTCCAGTCACATGAATGAATGGATAACTTATGAAAATAATTTGAAATGCCTTTTTGAACTCCCAAGAGACAAACAGATACAAAATTAAAAGGCCTTTTTATTTATTTATTTTTATTCCAAGTAAGCAGACACAAAAATAAATATCTGATCAACTGCAAATCATTGAGATTTTTTTCACTGAGACAACTGGATTTTGTATGTATATATATTTCAAGATATATTGACTATGTTATTTCAGAATTTGAATGTGACAATTAATTGTCATTTAATATATTGTTTGTTGTTGCTAATGATTAACGTCATCAAGAAGAACCCTTATCCATTTTCTTGATCCAGTTGGAATATAATAATAAATTAATATTAATAATAATATATTTGATTTTATAAAAAATAATCTAAGTTGAAGTGTTTCGATGGGTTTGAAGGGATAAAAAGCATATTCTAATTTAATTAATTACAATTTTCAGTCGTACAGAAAATCAACACTGTTTGGTGTCTATTCTCAACGAAGAAGAAAGCAAGATTTTACTTATTTATTTATTTAAATATTAAAATTGCTCATTATAATAAATTCATTTATTATGATTATGATTTAATCATTGCAGGAGAACATAAATTATTGTTTATATGCTTGAAAATAATTTATTTATGGCCGTCCTCCAAAATCATTGGTTACACTTACACAATTATAAACAGGGCATTTTATATTGGAAATAGAGAAAAAAAGGTCAATTAATTATGTTACACTACCACCCCTACAATTTGATCTTATTATAAAAAAAAAAAAAGAAGATTATATGAAAATTATAATTATCTCCCTAAAGTTAATATTTACTTTACAAAAATAATTTTGATATATAAGTAGGAAATGAGCAATATTTGAACTCTAGACATTTGCGTACAAATACTATTTGCCGAATTCTTTACTCTCTCAAGCAGCCAATCACCATGCCTATTACTTTACTCGTGTACGCGGGTGAGATTTTTTTGATCCGTTGAATCTCGTCAAATACAATTTGAAATTTTTTGATTTTGAATGAATGGTTTTCTTTTCAAATTCCGAAAGATTTGTTTTTTTTTTTTGAAAATTTCAAGTTTTTGGAACGAAATTGGAAAATACATAATAGTTTCTCATTTTATGGTCAAATTTCAATTTTCGGACCTACTTCTGAAATTTTCAATTTATTTGCTAAAATTATACTTATAATATCAATGTTGTTATATATTTATGTTATTGGTTACTAAAAAAATGAAAAATTCTGAATCATTCCGATTCCGATAAAAAAAATCCAATTTTTATCATCCTATTTTTCGAAATTCTGATTTCAATTTTTTTGCCAAAGTTTCATTCAAATTAATTTTCCATTTACGAATTAAAAAATATTTTTTTTATTCTTTTATTTTGTAATAGCTAGCGAATAAAGGTGGATGAGTGTCTAACTGTGGGGCCAGCAGTCCAGCAGGAGGTCCACAGCTCAACGAAAATTCAAATTCTTATAGCCGTTTATTAAAATTAATATTATATTACAATTTCCCCCTTATTCCCAAAAATACCCCTACTAAATTCAAAAATCCCTACCGCGATCTTCCCCAATTTCAAATCGTAGATCTTCATCTCGTCCATCCATCTTTACCCATCTTCTTTAATTCACAAATCTCGCTGATACTCACTCAGTACCAGAGAGATAGAGAGAGAGAGATAGAGAGAGAGAGAGAGAACATCTTCAAGAGTGTTTTAATCGGTGGAAGAAGAAATTAGAATAAATGATTTAGGTTAAGAAATCAGCACAGAACAATTTCAGGTTTTCGTGGTGTCGGAGTTCTTTTCACCGTTTCAGCTGTCAGGTTGGCATTCATTCCTCAATGTTTCCTTATTTTCTTCGTAAAATCAAAAAAAAAATTCTGGCTATTTGAAATAATCTCTGCTCTTTCCTTTTCCGGGGGATACTGCAGAATTTGAAATCTTTACTTTCTATTGATATTTAAAAACTGTCGTTCTCTTTCCCCTTTCCCCAATTTCAACAAGAAACTGTCGTATGTTGTTTGAATAAAGCGGTAACTTTTTTTTGTTTCCTTTGTTGGTGTGGCAGAATGTTGAGGGACTTTAAATTCATGCGCCGAAATTCGGGCAAGAACACTGACGCAGAGGAAGTTGAGAATGTGCCTCTTAACCCTAGGGATTCTTCAAACCCTCATCATATGAGCACAGACCCCTCAAGACCCCCTTTGAATGTAATTCAGGAGCCCTCACGAATCCCGAAAGTCGTCTCCGATCAGGAATTAAGTAGCTACAAGCCCAATAGACCTGATAGAACTCCCACTAAGCCAAAGGCTAAACACTCGGATACTTCAATGCCCCTTCGCACCCCAGAAAAACAAGGGGTGATTTCGAGAAATCGGTTCAATTGGGCCCAGAAGAGTGATAATCCATCCACTAATAGTTTAATCGAGCCGAAGGATGAGGGTAGAGTAGTGTCGAATATGAATACTCCAGGTTCCACTAGGGGAGCGGGCAAGGCTCATGTGAGTTATTCCGAGTGTAACTCAACACAAAGCACACCAACTAAAAGTGTGAGCAGGCCTCCAAATCCGGGGTTCTCGTTACCTAGTGGCTCGAGGCCTGTGCTTAACATGGGTGCTCGGATGGCTAACTATGCCGCATTGTCTAAAGGGATTCCGAGTTCTTGTAATCCATCCACTATTGTCAATACTGTTGAGGTTCCTTATTTTGAACTCAAGGAAGACTCGTCTTTTTGGATGGAACACAATGTGCAAGTAAGCTACTTTTCTTAATTGTGGATGTATGATAAATTTCCCTGTTAAGTTGTTTATATTTGCAAATTTTTTTTTCATTGATTTAGGTGTTGATTCGCATACGACCACTGAATAACATGGAGAAGAGCAATTTTGGTTTCGGTAGATGCTTGAAGCAGGAGAGTGCACAGAGCATCACCTGGATAGGGCAACCCGAGTCCCGATTTGTATTTGATCATGTAGCATGTGAAGCTATAGATCAGGTCAGTATAATTGTTTGATTTGCAAATGAGTTGTGAAATATTGTGTGGCTAATGCTCTTGCATTTGCAGGAGACACTTTTTAGGATGGTTGGCCTGCCCATGGTGGAGAATTGCTTGTCTGGATACAATAGCTGCATGTTCGCATACGGGCAGGTAAGGCATAAGTTACATATTTCTGAAGAATCAGAAATTCTGTGACCTTAGAATGAAGTGCATTTTGGTTTCCTTTGGTATATGGTTCTTTGAACTTTAGACCCGAGCCATGCTATCTAATGTTTAAAATCTGTTGTTTGCAATTTATTGGGAACGGATTTGCAATTATATAGCTTTTTTCAGCTACTTTAAGTAGGAATTCACTATTACCCTATATCTACCTAGATCAGTTTTATCTTTTAAGCCCATGTATTATGTATATATCGTCTGGTTGAGCTGGATGAAGTATTGCATTGAATTTGTCGTCAATATGGATGTTTTACATACTAAGATTTCAAATTATAGACGGGTAGTGGGAAGACTTACACAATGCTTGGCGAGATTGAAGAACTGGAGGTCAAGCCTAGTCCACACCGTGGAATGACGCCTCGCATATTTGAATTCTTGTTTGCAAGGATTAGAGCGGTAACTTTCGACTACCTTTATTTTCTTTTGTGAAATCAACCTCCTATACAGGCAATTGTCATGACCACAATTTTATTTTAGGAAGAGGAAAGCCGAAGAGATGAGCAGTTAAAGTACAGCTGCAAATGCTCTTTTCTTGAGATTTATAACGAGCAAATTACTGATCTCCTTGATCCTTCATCAACAAATTTGATGGTATGTCTGATTTCTAAATAAGTCAAATTGCTCCCTTTTATCATCTCACTAACAGAATATATTCTCATATTTCGTCTCCATCTTAAGTTACGAGAGGATATGAAAAAGGGAGTGTACGTTGAAAATCTATCAGAATTTGAAGTCCACACCGTGGGAGACATTCTTCAGCTTTTGACTCAGGTAACCATTACGATTCAGATAATCTTCAGCCTTCAATTTCTTTAAAGCATGTCACTGTGCATTAGTTTTTGGGTGTATTATGCTTCAGGGATCTTCAAATAGGAGAGTTGCTGCCACTAATATGAACAGAGAAAGCAGTCGTTCACACAGTGTTTTTACATGTGTAATTGAGAGTCGGTGGGAAAAGGATTCTGCCACCAACTTCCGCTTTGCCAGGCTGAACCTTGTTGACCTTGCTGGTTCTGAAAGGTGTTAAAAATAATATATCTCAATGTTTTCTGATATAAGAATCGACATATCTTGCATAGTTTTATCATTTTGTAATGCTGTTATACCCCACAGGCAAAAGTCTTCTGGTGCTGAGGGTGAACGTCTGAAAGAAGCTGCTAGTATCAATAAATCATTGTCAACACTAGGGTACTAAGATTGCTCTTAGTTACTGCTAAAATGCTACATTGTTTAGTGCAAGCTTTCCTTACATCCTTGTTTTTTGCAGTCATGTAATCATGGTCTTAGTGGATTTAGCACAAGGAAAACCAAGACATGTTCCGTACAGGGATTCAAGATTAACATTTCTCCTTCAGGTTCATTATCATTTTCTATCTTCTATACAACACAAAGAGTATTACAATTATTTTCTGGTGTAGTTAAAATGAAATGAAATACAGGACTCTCTGGGTGGAAACTCGAAGACAATGATAATAGCTAATGTCAGCCCATCTATCTGGTAAATAATAATTTCACCGTCTTGGAATTCCTTTTTCTTCATTTTACTCTGCATAAGCATATATGTAAATGCTAAAAAAAAAAATCTCTTTGCTTTGTTTGATGTAAACCTAAATTCATCATCTACAGCTCCGCAGCTGAAACGTTAAATACTCTAAAGTTTGCTCAACGAGGAAAATTGATCCAGAACAATGTAAGTGTTTTTGTATGCTCGGTGAAACCAAGTCTGTTTTCATTAATGGATTATCTATTTACCTGCTTGTTTGGTCCTATTCTTCATGATACAGGCTGTTATAAATGAAGACTCGTCAGGAGATGTCATTGCGTTGAAACATGAGATACAATTGTTAAAGGTTAAAATAGTTTCATATGGTTTTTTACTGTGCAAAAATTGCTGTGGACCTAATTTAGAATTGGTTGTTGGGACAGGAGGAGCTGTCTACCCTCAAACGTGAAAAAGTGCCTCGATCACTGTCGTTTGGGTCAGCCATTGATGTAGACACAAGAAACAGATATGAGGATGATTGTAATGAAAGTACACTTGCACAGGAACACCAAGCCGGTATGCTAGGAAAAGAATCTAATGGAGTTCTCAGAGTGTCTTGTAAACAGGTAAATCATACTGCTTTATTTTTTTTCTTTTTCGCAGTAATTTGTACCGGCTCCTTCCAGTCAATCAGTAATAACTTTTACTTGGATCAATTCATATTTGTTGGTATTTATTTCATTATTACAGTTAAAATCCTTGGAAACCACCCTTGCTGGTGCCTTACGGAGAGAACAGATGGCGGAAGCTTCAGTTAAGAATCTTGAAGCTGAAATTCATCAGTTGAACCGTCTGGTACACCTCTCTACTCTTTAGAACATATTTCATGTTAACTCCCTCGAACGAAGGCTGATAAAATTTGAAACCACATTGCTTGTCAGGTTAGTCAAAGAGAGGAGGACACCAGGTGCACAAAGATGATGTTGAAGTTTAGAGAAGACAAAATTCAAAGAATGGAGTCACTTCTCGGTGGTTTAATATCAGCAGACGATTATTTACTGAACGAAAACAAGATACTTTCAGAAGAAATTCAGCTCCTGCGAGAAAGCATTCATAAAAATCCCGAAGTGACACGCTTTGCCCGCGAAAATATCAAGCTTTTAGAGCAAGTTCGACGGTATTTTTCTTCCTACACAAAAATATGTCTTGTGTCGTTTTGCTTTTTTAACCCGAAGCTTGATTTTATTCGGAAATTTTTTCCTGATGGAACTTATAGGTACGAAGACTTGTACGGAGAAGGGGAGAAGGAAATTTTGATGACTGAAATATCTGCTCTGCGAAATCAGGTATGTATAGTGATTCTCAAAATTTTCAAAGTCTCGACACTACTAATTTTGGTTCTTAACTTGTTCTTTTGATTGCAGCTTATTTCTTCCCTCGATGGAAACCCGAACGATCTTAATCATCTCGATACAAAGGTGGGATGTCATGCAACTTCTTTTGAACGTCTACTTTAATGATTCATCGGAAAGTTTCCCACTAAAATTATGTTTCTATCTTGGCACAGGTTTCTAATAATGCCAATAATGAAAATGATTTGCTCCATGAGGAGGTACGATTGTCGTATTTCTGAAGTTTTGAGCATTATTGCTTTGAGAGTTTTCGTCGATCTTTAATATATATGTATCCGTTTTTTGCAGTTGAAGAGAACTCTCTCTGAGTTGGAGGAAAGCAAAGCCAAAATAAATAGTTGTCTTGAAGAAAATGCAAAGCTCCGAAGGTGAAACTTTAGACTCGTTTATCGATCGATGTCATCTCGTCTCATATGTGGTTTTCTAACCTTTTGTTTTCTTATTTCATGATAATATTTCCACAGAGAATTAGAAGAATTACATTCGTCTGCAACTCAAGAGAATGATTGCAGTGCAGAAGTCATTAAGGTACACTATCTTAGTATTAATTTTATCATTTTTGCCCCCCTTAACTTAGGTCATTTTTGCACTTTACCCCCCAAACAAAAAAAAAAAATTTGCATAACCATACCCGAACTTCATTATTTGTTGCAAATTTTTCTACTTTTGCCCAAAAATGACCGGAAGTTACAACACGTGAGAAGCACATGATTTGAGGTAGGATAAATGGATCATTTTCCTCCTACACCTGTTTTCTTCTTCTTTTTTTTTTTTTTTTTTTTTTTTTTTTCTGTAAATATAAATAAATAATTTAAAAAAAAAAAATCATCTTCTTCGCGTCACCACCCCAACCAAACTACTTTCCATCCATTTTCGGCGTCGGCTTTTTCCCGTTACCGCCACCCCCAATCAAACTATTCTTCATCAATCTTTAGCCCTCCGCCGCTTGCCGCCTCTGATTTGCCGACCACCACCGTCAATGCGCTATTGGATAAAAATAAAATTGTAGCTTTATAATCTTCTACCTCCTTAAATTTTCGTTCTCCTCTCTTTCCCACATGAAAACGAGGAAAAAATAATTATGTGGCCCAATTGGAGCATTCTCACGTCGTCTTCTCCAACACATTAATGGTGTTGCTTCTCACGAAAATTCGAATCGATGGAGTCCGATTCAGTCTGGGTTGCAGTTTTTGGGTTCGGATTCGACCCAGGATCCGTTTGGCCCAGTCCGCCACCGAGCTTTACTGCAGGTGGCGGAATTGTGGAAGTGTATCATTTCAGCCCTGGGATGTGCACTTTCTTCCCACCAGTCATCTTCTGAAACACTCTGCTAATCATCACCGAATCATTCTACCAAAAAAAAAAAAATTTTTTTTTGACCAATCATCAATTAATTGACATATAATTGAATTGAGAAAAAAAAAACAGGGTAAATGAAATAACTTAGATAGTTTGGGGGTGATTGGTGCTGGGTGGCGAAGCAGGGGCGGGGAGGGTGAAGATGGTGAAGAGTAATTTGGCTGGGGTGGAGTTGACGGGAAGATGAACTTCTTTTTCTTTTTCTTTTTATGTTTTATTTATATATAGATTCTCCGATCATGTATATGTTATAGGTAATTAACTAACTTAAGATTCATTCAGGAATCCATTGCGGAAGTCCCTTTATTGCGAAATCAGGCAATGGCATCCACCAAGAGGGATGAAGAAGGAACAAGATATGGAAATCTTAGGAAATCTGCAGAAAACATCATGGATTTACAGCTGGAGTTGGACATTCTTAAAATTATTTTGCAAGAGGAGAGATTACACCATGCTGAAGCAGAGGAAATGGCCAAATCTGTAAATAGAGAACTTCAGTTGTCAAAAGAAACGGTTGCTTCGGTAACTAAAGAATATGACGAAGTCCAGGAAGAGCTAAAAAATGTGAAGTTGGTTTTTGAAGCTCTCGAGTCTCAACAAATTCAATTGATCAATGAAATAGAAGATCTCAAGAACTCTAACGTTCACCATGAAGAACTGTTGAAAGAAAAGGAGTTTGAAATTTCTCATTTGAAGCAGCATCCTGCGTTGCTTAAGAATTTAGAGAGTGAGGACTCTCCTTTAGAAGCAAAGCTGAAGAAGATGCATGAATCTCTTGAAAAAGCTAAGAGATTGAACAATTGGTATCAAAATGACCTTGCATTTCAAACATCTCATGAAGAAGAAGCGGAGGAAGTGCGCAAGCAGGTCGAGGCAGAAACTGCCGAGGTTATTGTTTGCTTGCAGGAAGAACTTTCTGTTCTTCAACAGGAAGTCAATGATAGTAAGACGAAAGAGACGGAGAGTAGAGATTTGTTGGCAATATTGCAAAGTCAAATGAAAACAATGGAAGAAGATTTGCATTTGAGGAGTGCAGATAATGCGAAATTAGCTGAAATGCTAGAGGACAAAGAAAAGCAGCTAAGAACACTGACGGAAGAATGGGAACTAATCGCTGGTGAAATTGAAGGTATTCTCTCTGGTGGGCATGAGGCTTTCAAAGATGTATCCGACCAGGTTGATGGATCTAAACTAAGTTGGATTTCCGAACACTTTGGGAAGATGAAAAAGTATAGTATTGAGCAAGAAGTAGTCATCGAAGAGCTCAATCGATGCTTAAAGGATGCAGTAGATAGGAGAGATGACATGGAGTGCATGCTGAGGTCTTTAAGAGGGGCGGCTTTGGTTATGACTGAGACGCATCAACAGGATTGCAGTGAGAAGGATAGGGAGATTCTCCTTTTAACTTCTGACTTAAATAATAAGTCATCTACTGTTGCAGAACTTCAGAGCTTAATTAGGAATGGAGAGGGTCGACTTAAAATGGCTTCATCTTGTGCAACAGCTGCTTTGGTGATTGTGAACAGATTGTGGGAGTTGAACTCTGACTATCAGATTTCTTTAAGTGGTAAGGATGTCAAGCTTGGAGAGTTTCAAGAAATTATCACACAAAAAGACGCAACTCTTCACAATCAGGCATCGATAATCGATGAAGCAAACGAAAAGAATCATTCTCTCGTTATGAAGTTATCCGAAGAGCAAAAACGCCGGGAAGCTCTTGAGGTAAAGCTTGAAGAAAATGAAGAAACTAAATTTTCGGAAAGCAGGGAAAAACTCGAGGAGCTGAATTCTGGGGTCTCGACACTAAAGTTAAGCATAAGTGAATACGTGAAGCAGAGTGGTCATCCGCATAAAGATAACGCTCCAGAGTCGATTTGTTCTCCTGCCAACGGGGAATGTGAATCATGGGTATGTACGTTAATTACTCTCTTGTTGGAATATATACACAGACTCTAACTTCTGAAACTTCGAACTGATTTTATTGGACATTTGACATAGTAATTTACTCTTGTTGCAGACAGGTACCAGAACAGTGGAGAATCTCAATGCTTTAGGCTCGTGTAATATTAATGACAACTGCTTGGCGTCTGAAAGTGAAATGGAGAGTGTGAAGGGGAGAGATGGTGCCATTATTCTCCTAAAGAAAGAGATAGATTATGCCCTCAAAAGCTTAAAAGATGTGCAAGCTGAGATGGTCAAGTTGTGCTCTGAGAAAGAAGAAATTTTGGCAACTGAGAGATGTAGCCATGAGAACATTGAGTCTATGGTGAATCAGACACTTCTTTTACGAGATGCTATAGATAATTTTGGAGGTGAATTAGAGGGCAAAGTTAACACTATGGATGCTAAGATACGGAAAATGGAGGAAATGGTACATCAATGTTCCACTTCCTGCTTCCAGCAAATGGAGGTAGGATGATTTATTCTCACTTTTTATTTCTGCGAGTTAACTTGCATGATTTTGTACTTTTTGTCACATGTTGTATGATACGGCTACTACCTACCAGCAGCTAACTATAACATGTGAAAAACACTCACTATAGTACCATGCATTATGTCTGATATTATTCTCTTATGGTCTTTTCACTCTGCATTGGAATCCCATTTTTGCAGTGCCTGGAAGCTGAAGTCTATGATGCTAAAGTTGTTGCTGCACAGAAAAGCATTGAAGCGTCCTGTATTGTAGAGAAATTTGAGGAGTTTCAAGACACTGTGAAGGAAGCAGACATAATGATAAATGAGTTGATGATAGCAAATGAAGCCCTGAAACTTAATGCTCATGACTTGACCACTGAGAGAAATACTCTCATGAAAGAGGTCCAAAGCCTGAAACTCTCGATTGATCTGAAGGATCAGAATTATGGGAAACTGGAAAAACAGTATGAATCGGATTTTGTCATCATGAATAAGATGGTGTTAGAACTGGAGAATGTTATTTCAGAACTCCAGTCCACTTCGACGGAAGAATGGATGTTTGTAGCATCTGAATTACTCAGTGTGAAGTCTCAACTTCATGAATCGACAGATTCAATCAAGACATTGCTTGAGGAGGTCTGGTCGGAGATTATTGTCAAGGACTGTGCTGTCTCTGTTTTGCATCTCTGTCACATGGGAATTCTCTTAGAGACAGCAAATGGATTGAATGCAGAAAATGGTCTTCTTCACCATGGTTTAGGTGAGTCAAACTCCATCATTTCTGAACTTCGGGACCACAATGTTAAATCAAGAAAAGAGCTTGAAATGTGTAGAATCCTCAAAGGGAAGTTGTTGACAGATATCAAAAGAGGTTTTGAACGTATATCAAGTAAAGTAGATGAAGATGGGGAAGTCACCCTTAAGCTTACTTCTTTCGAGAAGAAGATACAGGATCTACAGTTACAGGAAGAGGTGATGCTGCAAAGGTCGAATGATATGGGATCTGAATTGGCCATGCTAATGAAGGAGATTGATCTCAGTAACAAAAACACGTTAGCATCTATTATGGATCAAGAAAGATTACTGAAGGAGAAAGATGAACTATTTGAATATCAGGAAGAGAATTTCTTGGTAGAATTATCTGCTAAAGATTTTGAGTTGCTGATATTGTCAACTGAGTTGAAGCAAACGTCTCTCCTGAAATCAGATGTAGAGACTGAGTTGAAGCAAACGTCTCTCCTGAAAGCAGATGTAGAGACTGAGTTGAAGCAAACGTCTCTCCTGAAAGCAGAGGTAGAGACTGAGTTGAAGCAAGTGTCTCTCCTGAAAGCAGATGTAGAGAGAACTTGTAGCATTACTCATGAAGTCCTCGAAAACTTAAAGAGGGACATAATATTGAAGAGCTTGGATGCTGCTTCCAGTGAGTTGATATTGCTTGACAAGGAATCTGGGAATGAGAAATTACTAGAAGATTTAAAGACGAAGGAATCAGCTCTTGAAACTTCTTCTACTCTTATCTCTAAGCTTCATCAGCAAATTCAGATGCTGCAAAATGCGGTGGAAATAAAAGATGAAGAACTTGGAAGAATAAGCTGCCTTGAGAAGGATAATGAAACACTGCAGCATCATTTGAATAACTGTGAGGAAGAACATCGTGTACTTCTGCTCGAGCTGGAGAATAAAGAGACTGCTTTCGATATTGAAAAACAGAGATTAAGAGAGAACATTTCAGTGTTGGAGATTTGCATTACCAAGTTAGAAGAAGATCACAAACTTTCTCAATCTGTTGTCAAAGATGAAATGCAGTTAAGAATCCAGGATTTGCAGAGCCAGCTGTGTGATTTCAACGCTGTAATAGAAGAAAACACGTTTCTGAGAAATGAACTGAGAGTTCATGAGAATAATGAGGCTAAACACCTTAGTGCTTTGAACTTGAAAATTTTGGAGAATGTTGATTTGGCCCAAAATGTGGATAAAGTAAGCTGCAAACTACTCAATCTAGTCAATGAGAAATTTATTGAGGTAGATGATATGCATCAGAAGATAAATAACGAAATGGAAAGGACGTACAATTTTCTGGAACAGTTGGAATGCATGGAGAATCTTGCTATGAAGTTCGATTCTCAATTTCTCTCTCTTCAGACGGAGTTGTCAAGAAAAGATGATATTCTTAAGGGGCTATTGTTTGATTTGAGATTGCTACAGGAGTCCGCATCAAACAGTAAAGATAAAAAAGATGAAACAGAAGAGCTGCTAGCTTCTTTAATGGCATTGGAAAAAGATTTTGAATTGAAGTCGCTTGAACTGGAGAAAGCTGTTGGTGAAGGTCGAATGCTTGAAGTTCAACTCGAAGAAAAGATAGCGAAAATATCTGCTCTTGAAATGGATCTTACAAAAAATCAGGAGATAATAGATTCACTATCCAACAACAATGCTGAACTTTTAGCTGGTGCTAAAGATGCCTTGGACGCAAAAAAATCAATGGAGAAGGAAATGGTGGAGACGAGGATGAAAACTGAAAACTTAGAGATGGAAGTTTGTGAAATAGAAAAATCTCTTGCCCAAATGAACAAAACAACTGAATCGTTGAGGAACGACTTGGATACTGTCACCTGTCAGAGGGATGAGCTGGATGATAAAGTTCTTAGTTTGACAAAAGAGCTTGAGATGGCAAAAGCTCTTGCGGAAGAAAATGAAGCAATTGCTGTCGAAGCTCAAGAGGTAACCGTGGCTTAATATATATACATATATATTTGGCTGCTACACTAACTGAACGGTCCTTTAATATGTTTATCTTGTTTATGGCAGATAGGTGAACACCATAAAGTCCAAGCTGAGGAAAAGGAAGAAGAAGTGAGACTATTAGAGCGGTCCATTGAAGAGCTAGAGTGCACTATAAACGTTCTTGAGCAAAAGGTACGTATTCCTTTTTGTAAGAGCCTGCTGCATATGAAACATTTATTTGTTACATTATGTATTTACATGACATGACATTTTCCTCTTCACAAGGTTGACATTGTCAAAGGAGAAGCTGAGAGGCAAAGGTTGCAGAGGGAGGAACTTGAGCTGGAGCTTCTTGGCGTCAAAGAACAAATGCAAAACTTACAGAGCAATGATTCCGACATAAAAAGGTTTGACCGAAATTTTGCATTTTAAGTGCCTTGGTCTTATTAGAAAACTGCTGTGTAGAATCATCTGATCAATACTGGAATTACTTGTATTCAGATGTCTAAGTGACAAAGAGAAGAACCTTGACGAAGCACTTCAACGGGTACAACTTCTTGAAAAAGAAATTGCTGCCAGAGATGGCGAGGTTATATTCTTTCTTTTCTAGATCATTAATTATACATATATCATAATTTTGGATCAAACATGTGAATGCATCTTTTTCGTATTTTTTTCAACAGATATCCCAATGCAAAGCTCATATATCGGAGCTAAATATGCATGCAGAGGCTCAGGCTAGTGAATACAAGCAAAAGGTGGGACTAATTGTTCATAACATCACATTACATGTTGTTTCAGTAAAAGAATTGGATTGATATTTGATTAATTAAATATCATTCCTCATAACAGTTCAAGGCATTGGAAGCCATGGTAGAACAAGTCAAATCTGAAGTTCCTCCCCCTCATAGCACAAGTTCGTCATCGAACAAGTTGGAAAAGAATTCTTCAAAGTCGAAAGGCTCAGGATCCCCTTTTAAATGCATTGGGTTGGGCTTGGTTCAACAAATTAAATCTGAGAAGGATGAAGAGGGAAGGCAACGAATAGAAGAACTTGAGGCTCTTGCTGTAAGCAGACAAAAAGAGGTACATTTCTTATGTAATATAAATTATCTCAGCCCGACTTTTTGAACCGGTAAACTGAATATTCTAATTCTGAATACCTTATCTTTTCTTGCAGATATTCATGCTTAAGGCAAGATTGGCTGCGACTGAAAGCATGACTCATGACGTGATTCGGGATTTGCTAGGTGTAAAACTGAATATGAAGAACTATGCTGTAAGTTAGCAAATCAATTCACCACATTTTAACCAAACTTTTTATAACCTGATGGGGTGAGTTAAGTAGCATAGAAAAACAAACAAGCTGTTCATCATCAGTTATGTAATAATTTAACTGGTCCAAACACAATAAATTCTGAATAGATTATGTCTCCGTCAAGAACGCCATACTCACTTCCCCGTTTCTTTGACATTCTAGAATTTAATGGATAATCAGCAACTTCACTCATTAATGGAGGCGGCTCAACACCACAACGTTGAAGCTGAAGAAAAGGTAAACCTTTTTTTTCTTTCAAGTTGACTTCAAACGTGTAATAGTAATATGGAGATATTGAATATAGCATCTTGGTGGTGTTTTTTCCAGGAGAAAGAAGTGGTTAATCTGAAGCTTCAAATAAACGAGTTTGTTAAAGAGAGGAAAGGGTAATGAACTGTTAACATTATCTTGGTATTTTTTCTAGTCCCTAAATTTGCACCAGTTTCACCCAAATTTTGTTTTAGATGGCTAGAGGAGATCGAGAGAAAACAGGCTGAAACGATGGCTGCACATGTTGCATTGGAAAAACTGCGACAGCAAGATCAACAGCTTGCAACTGAAAATGGGATGTTAAAGGTAGAAGCGGGGTTTAATGTATCCACTTCAATCTTTCATAACAAATGAAATTTCTTGATTAGTTACTTAATTTTATGTGCTACTATAATTTTCTCAGATTGACAATGGTATTAACAAGAAGAGGGTGGCCGAACTCGAAGCTGAGATTAAGAAGTTGTCTGGTCAACAGAATATTCAACAGCGGATCCATCATCATGCAAAAATAAAAGCAAGACACTATTTTCCAAATTATTGAAATTTGCAGAATATTTAATTGTTTTTCTTCGTATTAAACGAATATCCCTAATAAATTCACAGGAAGAAAACAATTCATTGAGGTGTCAGAACGAGGACCTCAGTGTTAAGCTGAGAAAAACAGAATCTATTCTTTCGCGTGTTAAGGAAGAGCTAGCTCAATTCCGTGCAGCAAATGGTAGAAACCCCTACATTGATTTTGACGAGGAGGAACACTTGGGCAAGATTTTGAAGGTTAGTTTTAGATGGCAAATTAATATTCTTACAAAGTACTCTCACACAATACACACAAACATCGAGAGATTCTAATTGGACATGTTTGTTAATATGAAACAGGAAACTGAAGAGGAGAGACTGCAGTTAGCTCAGAAGTTATTAGGCTTGTGTACTACTGTACTTAAGGTGAGATCGGCTTTCTGTCTGATCATACTAAATATTTTTTTCGAAAGACAAAGAAAAAATGCAAAATGTCATTCATTACCTTATATTTCTGAACTGAAAATAACAGGCTGCTGGAATAACAAGACCAACAGCTGAAATAAGTCTATCTGTAGCCGAAGAAGCACTCGAGCAGCTTACGAACAGGGTCGCGTCCCTAGAAATGGAAATTCAAGATGTTAAACTCAAGGTAACTAATATTTCTCAAGTCTTTTATTAGCTCAAGTAAAATAAAGGACGTAGGTGAACTCACTTTATTGTTTGTATTATGTTGTTTAGAATCGAATATCAGATGAGAGAATCAGATTGTCTGAGATCAGGCCACAACAAGCTTCGACAGAAGCAAGTGCAAGGCCGGACGAAAATCGTGTCGTACGAAATCGAGTGTCTCAAACTCCGTTTCTTTCTTCTTTGGATCGATGAAATCTCAGGGTTAGCATTTTGCTAGCATTGTTTTACTGTAAATACTTGTTTCTTTTTGTATTATCATATTGTGTGTGTATGTATATATATATATATATATTCTTTCATCCATATAAAAGAAATAGCATATTACTGTTATATCTCCTACTTGCTGCTTAAGATCATTGTATTAAATACCTGCAAAGTAGTGTGAACCCCCACTGTGATTAAAAAATACAATAATGAAAACATTTGCAACATGTTAAAAAAAAAAAAGAATAGCACAATATTTCTGAAATTAAAGTATATGTTTAATTATTTTTTATTATATTTTCAAATATTTATAAAATTTTTATGATAATTAAAAAAAATAAAAAATCAATTATACTTTTCTAATTAAAAGAAATAACAAAGACAAAATTTCACAACATTAATATTCAGTATGGGTAAAATTTACTTTACCCCCTTCTACTCTCAATTGTATCGATTTGCCCCCTTGTACTCTGATTTGATATCACTTTACCCCATTTTACTCTTAATTGCATCGATTTGTCCCTTGTACTCTGGCTCGATATCACTTTACCCCCTTCTACTCTCAATTGCATCGATTTGCCCCCATGTACTTGAAAAATTCTCTCAACATGACCCTCGCCGTTAGTTTCCACATCTTTGACCTTAACACCGTTTGATTTAAGATTGGAAATCACAAAAAACCCATCCCTCTCAATTTAAATAATTATTAGAAAAAAAAAATTTTGTGGCTGGCATCGTGAACTATGTTTTCTCATTGTCTTGAATTTTTTTATTTTTTTATTATTTTTTTATTATTTTTTTATTATTTTTTTAGTTTTATTTTTATTCTTTTCATTTTTTAATATCTATTTAAACCGATAGGTGTGACTTTTTAGTAATTTTCAGACTTGGTCAAATTGTGTTAAGGTCAAATGTGTGAAAACTAACGGCGACGTCCACATGAGACAATGTTTCAAGTATAGGGGACAAACGGCGATGCAATTAAGAATAAAAATTGATAAAGTAATATCGAATCAAAGTACAAGACTCAAGTCGATCCAATTCAAAAATTGGAAACTTTTTGGATGGTAACGAACGAAAATCGAAAATTTATTACATCCACCCCTAGTTCATACGTGTGAAGCCCCGCCCATACACATTGACTTGGGCTGGGCTTTTCCTCTACGGTTGTGAAATTTAGAGAGAGAAAGCTTTAATAATGGAGATAGTCCGGTAATTATCCCGTAAACCCCAAAAACCAAAAATTAAAGTAGGCATTTTCAGCTTCACTGTCACTAAGCACTTCTGGTTGAAGGCCACTAGTGAAGAAGAAAGGGTGAAGAAAAGATGTGTTCTTTATCCTCTTTTAACTCAATCTCTACTCGCAGCTGCTTTCTTGAATGCCAGGTAATTTTTTTTTTTTTCACAAAATGCACAACTCCTTTCTCTTCTTGTA
Source organism: Erythranthe guttata (assembly GCF_056151865.1). Taxonomy (NCBI): domain Eukaryota; kingdom Viridiplantae; phylum Streptophyta; class Magnoliopsida; order Lamiales; family Phrymaceae; genus Erythranthe; species Erythranthe guttata. The sequence goes on from NC_142534.1 coordinate 1,408,659, forward strand.
ATCTGAATTGATTTTTCACTCTCTCTTTCGGGCTTATGAAATTGATTTTAAGGATTGATTATGAGTAATTTGGCCCGTGGGTTTTTAGGATTGATTATGATTTATGAGTAATGGTGACTTACTGCTATTAAAATTTAAAACCCGATTACAGCTTACAACTTTTCTAGATTTTAGCATATGGGCTATTGATTTCTTGAGATTATAATGTCAAAAAAAAATTTAAAAAAATAATGTGAGTAATCAATTCTTTTTGGTAGGATGAAATCAAGTATTCTAAGGCCAGGAAGCTTTGTGTTAGAGCTTCTGTTGTCACGTCAACACCGCAGAGCTTACACATTGAAGAAATTCAGGCCCGGAAATTCGAAAAGTTCCGAGTTGGGGTTCTTGGAGCCAGTGGCTATACTGGCTCTGAGGTAATTTGTCTTCTGTGTTTAGTTAGTTTCTTTGGTGCTAAATTGTCGAGAACTAATTTTCTTCTCCGTTTTTTTTTTTTTTTTTTTTTTATATTTTTAGATAATTAGGTTGCTCACGAATCATCCCAACTTCCAAATAACGATGATGACCGCAGATAGGAAAGCCGGTCAATCGATCGGATCAGTGTTCCCTCATTTAGTCAAACAAGTATGTAATATCATTTACCACGAATATGAATTGTAATCGCACTATCTTTTTGTGTTATTGTTTTTTCGTTATGCATTACACGGATTGTGTAGGATTTGCCTGATTTGGTTGCTGTCAAAGATGCCGATTTTTCCGACGTAGATGCTGTTTTCTGTTGCTTGCCACACGGGACAACTCAGGTTTTTTTATTACTTTGCGTTTTTTTACTCTAATTTGATTCTTAGTTTTAACCGCCTTTTTCCGAAATTCCGATATGTAGATTCATGCTTGTATCTAAAAGTAATAGTTATTTTTTTTGGCAGGAAATTATCAAAGGTCTCCCAAGTAGTTTGAAGATAGTCGATCTATCCGCGGTATTTACTTTAATCCATACTAAGAAATCAGGCTCTCTTTCTTTATGACAGGTGTACATCATAATGTAAATTTTTTCGTTTATTTTATATTATTACGTAGGATTTTCGGCTCCAAGATGTTGGTGAATATGAGGAATGGTACGGTCAGCCTCATGTAGCACAAGAATTACAGGTTTTTGTTTGAAACTTTATCTAGCAAACTTCTGTTTTAAGAATCGAGAATTCATTTTCATGGATCTGTTTGATTTTTCGATTACCAAGAAAGGTTTAACGATGTAGTTACCCCTTTTCCGCGAACCTAATTATTGCCGTAAATGCAGAAAGAAGCTGTATACGGCTTAACAGAGTTATCCAGATCCGAAATCGAAAATGCTCGTCTAATTGCAAATCCTGGCTGTTATCCAACTTCTATCCAGCTTCCTCTCGTCCCCTTGATAAAAGTTCGTTTTTTTTAATTTTATTTTTTATTTTTTTGTATGTAGTTGGGATATATTATATGTAATGAGTTTCAAACAGACGATGGTTAATATAATTAATGCGTTTGCAGGCCAATCTCATCGAAGTGAAGAATATCATTATCGACTCAAAATCTGGTGTTAGTGGAGCAGGTTAAATTAATTTTCCCAGCCTTTTTTGCAAAAGAAATCACTAATATTGCTTTTATTGGCTGATTAAATTTTTCGTAATTGTTATGGTTGAAGGACGTGGTGCGAAGGAGGCAAATTTGTACACTGAAATCGCCGAAGGCATTCATTCTTACGGTGTGACAAGGCATCGTCATGGTTAGTTGATTAAATTTGCTAATAATTGTTTAATTTATAATTTTATAACCACGAACACTAACTTGGTTTATGTTGTTAACTTTAGTGCCTGAAATCGAACAAGGATTATCGGAGGCTGCGAAATCGAAAGTTACTGTTAGCTTCACCCCACATTTAATGCCAATGGTAATTAGCTGCTCTCGTATTTATCGAAGTTTACTACACTAATTTTTTTATTTTTTTTTTAAATTCTTTTAACTCGCATTCGTTAATTTTTAAGAGCCGTGGTATGCAATCAACTATATATGTGGAAATGGCCCACGGAGTATCGACTGACGATCTTTATCAACATTTAAGCAACTTTTACGAGGTAATAATGAAAATATAATATATGATAATCCTTTTATGCTTCTATAAATTTTATTTTCTTCGTATTTTTACAGAAGGAGGAATTTGTTATTATGTTGAAGAAAAACGAGGTTCCTCATACTCGACATGTTAGAGGGTCCAATTATTGCTTGATGAATGTGTTTCCCGATCGAATCCCTGGAAGAGCAATAATTATCTCTGTTGTAAGTTTTTATGTTTTCTTGCATTTTTATTAGCTACAAAATTGAATTTTTTTTCGGCTAAATTTTGAGACGGGGTATGCAGATTGATAATCTTATGAAAGGAGCTTCTGGTCAGGCATTACAAAATCTGAACTTGATGATGGGAATTCCGGAAAATACGGGCCTCCTCACAGTGCCTTTGTTTCCTTAGAACGGTACGCTTGATAATCTTGATTCATCGTAAATATTATGGTTTATTTGCTGTTGTTTTATGTGTGTTGAGTTGAAATTTCGTGAGCAATTTGGCTAATAATCGTATATCGAAAAGTCAAATAGAACCAGTCATTAATTAAATTTGTTTGGCCATGCAAAAGGTTCGTTACGGTAGTAAATTGGAGAAAAAGCTCGAAATATCGCACAGTTTCAGGCGATGGAATATGCCATTGTCCCCGCTGAAGTTTTGGGATGACAATAGTTCAATTATTTTCGAATAAACATGAACTTTATTTGTAATTTATGATACTTTTTGCTTAGCATTTACCGATTTTTCTGTTTCCCCTTTCGACAATTTTTTTTTATTCCTATTCCGATTTTCTGACTGATCGCTTTCGTTCTTCTCGTAAATTATCTTAAACAAATTTAAGTTAAAATAAGCAGAAAACAATAGATTTGCTTTCAAATACCTTCCAATACCACAGCAATTAAGAAAGTTGCATGAAATTACTGAAACAAGTAAAAGAAAGAACAGACAAAGTTCATTCAAATATCAAATTACAAATAACAACTCTACTTCACATTGCATAGATAATCTCACCACTGCTATCGATATCAAGATCGGGATCGCTCTCCAAATCTTCGTCCATGTCATCGTCAATATCGAGGCTACCTGTAAGATACTGATTCAGGCTGTTTGCACCAGCTGGTGGGATAGTAGCCTCCGTAATTATCTGCATAATTTCTTGATCACTCTGCATAGGTTGCTCCGGTTCTTCAAACTGATTGTTCGATATTCCATCATTCATTAGATCCGTTGGGAGATTCTTAAGAAACCACTCGTGGTTCTTTATTTCCGGAATCGTAATCCTCTGTCACGCATAGTTTCACATTTATATAAATCCCGAGAATTTAATTTCAATTGAACTCCAACGATTGATGAGTAAAAACAGAACTCTAACCTTTGCAGGGTCGGCTACAAATATCCGTGAAATTAAATGACAGCATTCTGGAGATATGTGGACGTAATCTGGGATTGAGTATTGGACGTTCAAGATTCGCTGTCGACATGTCAAGGGTTAAATTAAGTAAAATTGAGTAAGGAAAATCAACGAATAAATCAAAATATACGAATACGGTAAGATAGTGTACCTGTATTGTTTTTCGGAAGTTTTTCGGTTCTTCGGGGTCTTCAAAGGGATACGCGCCGACTAGCATGACATATAATGTAACTCCACAAGACCAGACATCTGCAATCTGTACAAGTTTGTGCAACCTTAGCTTAGATTTTTTAGGATAAACTAATATTGCATTTTGTCTTGACTATGTATTTTATTTGCCTATATGGAAGTTTGAATTCATCTATTATATTCTATGGATCTGCCTGAAGCTACTCACTACCCACTTTCTTTCTTTATTTCAATTCGTCAACCCCATTCTCGACAATATTCCCAATAAAATGTTTCCCCCCTTGCGACCCGTTTCTCTTATAAAATACTCTCACCTTTCCATCATACTCCTTTTTAAGCAACACCTCGGGGGCAATGTATGCAGGGGTGCCGACAGTTGACTTTGGTTGCGAATGAAGCACCGACGACTGAACATAAGACAAGCACAGTTGTTACACTGATGAAAACAGTCGAATAAAACAAGATCAAATAATTTGTGATTACTTTCAGATGCTCGGTTTTGCAATCATACAGTATAAATTACGTCCAAGTTAGTACCGAGCAAAGCTGAATAATCACAAGATAAGCAGGGCAATCAATAATACCTTGGAATAGCCGAAATCACAGATTTTCAACCGAGGAGCAGGGCTTCCATCAAGTAACGTATTCTCCAATTTCAAATCACGGTGGCATATTTGCTTCGTGAAGTTGCAAAAACCGTAAGAAAAGAAAAAAAACGCATCAAGAATACGTACAATAGTTAAACGGCACAATGAGAAAGACAAAAGAGCTCAATCAAGTACCATAGCATGACAGTAGCTGACTCCTGATATCAGTTGCTGGAAGAAAAACCGCGCCTACACCCAAAATTATAAACATAAAATGAAAACGAGATATACCATATATGAATAATTCATTCAAACAAATATAGATTCGTTAGATCAAAATACCTCATCCTCGCTGAATCTCCCAGCATTGCATATCCGTTCAAAAAGCTCTCCGCCAGAAGCATATTCCATCACAATAGCCAAGTGAGTTGGAGTTAACATAACCTAGAGTAAAAAAATTTGCAGACAACAGAACACTGTTAACTAAGCTTCTTCATAATATTCCGAAACACGAGTGGATTTTATTTATAATAGATTTTTACCTCTTTAAATCTGACGATATTCGGATGCCTCAGAGATCTGTGGTTAATAATTTCTCGCTGCACATTTTCATCAATCTATCGGCATGTGTGTAAGAACAAAGAGTTAGAAACGAAACACCGATTAGTCGGTAGCAATAAACGAAGGTTAAATTCCACAACACCAGTTAATAAATCACCATCTTCTGAAATTCTAAACGCTGCTGGAAACAAGTATTCATTAATTGCATGATATTAACTTGGAAGTAAAAGACAATCGAAAGAAGAAAAAACAGAGTCACAAATTCCATAACTTTTCAGAGGAATTAGATCGAACACTTGGTGTACAACCACAAATAGACAACCAAATCAAACAAGTTGTTGTAGCTTACCTTCTCACCCCTCTCGATGTACTTAACAGCAACAAGTTCATTCGTGTGGCGATCCCTCATCAGACGCGCCACCCCGAAGTTGCCGGAGCCGATATCCCTAACCAATTCGTACCTATCACTGTCGTGCATAATAGGCATATCCATACCCGCCTGCCCCACCGTCGACGGCGGCCGATCCATACACAATTTCCACCCACTCAATAAACCCCCACTCCCCTTCAAACTCCCATAACCAGCAAAAAAGCTTAAAAGAAGCACTCAATAATTTACACAAAAAAAAAGGGGTAGAATTCAAATTAAGGTGAAGGAAGATAGAGAGATGTGGTTGAGTTGTGGTCGCATGCCCTCGTGAAGAACTCACTTACCCGGCGGCCATAATAATAAATTAACCAATTTATTTATTCGGCCGTCGTTTTTACGGCTTTTCTGCAACTGTGCGCGCGTCACTTTTGTTGCATACACGTACATGTATGTGTATATATAAGCGACAGCGGTTAAGGGTTTATATATACTTTATACGTGAACGTATAGGTGGAGAAAGAGAGAGAGAGAGAAAGTGCTCGTGAATTGAGCTGCCTTTTAGTTTGTGCAATTTGACAGTTTGCTTCTTTCTTTTCCTTCTTTCTGCTTCCAGAGAGAGAGAGAAGAGAGAGAAAGAGAGAATTTTTTATTAATTTATTTTCTGACAACAGGCTATTATTGTTGCTGCTGTGCTGGCATTTAAAATAAGAAGATAACCAAATGACTAAAATAACCCCTTTAAATCTTTTTATTATTTGAATATTATGAAGGGACGCCTTAGGGGTGTGTACGGGTCGGTACGGGTCGGTTTTTGCAATAATCCAAACACGTACCGATAATATCGGTTTTTCATATTTTAAAACCGTGTATGTCGGTTTTTTTTCGGTTCGGTACTAATCGGTTTTTCGGTTTTCGGTGAACGGTATCGGTATCAATTCGGTTTATTTTCGCTTTCGGTTTCGTTATCGGTTCGAATCGGTTCGGTATAAAACCGGTGTATGATTAACGGTGAATTTTGACTTCTATCACATTTCTTTGAGAAAATTAACAAGTAACAATAAAAATTCAACAAATAAAATAAAATAAATAAATAAATAAAAAAAAAAAAACCTGCTGCCATAAAAAAACAGAATGAGATTACAACTAATAAACTTGATGTCATTAATGTCATCTTCAAAAAAAGTTAACATGTTGCCTAACACAAAAGAAATTCAGATTAAGTATCTGAGTACCAAAAAAACTTAAACAATGTAGCCACAACCCAAAAGAAGTCAAATTACACCACATATTAATAAGTCTCTAAACGGCAACAGAAACAAGTTTCAAAAAAACTTATATGGTAATTTAAACTTGAGTACTGATGAAGAATTGATTGAATTGTTTTGTATTCTTAAATCGGTTCGGTTCGGTAAATCGGTTCGGCAATTTTCTTTTTCTCCATACACGTACCGATTTTCTCGGTTTTTCAAAAAATATTTACCGTGTATGCGGTTTTAAGTCGGGACGGTATATATCGGCTCGGTTTTTTCGGTTTTCGGTTCGGTTTTTCGGTTTCTCGGTTTTTATGCTCACCCCTAGGACGCCTGCATGGTTTTTCCTGCTGACACGCGTCTTGCCCAATTTTTAATTTTAGAATAAGTTTTTGAGTAAATTACTGCCACCACCCTGATGTAAGATCAAATTACCAAAGTACCCATCTTGTTTCATAACCACCCATTAGTTATGGATTTTCTTACATCCCGACCTTTATGGTGCCAAATTCAAAATAAACTTCTAGATTCCATGAAATATTGTTATCTAGTTCATACTCGTTTTATTCAAATATGCAGTTTCTGATGTAGCACAATCTGATATTTACAAGCCAAAAGACACATCTTATGATCATCTTGTTTTTAAATGTGGAGCTCGGACGGGGTAAAACGGGTACAAACTGAAGAATATTTCACTAAATTTGACAGGTGGACGTGTAAGAAAATTCATATAATTGATGGGTGGTTGTAGTTATTTAAACATGAGGGGGTTTTTCATAATTTAACTTTACCTCTGGCGTTGAGCGTAATTTCCCAAGTCTTTTTTTATAGTATTTCCTATTTTCAGAAAATTTGGACTGAAAATTCAAAATTGTATCTAGTTTTACAGTTTGGCCTACTTAAAATTGTTTGGGCTACAATTTATAATTAATGGAAGCCCAACAAATTATTTAATTAATTGACCCATTTATGAATTATTATCCACTCGCAAAAGAAATAAAATATCACAGAACAATTAACAGATTAAACAGCCGGCGCCACCAGTTTCCTCCCGGCGGCGAGCCGTTGCGGTATCCATTCTCCGTCTAAGCAATGCTTCTGAGCTTCCGTAACATCAATCAACAAATTACACCTACTCAACAAAATCAGAGATCCTACCCTTACTTCCACCTCCGCCGCCTCTCCCTCCCCTCGAAACCGCACCGAAACCCCACCCTATTGCTTCTTTCCTCCTCCTCCTCGGCCGCCGTTTCCACCAGAAGTGTGGTGAATGAAACCCTAGAGGAGGCGAAGGAAGATGATTTTGACGTATTAAGAGATGACGAAGCGGAACGTTACAATTTCGATGGCTCGTTCGAGTCGACTGAGTTGAAACGGTTCGAGTCGCCGGCGGTGGAGGTGAAGGAGCTCGACGATCTTCCGGAGCAGTGGCGGAGGTCGAAATTGGCGTGGCTGTGCAAGGAGCTGCCGGCGCACAGGTCGGGCACGTTTATTCGGGTGCTCAATGCGCAGCGGAAGTGGATTAGGCAAGATGATGTCACTTTTGTTGCCGTTCATTGTATGCGGATTCGCGAAAACGAGTCGGCTTTTAGGGTAAATTGATCTTCCCCTTGTCTGATTACTCATTTGGTTTAATCAATTGACGATGAGTAATTTTCCCCTTCTGTATAGCATTTGGAAAACTGATAATTGGTTTTAATTTTGCCCTAACAGTCATGATAAACTTGCTAAATTATGCGGATTATAACAGAAGCTCGATTAATTTAAGGAACTCTGAAATAATTAGTGGAGAATTATAATTCGTTATTTTGTATGGTTCAGGTATACAAATGGATGGTGGAGCAAAACTGGTTTCGATTTGATTTTGCCCTCGCCACCAAATTAGCCGATTACTTGGGTAAGGAGCGGAAATACTTGAAATGTCGCGAGATATTTGATGACATAGTCAACCAGGGTCTGATTCCTAATGAGTCCACATTCCATATTCTAATTGTTGCTTACCTAAGTTCTTCTGGTTCAAGTTGTATCGAGGAAGCATGTGGTGTGTACAATCAGATGATTCACTTGGGAGGTTACAAGCCTAGACTAAGCTTGCACAATTCTCTTTTTAAGGCCCTTGTGACCAAACCGGGAGGATCCTGTAAACAGCATCTCAAACAAGCGGAGTTCGTTTTTCACAATCTCACAACACATGGCCTCAAAATACACAATGATATTTATGGCGGGCTTATTTGGCTCCATAGTTATCAAGATATTATCGATAAAGAAAGGATTGAGTCGTTAAGAGCAGAGATGAGAACACTGGGCATTGTCGAGAGTGCAGAAGTGCTTGTGTCGGTGTTAAGAGCTTGTGCTAAGGAAGGTGATTTTGCGGAAGCTGAAAGAACATGGAAACAGATTCTTTCTTCTAACAATAAACCTCCGACTCAAGCTTTTCTGTATCTAATGGAGGTTTATTCAAGAATCGGGAAACCAATGAAATCCCTGGAAATATTCAGGAGTTTGCAAAAACGAGGTCCACCCAATGTTGTCTCGTACTACAAAATCGTTGAGCTATTGTGTAAAGCTCAAGAGACAGAACTTGCGGAATCTCTAATGGGGGAGTTCATAGAAAGCGGCATGAAACCACTGACACGGTCTTTTATCGATATGATCCATATGTATTACAATCTGAGCTTGCACGATAAAGTGGAGTCCACTTTCTTGCGGTGCATGGAGAAATGTCGCCCCAATCAGACTGTTTACAGTTTGTACTTGGATTCTTTGGTGTTAACCAACAAACTTGACAGGGCAGAAGAGATCTTCAACCAAATGCATGCTGATGAGGCAATTGGTGTCGACGCTAAATCATGCAACACCATCTTGAGTGGCTACCTCGCGTCTGCTAATTATGCTAAAGCCGAAAAGATTTACGATTTCATGCGCGAGAAGAAGTATGAAACCGAGTCTCCCTTGAAGGAGAAGGTTGAATACATCCTGAGTTTGAAGCATAAACAAGTCGAGAAATCACTAAGCACGAAGCTCAGCAAAGAACAGAGAGAAATCCTGATAGGTTTACTATTGGGTGGCTTAAGGGTTGAACTAGACGAAAAAAAGAAGAGCTGTGCGGTCAATTTTGTGTTCAGAGAGAATTTGAAGATCCATTCTTTCTTGAAAAGACATATATACAACCAATTTCATGAATGGTTGGCTTCTAAATTAATGGATAACGACGATGAAAATATTCCATATCAGTTCACAACGGTATCTCACACATATTTTAAGTTCTTTGCTGACCAGTTTTGTCCAGAGGGGCAACCTGTAATACCGAAGCTAATACATCGGTGGTTGACACCTCGTGTTCTTGCATATTGGTACATGTATGGAGGTTACAGAACATCATCGGGCGATATTCTGCTGAAGCTGAGGTTTGGTAAAGAGGATGTACTAAGAATTACGAAATCATTGAAGGCGAATTCTTTGAATTGTCGGGTGAAGAGGAAAGGGACGATCTTTTGGGTCGGTTTTCTTGGGAGCGATGCAGCGGAGTTCTGGAAACTAACCGAACCCTTTGTACTCGCAGATTTGAAAGAGTTTCTAGAAGCAGGCATTGAATCTTCGAATGGAAGTTCGGAAACCAGTAACGTAAATTTCAGTAGCGATGACGACAGTCCGCCTAATTAATCTTCTCCAACGGTGGTTCCTTTGATACTTGGGAGCTGAGTGATGCTTTCGGCCGGTCCCTCCTCCGCCACGTGGCGTTCTCTTATTTGCTGAATTTAAATAACGATTAACTAAAAGAAACGGTAATTCGGTTTAAAGTATGTTTAAAATAAAACAAAATGAATTGGGTTTATCCAGATCTAGTACATAAATGGAAGTCTTGTGAAGAGATTTTCCAAGTACCGGTAATGCCCTTGGTAAAACTGTACTTGCGCACATAAACCCTAATTTGATAATTTGATTATAAAATCCCTCTTTCCAATTTCTAATTAAAAGTTTTAAAGTTAAAAACCCTAATTTCTCATTTTATTCTTTGCATGCAACTCACTCAAAACTTTTCACCACGTAAAACGCACAGCAGACTGCAATTGTTTCTTTTTTTACTTGAAAAACTGTGTGAATTGATAAAATAAGCATGGTCTCGGACTCCGAGATAGTGGGTCGCCTCCACGAAATCCTCCGGGCATCCGACCTAGAAACCACCACCGCAGCATGCGTCCGCCGCCGTCTCGAGGAGGAGTTCTCCGTTAATTTATACGGCCGCAGGGTCTTCATTCGGGAGCAAATCGACCTTTTCCTCCGAGATGCGGCCGCCGCCCAGAACGACGTCGTTGAACAAGTTGAAGAAGTGGGTGAAAATCCCCAAAACGACGCCGTAGAGAAGGAGCAAGGACAAAAGGAAAATACGGGAGCGGATGAGAATGGTGAAGAAGAAGAAGCTTCTGACGAAGAAGATGAAGACGAAGTGAGTAAGAGAAAACAGAGGTGATTCTTCTTGCTCTTGATTTTCCCCTTCTCTTATTTGCTCCGCAGTTTTTTAGGTCAGCCGATTTTTTTTTCTATTTTTTTTTATATAATAATTAACCAAAAAAAATAAAAATTCAATCTTTTCTGTCTTAATTCGTGTTGTAAATCTGCGAGAAAAGCATCTTATGATATGCGATTTCAACTTCCTCCAGTAGAGTTACAGATGTGAAGAAGAAAGGAGGCGGCTTCTGTAAGCCATGTGCACTTTCTCCACAACTCGAGGAATTATTTGGGGTTTCACAGCTACCCAGGACTGCGGTAGGTTTGCCAGTGTGATAATTGTTTCGTGGTAAAAATAAATATAACAAATAATTTGATCTTCGTCTTGTTTTCTAGGTTGTAAAGAAACTCTGGGAGTATATAAGGGAGCACAATTTGCAAAATCCAAAGGATAGGAGAAAGATCTTATGCGACGATGCTCTGCATCAGATTTTCCGCGTGAAGAGTGTCGATATGTTTAAAATGAACAAAGCATTGTCCAAGCATATTTGGCCGCTCGATGAAGTTGTAACTACATCTCCATGTAAGAAGCTTTTAAATTCGGGTTTTATGTATTCGTACGAAGATATATGGGAGTTTATTATGTTAAATTGTTAATATCAATTGTAATCGAGATTCTGCTCTGCTTAGAATTATTATTAGTGACTAAACCATGGTTAACGATGCAGGCACTCCAGTCAAATCTGCGCAAAGGAAACGGCAAAGCAAACAAGACAAAGAAAAAGGTGAGTTTCACTGGGGAAGAATTGAATATTGCAATATCCATTGGTTGAATTTTGCCGTAAAATCGTGTTGGAATGCTTCTAATATTTTATTTCTCAGATGAGCCAAAGACGAAAGATAAACAACCCAAAAAGGGGGCAATACATAAAAGAAAACGATCTGCAGGTTTGTAACTCATTTGGATCTACGTTTTATTTTTCAAGTGAAGCCCACCAAATTTAATTAACTGTCGAATAAATCAAATATACCTCGTTTTCAGGATCCATCTGATAAGAGAAGGGTGGGTCTTATGTGATGAGAAATCGATAAAACTTTTTGAAGTCGATTATTTCAATGGATTCACTGTCTCAACACTACTCAAAGGTAACTCTATTTTTATGTTCAATTTTAAATCCCACATTTGACTCTGCAGCTTAAGTTGAATTTTTATTGTTCTCGATGTTCGACACTTTAGTAATCTAAGGTAAAATGCTGGCGCAGTTAAAACAGTTATTTTCTGCTAACTCTCATGACAACAGTAGTAACATGATCGTATTTTTCGTAGATTCCTTAAAATCTTGCATTGCATGTGTAACACAGTTTTCATCTAACATGGATCATATCGAAAAGTCGTATAAGTTATAACAAGATGCTATAGAAGTGCGAACAACACTGTCAATTTGAGTATGTGGGAGATCAAAATTTCTTTTTGTGTATTTGGTTCCTGATTTATTATTTATGATATTTTTGTTGAGTGAAAATGTTGCATGGATTTGGATGGGTTTTGACATAGCATGAATATATAGGGACTGCAATGCAATATAGGGGATAATTTGAAAATCTTGATGAATATCATTAAAGGGCCATGAATTACCAAGGGCTAACTAGAGCCCAATTCATAATAAAAGGCCAAATTACGGTTTTATATACATTACCAAAATCTTGTAAATAAAAGCCCAAATATTTATTCACTGATATATTCCGGGAAAAAAAATAATTAATATAATAATAAAATTAAATAATATGTCATGTGTTGATTGTTGTCCATATAAAAGGGTTTTGCTTTTGCCAACTAAAAGTTGGATGCAAAAGGTGGCCAATCAAGCATTTTTTTTTTTTTAATTTCTTTTTAATAATAATAAGTTTTTAATAAAAAAAAAATAAAGTGGAAATTAATTAGGTGTGGCAAACAGCGCACTGATTGCCACAATGAAAGAAAGGAACAAATGATGGTGGCGTGACCGTGAGCCACGGGAAAGGCCCTAAATTGCACTTCACGCCTTTTCACTTCTTTGAGCTGTGTTTGGTCCAACCACAAAAAAAAAAAAAAAAAAAAAAATTCAATTTCTTACCAATTAAAAATTGAAATTAAATGGGAAATAGAATCTAAAGATGGTGGGGCCCTTTGAAATATTAGGAATGCTAGGATATGAAGCACAGCCGTTGAATATGCGGCGAATGGAATCGACAGATCTTCCCCCACTCACACACTGCCACGTTTGCTTTACCTTCCACTTGCACATGTTCACTCCTCTTTTTTTTTTTTTTTTTCTACCTTTTGTCAAGAAATTTCAACACTTAATATTTGACACTTCATGTTAACAAATTCACACGCACAGAAAATAACAAATTTCTATTCATCCACAATTTTTCAAATTTATACACATGTATTTAACACATGAAAGTATTTATTTGTCACGTTTTAATTCATCCAAAATTTCATTTTATTTTAAAGAAACCGTCATGATTTATGTCCCAAATAAATAATGATTCCAAGATGGGTTAAAATTCGATTTTGACCATTATAGTAAATAGGGGCAGATCACGATATGTTTGAATAATTACAACCATCATCCTTAATTACGTATAATCTTACGAAAAAATCTATTAATTCAGTAAGTAAATTTGACACCAAAAGAATGAGTGTTTAATGGTGATTATAATTACCAGATATGTGAGGTTTTTTTCGTAATTTTAGTCGAACAGACTGACCGTAATTCGCCTATAGTTAAAAAATGAATTCTTGCTAATGCTTAAAAAGTCTAGATCCACCATACCAACAATTCCCAAAAGAAAAGTAGACAAAGATCCAATCAAGTGAAATGACAATAATGCCCCTAAAAAGAAAGTAGAGAAAGATTCGATAGAAGGTGGGAGAATAATGAGAACAAAGAGAAAAGTGTCACAAGAAATGCCGTGAACAATAGGTTTTTGCTTTGCTTCCCAACCATCACGTGAATTAAAAAAAAAAAAAAAAAAAGATGCTTTTGTAGCTATAGTGAGGGGTGTATGAATGAATAGTGTTGATAGGGACTGTTTGGCTGTCCTCTTTTCGAATTTGCTCAACCCTAAAGTCATTTAGGTATCCCACACTTGTACAATTCCAATTTCCAATTTCATATTATTCTCTTTCCAAACAACAAACATATGGCTGAATGAATGACAATGTGACACCAAATTACGTGGTGAATCTTGTAAGAAGGAAGGCGGGGGACCACCGTAGGAAGGTTCTTTGATTAAAAGTAATTTCTAAATTTCAAATATATTTATTATTTTTATTTATTTAAAAACTAAAAAGCTTAATGGGCTTGTAGTAGAAAACCTAATGGCCTCGATCCACTTGTTGATTGGTTCGAGAATGATTAAGGGGCTTATCGAGTTACCCTAATTACGAGTTTGTTTGGCTAAACTTGCTTTAATCGGATGATGCGCTCTTACATCTGATAACTTATTTTAGTTGTTACGTCTTATTTTTTTAAGTGATTGGATAATAAGCTTATAAGCTATTACTGTATGGTGCAAAATATTATTTTGTGTTCAGTGTACTTAAATTCTATATTTCAAAGATATAAAGTGGAATTTACTACGTCGTAATAAAAAGTATATCTTAACATCGACTTTTATTCCACTATTTCTTTTAAAATAGTACTACTCTTTTATATGTACAGTAGAACATCGATAAATTAATACCCGATAAATTAATAACCTCGCTTAAATAATATATTTTTCCGGTCCCGACTCGGGGATAAACGTGCTAAATTAATAATTCGCTAAATTTATAAGATAATACACATTCGAAAATTTTAAGAAGCCCCATATAATATATAAATTAATAATGCATAGAAATAATTCTTAAATTACATGGTACAGTGCATATTTTATAGATCTATGAAGGCTTAATAGAATATAATTTAATTCTCGCTTGAATCTTGTAGAAGTTCACATTATCATCAATCTCGTCCCTCACTTTTCTTAACATGGTTATAACTTTTGGTATAGTTTTCTCATAACTCAACATAATCGTTCTATACCATTACTGTTTTAAGAGCTTCAATTCGTGAAACGAGCTCTATAGTGCATTGAACGAATGGTACAATAAATAATATACACGTAAAAAAATAAAACTAAATGTTTTATTGAAAATAATAATAAAAGTAATTTCATAAATTAATAAGTTATTAATTAATGTATAAATTAATAATTATTAATTTATCGATAAGTTAATATTTCGCTAAATTAATGAAATTTTGATGTATTAATTTATAGATGTTTAACTATATATATATATATAAAATTAGTCAAAATACTATTCTATTATTTTTTAAAAGAAAAAAGGAAGTAAATGAGAATATTCTTTGAGATAAAAGATCCGAAATTCGAAAACGCAAAAGATTATCAATACAAAGAAAAGAAAAGGAAAACAAATATGCGAGGACTTGAAAATGCCTTTTTCCTATTTAAATATAAATAAAATATATTTATATACTATATATATAATAGAATTATCTGTATCTATTATATACACACAGCACACGCAGCAAAAATATCGGCCTCACCTCTGTCAAAACTCGGCGTTGTTCAACAGAATCTTTTCCCATTCCATTATTATTATTATTCCCCACTCTTTCTCTCTCCCCACCATTTTCACACTCATTTTTAACGCACGAAAATATATACATACACACATACATACATTAATTGATCGGAGAGCAGAAAACGAAAATTAGGAGAAGATCGGAGATCTGACAGAATAATGGCATCATTATTTTCGTCGGAACTCACCTTAGATTGTAGGTTTTCACCGAATTCGTGCTATAAGGAAACAATCGGCGGAATCTCTGCACAAGTTTCGAGGAGTGAAGCTCTATCGGAGAAGATTTCGGAGCTCGTCGATTACGTTAACAGTCTGCAGGATGAGATGAACAAGATCGGCGGTTTTAAACGCGAGCTCCCTCATTGCATGCGCCTCCTTAAGGAAGGTGAATTCATTTTCTCATCTATTAATTTATTTTTTGTTTCGGATTTTTTATTTTTGTTTGTCTCTGTTTTCAGAATTTTTTTTTCATTCTTCCGTGAAATTAATTGTGTGTATGGAATTTGTGGAAACGAATGATTTTGGTTGATTTTTTTTGAACTCTGTATTTAGGTCGTAATTGATTTCAATTTATTGCAGAGATTGGAAAGATGAAGGAGGAGATGGCTGAGCTCGAGAAATGTAACGCCGAGCCGCCGGTGCTGGAAGAATTCATACCGTTGAAGAAAATTAGCACCGATGAAAAGGATGATGATAAAGTTGAAGGCAACAACAAAGAAAAGGACGTTAGCAGCAAAGAGAAAATGAATTGGATGAGCTCTGTTCAGCTATGGAACTCCGACACTAATAACCAGAGTCCAGATACCGATTTCAACACCAACAACAACAACAAATTGAGCTTAAAACCAGAGAACAAGAAAAAGGTAGCAACATAAAGAACAAATGTTTGTCAATTTTACGAGAATTGTGTTTATTTATGTTTTTGTTTGTTTGTGTGATGAATAGAGAAAGGAAGAAGAAGTGAATCGGGGGGTGATGGATAATTCATTCCAGAGTGGTAAAATCAGGACAGTTGGGAGGGCGTTTGTGCCTTTCAAAGGGTGTGCGAATTTTCCGGTGATGACTGTGGGGAAGGAGGATAAGAATGTGTTGACTGTTCCGAAGCTGTCGCTTTGTACACCTGAAATCAAGAATTCGATGGATGCGATTACTTCTATTGGTTTTATCCCAAAATCCAGTTCTAGCAAATTAGGATCGCTCTCCTCAACTAATGTTCGGTCGAGTTTGAAATCCGGACAGCAGCAGAATTCTAGGAAGCAAAGAAGATGCTGGTCGCCTGAGTTGCATCGCAAGTTTGTCAATGCCCTGCAGAGCCTTGGTGGTTCTCAAGGTTCGAAACTCGTAAACTTGTTAGTTGGATTAATTATTCTTAGTTTAGATCAAGAATAGTTGGGATAAAATCTTAACCAGATTTATGATGATATATTAAAGCAAAGTGTTTTTATATTTTGGATTTGATTTCCTTTTCATGTTTTCGGCTTGGTATTTTCGATTATCGTATTGCAAAACTTATAACAAGGGCTATAGTTCTTGCTGGTATCTTAGTTGAGTTATTTGACGAAAAAATATTGCGGATAGTAACTAGTATGGAACACCTCAAAATATTTTATTTTCAATTCAGTGTTGCATCTTGTATTTCATAATCGAAATAATGTTGAATGTATATTTCTAAGTTCAGTTCTTTGAATTAGCCTTAGTTTTTTCTCGTGGCGCTTTCTAATTCAATTTTGCTCTCTGCTTCACAGCTGCTACTCCTAAGCAAATCCGAGACCATATGCAAGTCGATGGTCTCACTAATGATGAAGTGAAGAGTCATTTGCAAGTGCGTTTTATTCTTTTTATGTAGTGTTGTTCTGTTCCATTCACTTCATCTGCAAAACTCATGCTATTTTAATTTTTGTTCCGATTTCAGAAATTTCGGCTCCACACTCGAAAAGCAACATTAAAATCTGGTGGTATGTGGATGTCACAAGAACAGTGCGGCGAATCGTCAAAGCAGAACAACTGCCAGTCTGGTTCACCTGAAGGACCTCTTCAGTTAGGTGGTTCATCTGTAGGGTATAGCAGTGAATACGAAGACGACGACAAATCTGAGAGCCACACTCACTTATCTGTGAGAGATTCATAATTTTTATATACATCACACCAATGAGTTTTGCAGATACCAAGAGAGATTAACGGGACACGACTTCGATCGTAATAATCGATTTTATATATACAATACATATAAAAAAAATCTTGAGGTAGAGTGTAAGAAATTTTTGCAGGTTTTTCTACCTGCTACCGGCTTTTTTATTTATTTATAATTAGTTTTTTTTAACTATCGTTTGTTCTTGTTTCATAAGGAACTTCTAGTTTTTTAAAGTCCATTTCTTGATATCATTTGTGCTTACTGATTAATTTACCAAACTTAAGTTTAAATCACAACCACTTAAAGTCTAATTACGAAAGACCCCTCATTTTTGAGAAATTACATCCATCCCCTGCAGTTTGTAAATTTCTTACATCCACACCCTACAAAAGGGTGTTATTGTAAGAAATCTACAAACTGAAAGGGGTTTGACGTAATTATAGTAAAATAAGAGATTTTTTCACAAATAGATCTTATCTCAGGGACCAGGGTGTTATTGTAAGAAATCTACAAATTGAAAGGGGTTTGACGTAATTATAGAAAAATAAGAGATTTTTTCATAAATAGATCTTATCTCAGGGACCAGGGTGTTATTGTAAGAAATCTACAAATTGAAAGGGGTTTGACGTAATTATAGAAAAATAAGAGATTTTTTCATAAATAGATCTTATCTCAGGGACCAGGGTGTTATTGTAAGAAATCTACAAATTGAAAGGGGTTTGACATAATTATAGAAAAATAAGAGATTTTTTCATAAATAGATCTTATCTCATAGAGCGTTATAATTTACCACGTGGAAATTAATTATTATTTACTTTTGAAAATTAATTATTTACTTTTCAAATGATTAATTATTTAGACGTGGAAATTAATTATTTACTTGTGGAAATTAATTATTTACTTTTCAAAGCATTAAGGGAAATTAATTATTAAATAATTTATTATAATTTACCACGTGGAAATAATTATTATTTACTTTTGGAAATTAATTATTTACTTTTCAAAGGATTAATTATTTACACGTGAAAATTAATTATTTACTTTTGGAAATTAATTGTTTACTTTTCCAAGGATTAAGGGAAATTAATTATTAAATAATTTATTGCGGCCGTCTAAATAAACTAATAATCAAGTATTAAAACTCTCTTTTAATTTTTTTTTCAATCTTTATAGATATTAATTCAAAGTTTAAGTTGAATATTCCCACGCTAACTTATCATTCTCAGAAGTCGGAACCTATTAACAACAAAGAAATAGTACTCGATCCGCACCTATTAAGTTGTATTCATTGTCATGGACTTATTCCCTTAACAACAAAGAAATAGTACTCGATCTGCACAACTTATCATTCTCAGAATCCCGAACCTATTAAGTTGTACTCATTGTCATGGTTAAGTGACGGAAAACAAAGAAAGGACTTCACAACTTATCATTCTCAGACTTCGGAACCCATTAAGTTGTACTCATTGTCAGTTGTACTCATTGTCATGGTTAAGTGACGGAAAACAAAGAAAGGACTTCACAACTTATCATTCTCAGACTTCGGAACCCATTAAGTTGTACTCATTGTCATGGCTAAGTGATGGAAAACAAAGAAAGGACCTAAGACGATAAGAGAGTTTTGTAGAAAAGTATTTTTACTGCTTGAATGTCTAAGATTTGTTGGATTATTGTTGGATGATTACAAATGAGAACCCTATTCCTATTTGTACTAGACCATCTCTTTAATGGACGGTGGAAATCTATTTGATCTAATAGCTAGGAGTGATTTACTAGAACACTCCAAAAAATTCCTATAAAACATCTATAATGGGAGGCTTCTAGAAAGCTTTTCAAGGATCCTCCAAGAATCTCTACATATTACTATATATTTGGGCTAAAATTCTTCAAAATATCTACTAGTTCTAGAAAACTTTCTAGAATACTCCAAGAATCTCTACATATTTCTATATATTTGGGCCAACTTGGACATAACCCTATTTGGGTTTAGTTTTGACTTCTTAATCTTCCAATCCAAAGGAAACTGGCAAATGATTGGACCAAAATTGGCGGGTCGTGACATCATGCTAGTTTTTAATGCCTGATATATTCCAAACCTAGTATTTACTTGATTTCGTTAAATTGTGTTTTTAAATTCAAAAAAATTGTGATGCTGCTTAAATATCTATTGGGCAACCCAAGAGTCTTTGAGCATACAAGGGTAGAGAATGCCGAAAGTCACTGCCACGCGTTCGAGGTAGTCAAAGGGACCGCTCCATTCGTTAACCTACAAAACAGTTGAAAACACTAGGTGACATGCGATCTAGTTTCCATTCCCACAGACGACGCCAAAATGATGTTGCTCAAATGTCTATTGGGCAACCCAAGAGTCTTTGAGCCACAAGAGTAGAGAATGGAGCGGTCCTATGGTTACCTCGGACGCGTGGCAGTATCTCGACATTCTCTACTCTTGTGGGCTCAAAGACTCTTGAGTTACCCGATAGACATTTGAGCAGGATCAAATTGCAAAAGCGTTTTACTCACTAAGAGAATAAAATTGCAATTTGGAAAAAAAAAATGAAATGGGATGTGATACTTATCCAAAGTACTTGATAAACAGTCCTTTTCACAAACAAGATAATGGAGAAAAACGAATCTTTAAGACAAGATATAATGAGGTAACCCCACATTGATAGATCCATTATAATATAGATTAGATGGCAACAATTAGAGATAATTTTAGTGATAGGGATCTAAAACCAACTAATTAAATAGCTCTTCCTTACACTCAAGGGTTTCCCTTTGTGATTCTTAATTGATTTTCACAACCATATTTTCATTAGTGGAAAATATTCTTTTATTTGGAAACTAGTAATTCACCCGTGTGATGTTGGGATTAATTCAGAAAATTAAAATGTATTAATGTAGAAAATCAACCCACTAATAATGTCGAGAATGGAACACAAGTACGGTGGAGGAAAAATGAACAAATTTGTATCTTATTTTATCAACAAAAAATGTACATAAAAATAAACAGATAATGTTCTAAACATCATCATCCACGTCGAAATGCAGCAACCAACTCCAAGACTGCAATCAAAGCAACGCACTACTCTTGGACATTGATCTGAATGTTGGCACAGAAGAACACGAAGGTACATTTAAATCCATTTAAAAGATGAATAATCTGTTATTCTTCTTAGTTTTCAATAAATATGTCCAACATTATGTAAAAACATATAAACAATAAAAAAATAATTTGAGCATAAAATTACCTTACAAAAAAAAAACATACTCGATTATTCATGTGGAAAATTCTACTTGATGGAATATATTCTTTTATATGGAAATATTTATTTAGTGGCAATTATTTATTTGAAGATATTTGTATGCTTATGTATGTAATTATCCTAAATTCTACATTTGAAATGGTGCACGTTCTTATTTCACATGAATTATGATGGATAAGACCTCACCATCACCTTTTTCTTTCCAAATGTCGTCATACTATTGGTGGAAAAATTACACTGTTATTTCTAAATTAAAAAAAAATCATTATTAATATTTATGAAAGCCCATAATATGAAATGATTCGGCCCATCTCTACCCAATAACTTGGGCTTTTCGTGCATGTGTAAAAAAATCTCACTATACTCTTATTGGGCTCAATCAAGCCCATATGGGTTCGAGATCTATTTTTTATTACCAAATACTCCCTAATTAAAAATAATAATATTGCATAATGCACCTCTGTATTTACCATATTTGCTAAAAAAAACTACCGCATTAGTTTTATTACCAAACAGCCCATCGATCGGTGTTTGGAAAATCAAAGACAAAAAGACCCCTAAAAACTCGTCATTCATGAAATTGTGAGCTAAAAAAACATAATATAGGGGGATATTATGCTATTAAATATAGCATGCTAACTTTTTAGCAAATTCGAAATGCCACAAGGAGTTTTTTGCAATTAATTCATAATATATATATATATATATATATATATATATATATATATATATATATATATATATATATATATATATATATATATATATATATATATATAGTTATAGAGCCGTTTAGATTAAATTCTCTTGATTTAATAAAACAAAAGTGGTGCAAGTGCAACATTTGTCAGTATCCTTAATAGCATATGCATTGTCACAAAGCACAATATTCATCAATAACTGAATGCAATTTTGACATCTGATTTCCACTTGCACACACAAATTAATTTATTTTAATTTGTTTTTTGTTTTTGTTAATTAACCACATGCTAAAAATCTGTTAATTCAATATTTTTTGGGAAAATTACGAAACCCCCCATAACTTAGGCTAGATTACAAAAAACACCCCCACCTATATGTAATTACCAAAGCCCCCCAATGTTTGTTTTTGTCTTACACCGAACGAACCCCTTATAGTGTAATTTTCACGGAATCTTTTTTTTGTGGAGGGATTATTCCCGAAAAAAATGCTGATTGTACCCCTGCAGACGTGGCATTTATTTATGCTACTTTTTAATTAAAAGACAAAATTAACTTTAGGGGATCCTTTACACGGAATATTTATTCTTCTTCAATAAAACCTTCACAACTTCTTGTCTTCAAAAAGTAGCATAAAGAAATGTCACGTCTGCAAGGGTAGAATTAACAATTTTCACGAAATATTCAATGGAATAAAAAAGATTCCGTGAAAAATACACAGTAAAGAGGTCGGTGTTAGATGGGAACGAACGTCAGTGATTTTTTGATAATTACGAATAGGTGGAGGTATGTTTTGTAATTTATCCTAAGTTCAGGGGTTTCCGTCACTTACCCTATTTTTTTATCAGTTTCTTTTATACTAAGATCCTAGATAAGTACAGCTGAGGCAATATACCACTTTCACATATATGTTCGCATGTTGCACTATATATTTTAATTTTTTGTGTGCAAATCATACGTAAACAACAACAATTACAACATATATTTTATTTAATCTATCTAAATCACAAGCAGCCTATGCCTTATGTCACGTGCAAGAATTCTCACAACATGCAAAAATAAAATAAAATAAAAATAATAATAATTATAAATCAACAATAATAACTAAGTGGATCCATAAAAAAACACTTATCAATTACATTATTAATCAATAACATGGTGCATGAACAAATTTCTTCAAGAACCTAAGTGGGAATGCCACTCTCCAATCCCACCAATTAATTATTTCTCTTCAATAACATAACATAATATAATATAATATATATTAAATAATAAATCCCATATTTTTTAATTTATTTTCTTGGTTATAAATTGAAGCAAACTCCACCACTAAATCATATCATAAACCCTAATTTTCACTTTCACAATCAAGCATCAATAATGGATCACAAAACCTTTTATCTTGCAGTTTTTCTGTGCATGGTCTTCCATTCGGTCAATGCTCTACCTTTCCGTACTCATTACGAAAAACCCGACGACGATCCACTAAATTGCAATTTCTACGATAAGTCTTGTCCTAATTTGTCGATGATAGTGAGGTGGGGTGTTTTGTCAGCGTTCAAGAACGACACCCGAATCGGAGCTTCGCTCCTTCGCATGCACTTCCACGACTGTTTCGTAGACGTAATAACTACTCAATTCTTGATCAATAATATTATTACTTATAAATTATGTTGTTTACATATTTTTTAACATATATATATGTATGTATATGTATAGGGCTGTGAAGGTTCTATACTTCTTGATGACACAAAAAGCTTCAAGGGAGAGAAGAACGCTGTGCCTAACCGTAATTCGGTTAGAGGGTACGATGTAATCGAAAACATAAAGGCGGAGGTTGAGAAATCTTGCCCCTCGATTGTGTCGTGTGTCGACATATTAGCCCTTGCTGCTAGAGAAGCTGTTGTTCTTGTATGATAAATTCTTTTATGTGTTAATTACTTCATTAATTATATTGTATACTCTAGGGAGTTTATTTAATTATATTTTTATTTATAATTAATTGTAGTCAGGAGGGCCATTTTGGGAAGTTCCACTAGGAAGATTGGATGGGCTAACAGCAAGTGCAAAATCAGCAAATGAACAATTGCCTTCACCATTTGAACCTCTTGAAAATATCACTTCTAAATTTGTCTCAAAGGGTCTTGATCTCAAGGATGTGGTTGTCTTATCAGGTATTATTAATATTACTTTTTTTTTTTAATTTATTTTTTAGATTACGGCCACCCCTAAGTTATGGTCAAATTACGAAAATCCCCTTCGTGATTGGGTAATTACAGCCATCCCCTCAACTATGTATTATCTTACGAAAATACACCTCCAGAAGTAAATTTATGTATGTTAAATCGTTAAAACCCAACCGAAATTACGGTACACCAACATTTCATACCATTTACCAAACTGAATATATGATTTGATTCGATAAATAACCGAATTACATAAATTTTATGTAAAATTATTTAAAATGAGGAGATGGTTGTAATTACCCAAACAAGAGGGGTTTTTTTCGTAATTTGATCATACCTTAGCTGGTAGCCGTAATTTGCGCTAGTTATTATTATTAATTTCTATGTAACACATGTATTTATTGCAGGTGCACACACTATAGGTTTTGCTCAATGCTTCACATTCAAGAGGAGGCTATTCAACTTCAAAGGGTCGGGCAAACCGGACCCAACTCTCGATTCTTCGGTCCTCTCTAGTTTGCAGAGTTCTTGTCCGAATACCGATAAATCGAACACAAGACTTGCTCCGTTGGATTCGCAAACGATAACCAGATTCGATAATATGTATTACAAGAACCTCGTTAACAACACGGGACTTCTCGAATCGGACCAGGCTTTGGTCGGAGATCCGAAAACAGCTTCGATGGTTAAGGATTATAGCGTCGATCCGAATTTATTCGCACGAGATTTCGCAGCTTCAATGGTGAAGATTAGTAGAATTGGAGTGATTAGCAGTGGTGGTGGTGGACAAGTTAGAAAGAAGTGTAGCTCTGTTAATTAGGTTTAATTTATTGATTAGGAATTTGCATGGAATAATCATATGTTGTAATAATAATAATACAATTAATAAAGTCCCTTGATCATATTTCAACTGCTTTTTTTTTTTGTTTGAAAAAAAAAGAAAAAAAAGGCTATCTTTGTTTTAAAATTGCAAGTTAATTGTTGATTATGGCGGTTATTGTATTTTCATATAATTTAATACAAGACAATAACAATTATAATAAGAAAAAGGCGGCGGTTATATACAAGTCCATTTTTTTATTAGTTCAAACCCACATAAAGGAGTTTATTAGTTCAAGTCCGTAAATTAATCTAATTTTATTACATCAAGACCAAAGAGGACAAATATACCCTTATTCACAAATAATACTCAAATACAAATAAATCCTATTTTTAATTTGTTCAAGACCAAAAAATAAAAATAAAAAAAATAAAAAAAACAAAAACAAAAAAACAAAAAGAAAATATCACGACTTTTATTTGTAAATTCGAAAACATTAGTCGAGCATCGATCTTAATAAATATGTATGGATGAACATTAATCTATGCTTATTTCTTGTTGGGTTGCAATGCTTTGGCCGATTTTGGAAAAAAAAATTGAGATTGAAATTGGTTTTTTTTTTTTTTTTTTTTTTCCGTTGGTTTCCCAAATCGGTTTACCCAGACCGATTTTGTACATGAAAATCGGCGTCACAATGCCGATTTTTATTAACCAAATCGGCGACACAAACGTCGACTTTACAAGTTGAAATCGGCGTTCTAATGTCGATTATTGAGTACAAAATCGGTTTTCGGATACCGATATTTTTCGGATTTTTTTTAATAATACATTGTATATTTGGTTAATTGATATTTTTTAAATATTTGAAACGAAAATGTTTATCACCATTCGGTGATATCTACGAACTCCTTTAACTCAATCGAGTAGAGCTTTCCGTGTCTCAAATATTTATTCGTTGGATAATTCATTTGAATAATTTTCCATCAACCTATGTTGCTACACGAAAGTATGGGAAAACGGTCTTAGAAAAACACAGATAATAAAATCGGTACTTAAAAACCGATTTTTGTAGTATAAGTCGGCATGACAATACCGATAATACAAAAACAAATCGGTGTTGTCATGCCGATTTGTACTACAAAAATCGGTTTTTAAGTACCGATTTTCTATTAAAAAATCGGAATGTGGTTACCGACTTTAGTAACAAAAATCGGTATTTGCAGACCGATTTTTGGTATCGTCGAATTTTTTTCCAAAAAAAAAATATCGACCCAAAAGCAAAAATAAACGGTTAAAACATATTTCATTGTGTTCTCCACCCTTGTAAACCACCATATCATTGTTTTCTGGTTCCATCGTGAATGTTTGGTATGTATATGATAATTTTGGTGTGTAGAATCTCTTGGTGGGTTTGTGAAAAATAAGGAGGAGGAGATTTTTAAGTCGTGAAATAATGAAGAGGTGTTCCTAGATTTATGTATTTTATTTGGTCTTGCATAAATGAAATGATTTTTTTTTTTTTTGAATATTTTGTGTTTTTTATTTGATTTTAAAATTCATTAAAGGTAAATTAGTATTTTTATGTTGAAAGTCTTGAACTAATAAAAAAATGGGCTTGCATATAACCGTCGCCTAAGAAAAATGAACAATTACTATTAAATTTCATTATAGCAGTTGCATTTTCATCCTGATAAGAAAGAAAAAGAAATTACAAAATTAGTAGAGATAAAAGAACAAAACAAAACATAATATTTTTTAATGGTTTAAAATAAAAATTTAAATGACATGATTATTCAACATAGTACTAAAACAGTCAACTATTAAGGAGTTAATTGACCACACCGGGAAAATAAATAAATAATTATATAAGCTGCTTCATATGTACTTGTTTATATAAAAATATATTTTCAACAAAATAAAGAAATATATATTTTAAATAAATAAAAGGAATATGAGCAGAAGCAGAAGAAATCAATAGAAAAGCGACAAGGCCAAGTTAATTATAAAATATAAATATAAGAAGAAATAAATTAATAAGAAAAAGCTGTTTGGGATGTTTATTGATTTTGACTAAACCTTTGTACTATATATTGAGATTTTCTGTCCTCTTGTCTGTCTATCAAGAAAATCTCACATCCCACTGTGTGTTTCTGTGTGTGTTGTAACTTATAACATATAATAATAAATTAATAAATATTAAATAATAAATAAAAGAATATGACGAAAATCATATATACCATCCAAAAAAATAATAAATATTCTCTTGTTTATACTGAGATTCTCTTGCCCCTCTCTGCTATTTAAATCCCTGACAACTTATTTTGTTTCTTTCGTTCGTTAGATCTTCTTGGAATATTTAGATTATCAATAAGTGAGATTTGCACATTTTTATTCAGGAAAAAAATTAAAAATTAAAAATTCAAGAAAGATCGATTTGAAATCGTAAAAGAGTTGAGTGCAAAAAACGGCCCTCTGTGTTATTTCGAATTGCTAAATTCATCGGACTTTTAAAGTTTAGCATAAAACCTCCTCTTATATTGCAATTTTTAAGCTCAAGATCCACTAATTGACAAGTTTTAATTTGTCACTCCAATCTTTTGGGACTAAATTGTTTGAAATCAAAATTTAACGAAGTCTGAAATCAAAATTGAACATACAATAACTGATCGAGAGATATATAATATGGCAAATTACGGCCAACCTCCTAGATATGTTCAAACTACGAAAACTCCCTTCATATTTTGGTACTTATAATTTATAATCACTCTCCTCAATTATGTATTGTCTTACAGGTTCACTTTTACACTGTCGAATTCACCTACTGAATAAATGGTTTTGCCGTAAGACAATACTTAGTTGAGGAAGTTGATTGTAGTGATTGAAACACGATGGGGTTCTTTCGTAATTTAAGCATACTTCAGGGGTGGGCGTAATTTGGCAAATATAACAATATTGTGGTCCCGAATAGAGAATACTAAAATAAAATATTGGGATGTAAACAGAACATGAGACTGAAAAAGGCATCAATTTGCCTCTGTGGAAACAAGGCCTGCTCCTACCTGCATATATCTCCACAACTATTTTCAATAAATGCTCAACAATTTATTATTTATTTATTTATTTTTCCAAATTAATATGTCAAGAAACATCCCTTTGTGAATCAAATCACGTTTTTTAAAATGCGAAAAAATATATATGGTGATTACGTACCGAAAAATGGATCCAATTTCGTCGCAGCATTCATACTATTGAACGATCACTTCATCCAAAAGATTAATGAAATGAATCATTAAGAGATGCAAAATAAAATAAAAAACAAAAATAATTAACTTTCCCTCCACTTTTTTTTTCCAGCTGTTCGTATTCGGGTTCGGTTTCGGTTTCGGTTTCGACATTCAAATAATTACACATTGGGTTCTGAAAAAATAAAAAAAAATGTTTAAAAGTAGTAGTAACAACTAGTATAACTCGTTCGAGTAGTACAACTCTTTTGCATTCTCTTCTTTTTCACATTGGTAAATTTTATTACAGTAACACATGAACTTTTTTTTGAGCATCAACAAACTTTTTATAATCCCAAGAAAATTAAAATAAAAAATTAAAATTAAAATTAAAATCTCCTCCTTCTTGATCCCTTTTTTTCCTCTCTTCTTTTTTATCTCAACAAAAGAATATACTCAAACCTAGATCCATATAAAACCCACTTCACAAAACAACAGCTTTTTAATTTTTAAGCACTTTTTAGACAGAGAAAAAAAAAGTGCTTATATATGTCAACCTCGCCGCCGGTGTTGGACCCTTTACAGCAGCCGCCGCCGATGGAGATGGCACAACAACAAACGTACACGTCTAATCCGGGTCACGGGTCGGTCGGACCCGTTATCGGAGTTCTTGCGGTGATTACTATACTCGGCGCTATTGCGGTGGTGGTTGGGCGGCTTTGTTCGGGTCGGGGTGTTAGGGGTTATGGGCAGTACGATTTTGAAGGCTGGGTCGAGACTAAATGCTCTTCTTGTATTGACGGGCGGGTCGACCCGCCTCCGCCGCCGCGCATGGTGGTGGAGCATAGTGTCACCAGCTCCTCCGCCGAAGCTGCCAGGGCGGCGCCGCCGGAGGAGAGAGACGAGGAAGCTAACGTTAATCGTCGACGTCAACACGAGTAGAGGCAGTACGTTAATCCAAGGTTTCACTGTAAAATGTTTTTTTATTTATTATTTATTTTATTGTTATTATTGAATTTCTATTTGGGGGAAAGAGAAAATTAATTTTTTGAATTAAAATATTTTTGCTTATCTTCATAATTAATTAGTTCAATAATAATTATTAGGCCAAATTAGCCACCCACGTGGTATGACCAAATTACGAAAAACCCCATTTTATCTAAGTAATTACAGCCACCCCTCATTTGAAATATTTTTACAAAAATATTATGTCATTCGGTTATTTACCAAACCAAATGGTATATTTAGTTCGGTAAACGGTATGACATGTTTGTGTACCGAAAATTTCGGTTTGATTTTACCGAATTAACATCTCTAAATTAAATCTAGAGGGATCGTTTGGTAAGATAATACATAATTGATGGCTGACTGTAATTACCCAAACATGAGAGAAGTTTTTGTAAATTGACTCTTACTCAGGGGTGGCTGTAATTTGCCCTAATTATTACGTCCTACAATAAAAGTGCGAGTGTTTTAATTAAATTTAGTAAATAAATGTGGGCATTATGCAGTTATAGAGAATTAAGGGAGTGAAAATGGGAATATGTTTTTAATAATTAATGCTGATATTCCATTAGTATATTAAGTAGTAGTACAGAAACTAAGTACATTCTACAGTTACACTCTTTTATTACATTTGTACTATCACTGACCCGCTTTTAATCACTGGTTGGTTCAAAACTTGTTAAAATTAAATGTTATTGCTGTTCTTTAATAGAATAAATAAAATTAAAAATAATACGAAATATATATATAAATATAAATGTAAATAAACCAGAGGCAAGTAGGCTATTCGTAGCTTGCTTCTTACTATTTATTTCAATCAATTTTAATAAGTTAGTGACAGCCTATTAAAGTGGAAATACCCCTTTTTTGTTATTGGCCACTATCATACGGAATTTAATATTTATAATTAAAATTTTATTTAAAAAAATAATAATTTAAAGAAGAAAGAGTAGTATTCTTGGGTAAAATTATGCATTATAAACCGTCTTGTTAAATATTTTAATACAAAATTAATAAAGAAAAAGTGTATTGAAATAATTTATCAAGAATTGTCAATATTTCCAGCAATAATGTGTCTTTTTTAGAAAAGTGGGCGGCGCCACTCCCATTTATATTTGTCTCAAAATTCTTTGGTCTTTCCTTTTAATCTATTTATTTATTTTTTGACTGAAAATTAATTAATATAAATATAGAATGAAACGTATCGAGGAATACAAATAAATAAATAAATACCATGGAGTATTTGTGGCAAAGTGGTGATGATGCAGGCCAGCAGGGGCAATCATGTCACGTGACGCGCACGAGAGTTTTGGCATCGAGATTCCTTTGGTTCGGTTTGACTTTGACCATGTGAGTTAGCAGCTTTTTGTCGGGGAATATGGAGCGGCCACTAAGGCGGAGGCGCGGCAGTGTTCCGCCGTGGCTCCGATCCCAACTTCCCACTTTCTCACCGCTTTCTTCTATTGGGAGGTGGCCACATCTTTCTGTGTACACCATATTTAGTATGCAAATCTTTATTTTCTATTTTTTAAATCTTTTATTTATTCGGCTGGACTTTCTATATATATTATGCATACAATTCTTTTTGTTTAGACTTGCACTAGCTGATGAGTGATGACTACCAATATTATTTATTCTATCTGGACTAGTGTTGGAATCCGACTAATATTTTTCCAAAGTGAAAATTAATTCTCATTTTGTTCTTTAAAAATTAAAATAAGAAATTCAAATTTTGAATGAAAAAAACTTGTTCTAGATCAGAAAGTTTTGGATTGGATCGACATAATTTGAAAATTCCATTTTTTTTATTCAAATATTATATTAAATACAGTAATACACACGAATATTGATATTTGAAGTCAATGTTTCAGAAATTAAAATCAGAATGAAAACCAGAAATAGAATCATATATATATATATATATATATATATATATATATTTATATATATGAAAAAAAATATTGCTCCAAAATTCGAAAAATTGGTTCCATTCTCACCCCAAAAGTTCTTCCTCAAGTCATTTTGCTTAACCGGCAATTTTGAGGGACTTTTTTTTCGAAGATGTCAAATGCGAATAATTGAGTCACTAGAGATCTATATATCGGTTCCTGTTAAATTTAAAACCTTAAATAACATTTTCTTTTTCTAATCCAATCATAATTTGTATGCAGAGAAGTTCGAGTCTGTTACACATGAATCCATATGAGGAGAAAGCATATCACAGAATAGGATACATAAAAATATGAAAAAATACGCGACTTTAATGCAACAATTCAGCCAAAAAGAAAACGGAGAAAAAAAGGTATGAATTGATTTAGTAGAACCTGATTTGTTTCTCAGCTTCAGGAGTTATAATTATCGACTCCTAAATCCCTTAACGCATCCGTGGCTGCATCTTTGCATCCCTTATGCCTTTGCTTCGCTCGTCTGATTAATTCCTCGATGCCAATAGCAAGTAAAATCTTTCTGTATACCAAACAAATACATCAATATATCGGAGAAAATTATTTTAATAATTAATCACACTCCACCAGAAAATTTGACTGTTTTTTTCTCTTTTTCTTTTACCTATTCTCAAGATTTCTAGCCACAAGATTCCTGATCATGAAACACGAGTGCCTTTGCAGCAGATCTGATTCTGGAAACTTCTGCATAGCTTGAACAACAAAGTCTCCAACTCCAGATTCGATCGCACGTGCTGCATTCTCAGGGGACCTCAAACAGAGAGTACATATAATGGACATGATCTGGCAAAAAGTCAACGCAACTTTTTGTGATGCACGATGACAAAATATGAATTAAATCATTGTTTCTGCAGCAAACTAAATGCTTACCTCTTGCAGCACAGAAGAATCATCGGAGAATCTTGCTGAAAGATTTATAAGCCTGTCCATTCCACCCTTTTCAACAATCGTGCTCTTGTTCGCATCACTTCCTGCAAGCTAATCAAACACATTATGGTTAAAAGATTTCGAAATAACCGGCGAAATGAATATGAAAAGGATGTTAAACAACGAGTTCTTTTTGGAAACGAATATACAAGAATCGGGAAGCTAACAGACACACTATTTAGGAGTCACCTTTAAATGGGATTCACAAACTTAACGGTGGTCTTGATTCTTGAACAAATACTAATAAGTGAAAATGTAGACTGATAAGAGACTAGCATATTTGCATGTGATGAATGGTTAAAATTTGCTTTGCACCTTAGACAACAAAGAGCAGCATGCTCTTGCCACCTCGTCATTTCGTTGCAGACCACTATCGTCAATACACTGGAGAATTACATCTATACCCCCACTATAAGCAATGGACCTGCAAATCTCATCCTGCAACAAAAAAAAAAAAACAGAGTAAGTCGAAATCCAGTACAGGGTATTTTACTGTGTTGTTGCTTCAAATCAAAAGTTATATCATTCTAAAAACCTAAAAGAAAATCGAAAATTGCCATTTGATTTCTTATTTACTTTTCATTTTGCACATTTCCTTGAAGATCAAACTTATTGATGAAAGAATTCCAGACCAAGAATTTTTGAACTATAATTCTAGTATTACAGTAGAGATACTTCAATGGTGCAACCAGGACAAACCCCAACAAGAACCAGACGTAATTTTTCGAATTAGAAAACCTTCAGTCCTTTTAAAAAGTATGAAGCATTACTAACCAATCAAATAATGCCGTCATATTTCTCCTTGGTGACACAAGTAAAAACTTCATATTTCTCCTTGGTGACACAAGTAAAAACTTACGCTGACAGCCACAGCTTTCAAAGCAATGCTAGCCGATATTAGACAGGGAGAACTGATTCCTTCACGAACTGAATCCACAAGAACTTCTGCTATCCCTAACTTGGAAAATTTTCTAGCATAACCAAATACCTGAAACCAAATAGTTAGTTCAATAAAGTCATGATATATATAGAGTCAACTATCTAAAACTACTCTGGCAAATAAATTCCCAATACAATCGACTTACTTGTGAGGCTAAAACTCGATTGTCATCAGATGACAAGATGACTCGTATAGCATCAAATATGCTGGGAATATTCCCTCCGTTTTGTTCTTTCAGGATCTTGACTATTAACTCGTCAATTTTAAGGTCCATGAATGACTCTTTGAGAACTTCGTTTCCAGTTGCAGCTGCAGCAACTACTGAGAAACAACCATTCAAGATTTTCACATCTTTTGCTTCGTCGATTATGATATTTACAACAATTTTAGGGCCACCATTGTCCTTGAATATTTCAGAACTTTGTAGATCTGCAAGAACACGAAACAGCTAAAATGGCTTCATAACCAGCAAACTAACCCCAAATTTTGTCTATCTCGTATAATACAGCTTCAAGAATAGATATAAATCTACAAACTATTTTCACATATATTTGCATAATGCTCATGAAAATAATCTATCTAAATATAAGACGCGGGTATTTCTAAGCAATAATATGTTATGGGGGTTTTATACCATGAATCACAGAAGCCATGGCGGTCAGCCCTGAAGCCAAACCCCGATCACGCTCGTCGCGCAGCTTCGAACAAATGGAAATCAGCAACTCCACAGCTCCATTTTTTGTGGCAATAGCTGCATTCCCCGATGCTAAATCGCTGCACAGAATACTCAATTCATCTAGCAGTTCCACAATTTCCAGAAATTTCTTCTCCTCTCTCAGTTTCACCAAACACTCCATCACCGGATTGCTTTCTCCCGGAACGCATGTCACAATACCTGGAAAATAAAATTAAAAAAAAAAAACAAAAATGAAAAGAAATTGAGTGGCCGTGATTGTGGTGTAATCGTAATGACTGAGTGAAATCGGAGGACGGAATTGAAATAATCCGACGGAGTTAAAACGAACCGGAGAGATCGACGCCTTGAAGAGTGAGGGTCTGGATTGCGTCCTCGAGAGCTTCAGTGGGGTCCATACCGAGATCGTCTATGTTTTCCTGCACCATTTCGTCGAACGCCTGCTGCGATACTGCACGCGCCGCCCGCTTCGGTGGGGCCATCTGTCACCGGAAGTCGGTGACCTGTGTTCGCGATGATGCTACTACACCTTGAGTGTGTGTGTGTGTGTGTGAGAGAGAGAGAGAGAGAGAGAGGAGCACTGTGCGCGCGGGGTGTGTTTATGATTTAGAAATTCTAGAAAAAAATGTTAGCGGGATGAATTTATTCAGATCCAGCCCATTAATTGTGCTAAATTGAAATCCAGTTCATTAGTTGTGCTAAATTGAAATCCAGCCCAAAGTGCTATTACTTCCAGTTGGACTATCATTTTACGAAAACGCAAGCCCAATTTCCAGCCGGAAATTTGCCCCAATTATTTTCCGATGAGCGTGTTCGGCGGCGATAGCTGGGGGAGGGAGGCGCAGCACCGGAAAAGAAGAGTCGACGATTTGCTAATCGAAAACGTCGAAGCTTCCCTCTACAAGAAGCTCCCCAGCGGCAAATTCGCTTGCCTCGTTTGCCCTAACAATCCCGTTCTCGACACCGCAACAACTCTCTCAGTAAGATCACGTTGAATTTACATTCTTCATTTCCGTTTTACGACGCCGTTTCTGATTGCTCAAAAAATTTGGGGATTTTTTATTTTTATTTTGTACAGACACATGTGAATGGCGCACGCCATAGATCAGCTGAATTGAAGCATAGAGAGAGAAAATTAGCTAGGGAAGAGGAAGTTAACAGAAGATTAGCATTTTCTGGTTCTGTTAGCATCAATTCTGCCTCCTCTGCTTCGATTAAACCGTGGAAAACATCGAGCAAACCCTTGATTGAACGAACACGTAAAGCTACTTCCGAGGTCTTTTCCGGTGAATTTATTCGAAAGGAGGTGAAATCGGAAACCGTCAATCCAATTAAAATTGAAGAAAAACACGAGACGGTTGTTGTACATGTGCAGCCGTTGGATTATCGGGAGCGTAACGAGAGGGAACTCAAATTCACGGAAGCCGGATGGAAGCGCGACGGCCGTGGCAGATGGTTCAAGGACGAAAATGTCGGTTTAGTATGTATATGTTAGTGTTGGTATAAGTTTTCGAGAAATCGGATTAACGAACTTATGGCTTTGATCGTTTTTATTGCAGGTGGAATTTGATTCCGACGAAGAAGATCCCAACGTTGTTTTGAATGACAGTGTTTGATTTGACGACTGGTATGTTGAAAATCTGCATACTTCTTCGTACGAATGATCTGAGCTTTAGATTGAAATACGACATTTTTTTTTTTGTAATGGATGCGTCTAAAATGGTAATCACCAGTTATCGAAGTTCGACTATAAATGTCGGACCTGGAAAAAATAAGAGATTCCGTATTTAAATATTCAGTCGCAGCCACAGGCTCCATATAGTTACACATGTCGTACGTTAGTGTAACTCAGAATTCGATTAACAATTTTCCCCGTATTACACAAATAGTAAAAATCAATTAAATGATTTTCTTTTTCTTGTATTATTATTGTATCCGGAAATTTTTTAAGGAGTTTTTTCGTTGCTGTGAGCAATACAACCTTATGTTTTGTCCGCATGTAAATTGAACGTCTTGCTCTTTGTTTCGTAGGTGCTACTCATCACATATATCTTATCGAATAATGGTGCTTTGCTGTAAGATGATCGCAGGTAATCAATCGATTGATCTCGACTGTCCGTTGGAGGTTAGCCTCGATTTGTCAATTCGTAATGTCTAAAAGTTGTATGGTTACGTGTTAAAATTGTATGATCTCGACCATTTTTTTGGTGGATTGAATACGAAAATTCAAGCATGGTGTAGAATTTAAATGAATTATTTCTTTGGAACCAGATGGACGGACATAATTGACTACCCAAGATGGACGGTCAAGTGGATCGAGATTTGGGCCCATTACGAAAATGAACAAATCCTTCGGGCCCATTTCCACACAAATAATTCATAAATCATGGTTTTTTTTAATAATTAAAATGCAATTATAAATCATGGTTGAGTTGTTTGCTTAATGTGCACTAATTTGTGTATTAGGTAGAATGTGACATTTGTCATTATCGAAGAAATCAGCGTTACTCTTGTCACTTTTTTTTTTTTTTTTTTTTTTTTGGTAATGCAGGAACCCGCAGCCAACCATATAGGTGCACTGGGTAAACCTACACTCTCGTATAATAGCTTGCAAACCATACGAGAGATGTAAACCACACTAGGCTAACCATGTGTGACAAACTCGACCTAGCGACCGTTGGCAAGGGGATTCGAACTTGGGTCAATTGACCCAAGCTCTCTTGCTCCAACCGCTAGGCCACCCTTGCGGGTTACTCTTGTCACTCTCACTATGCTACTTTAGTTTCTCTAAAAAATATCTAATGTGGGTTATTTTATTACAAAACATTCTTGCATATTTTAAGGATTTATTTAACGTGATTTTAACAACTCCCAGCAATAATGTGGGTTCATTTTTATGTTAAAATCTGATTTCATGTGATTTGCACGTGATTTCACGTGATTATACCTAATTGGACGTATCTATATATTCCCAATTTGATAAGATAGTTTTTGGGATCTTAAATACTTTAAATATGGACTTAAATTCAACCTATTGACATTGGTCAATGTGCCGAGGATAGTGAGGCGAGACAAATTATATTGATTGAGAATTTAAATTCATTTCTTCCGTTTCAAAATAATTGTTGTTTTAACCAATTGTTTTTCACGTATTAAGTATCAGATTAGAATTTCAAGATTATAATAGTTGTTTTAACCAATTTTTCCCTATATCATTACTTGTTCAAGCTCATTTATTTTTTGAGTAATTCAAGCTCATTTGTTTGTACCACTATTTTATCTTTCTTCAAAGTTTCAAAAGGGCAAATATGACTTTTCAATTAAAAGGAGGCTATTTATTAAGTTTCTTAATTTGTTTGCAAATATATAATGATAGATTCTTTACTCAATATACACTTAAATAATCTTGCAAAAATTTTTTTTTTTTTTTTAAATAAATACGGGCTCAACTTTAGTGTATTTATTTCATATACATTAGATTGATTGTGTTGCAACCATATTTTCGGTGCTAGCAATGTATTGGAGAATTTTGCTACTTACATTAACATTAATTGCACCACGGGACCCATAAAAAAATCCCATCATTTCTCTATAACTACATATATTTGCTCTAATTTATAAATTTCTTACATTAACACATTTTTATACACAATAGGGGTGGACATAAGAAATTTACAAACATTCCTCAAAAACAACAGAATTTTTTCAATTTTTTTTCTTGATAAAGGAGGATAGTTACTGCTATATCGAACCTATAACCAAATAGTCATAACTGTAAGATGCTTACCAAACGGGCTACCTTATCTTGATTTTTTTCCGTAATTACACTTCACTTTAGGTAAGCGATTGTAATTTACGCTCATAATTTGTGACAGTATTGGTTAAATTTTAAGGGCAAATTACAGACACCCACCCTGAAGTATGATCAAATTATAAGAAAATCCCTCTTATTTGGGAAATTACAGCCACCCCTCATTTGAAATATTTTTACATAAAATTCATGTAATTCGGTAATTTATCGAACCAAATCGTATATTCAGTTCGGTAAACGATATGAAATGCCAGCGTACCGAAATTTCGGTTTGATTTTGCCAATTTAACATCCCTAAATTAATAAATTTACTTATGGAAGGGTATTTTCATAAGATAATACCAAAACAAATGGGGTTTTTCGTAATTTGACCATAACTGAAGGTTATGGCCGTAATTTGCGCAAATTTTAATCAAGAACAGAAGTTTCTTTCCTAGTACAAAAGCTAGGTAGCCATCGTCGTCCTCAAGTAATCCCCGCTGCAAATAATCCCTCATTTTTTTTTCACTCTAAGAAGCCATGGGAATCGTCGCCTCCAAAAAACCACCTCCCAAACCCAACCCTTACGCCAGAAGAGATCCCTCCGAATATTCAAACCCGCCGCCAACCACCACGCTAACGCCGTCTGCGGCGGCGGCGGCGGAGGAGAAGACGGAGTTGGATAAGAGATTTGGTTTTTCCACGAAGTTTGCGAGCAGGTTCAAAATAATGGATGAGGTGAGGCAGGGGCATTTTGGGTACACGTGCTCCGCCATTGCCAAGAAGGGTGAGCTTAAAGCCCAAAAAGTTGCTGTCAAGATCATTCCCAAATCTAAGGTCTGTAATTATTTGCTAATCTCTTGACTTAAATTTGCTAATCCTGATTAATTAACTACA
Source organism: Erythranthe guttata (assembly GCF_056151865.1). Lineage (NCBI taxonomy): Eukaryota > Viridiplantae > Streptophyta > Magnoliopsida > Lamiales > Phrymaceae > Erythranthe > Erythranthe guttata. The sequence goes on from NC_142534.1 coordinate 1,446,744, forward strand.
TTAAAAAACCCATAAATGTTTTTGGACTTAATTTTAATTGCAATCATATATATGGTTTAATGAGAATGATCATCTGGCTACAATCTAGAATTGCCAAGTCAGCAATTTATATATAAATAAATAAATGCTCATATGGCAAGCTAGCATTTAAAAAATTCACTCTCCTGATTCAAGAACATGTTTCTTTAGTGTTCGTTTCGATGTTTTTGGGGTGACGATCAGTCGTCGTCTTGATTATTTGAATAGTCCCTTTCGCAAGAAAATGTGATGTACACTTAAACCTCTATAAATTAATACAGTCGGGACTAGCAAAATTCTATTAATTTAGCGAAATATTAAATTATCGAACTAATAATTTAGTTGGTTCTTACTGAATCGGGAATCGGGACCAGAAGAAACTATTAGTTAAGCGAGGTTATTAATTTATCGAGGTTCTACTGAGGTGTGAATTTTCGATTATTAAAACCACTTCTTAAGTACATTGTCACGGTTAGATCGATTGCTTCGACAAAGGGGCTCCTCCGAAGTAATGGTGAGGAAGAAGTGGTTGAGTTTGCATAACCGATAGTTTTCTCGAGTTCGACTATTCAAAGCATAAAACAGCTAGATATTTCAACCAAGTGTGTACAAAATAAAGGAACTAATATTAAACGTGTAGAAAGTGTCACATATACCGATGCTCGTTAGCGTAAATATTAAAATTATTTTTCTTTTCTTATATAGTAGTTTTGGTAGCTAATATCGCGATTTAAGCAATATAAGCAAATAAAGCATTCTCAGCTCGTGTGCTTTGAAATTTTTTTGTTCTTTTTTTTTCTTTCTTGTTTGGTTTTTATTCGAATATCTTGATTTTTTTCTCAACAGGTTACAACAGCTATTGCTATCGAAGCCGTTAGAAGAGAGGTCGAAATATTGCGTGTATTGACGGGACACCCTAATACCGTACAATTTTACGATGCATATGAAGACATTGATAATGTCTATATAGTAACGGAGTAAGCAAGTAATCGAGAATGATTTGAGACGATTCGCAAATCTGATTTAAAAAATAGCTCGATTTTTATTCTTATGAATCGCAAACTTTTTTTACTGCTCGTGTTTTTTTATAGGTTGTGTGAGGGGGAAGAGCTCCTAGATAAGATAATAAGGAGGTACTTTTCTTGATAATGTAACTCTCTCATTACTTAGTTATTTCTCTTTGCATGATCGGGTTTTTACGTAATCACTTACTTTTACTAGAAACGAGAAATACTCGGAAGATAATGCAAAAGAAGTTATTGTACAGATTCTAAATGTCGTAGCTTTTTGCCATCTCCAATGCATAGTGCACCGCGATATTAAACCAGAGGTAAGTAACTTTATACCAATAAAATAGTTCGTTTTATTAAAGTAACCGCATTTTATTTCATTGTCCAGAATTTTATATTCACATCCAACGATGAAATTTCCGAGTTAAAAGCTATTGATTTTGGACTATCGGTTTTTCTCACACCAGGTTAGTTTCATTTTTTTTTTCCTTACTTTTATATTATGTAAGAGAATTCGAGTATTACGAAACTTCAAAAAACACAGACGAAAAGCTCACTGAAATTGTTGGAAGCGCATATTACGTTGCGCCCGAAATTCTACAAAGATCGTACGGTAGAGAGACAGATATATGGAGTACAGGTGTTATAGCGTATATTCTTCTATGTGGGACCCGCCCTTTTCGAGAAGTTACAAAAGCTGATCCAAGTTTTGAAGAAAATGATTGGGTTTCGGTTTCTTGCGAATCAAAGGATTTTGTGAGGCGCCTATTGTGTGAAGACCCTAAGAGAAGAATAACTGCTGCTCAGGCTTTATGTGAGTCATTTCTTTCGCCGGAGAATTAAGCCGGATAAATTTAATTATTATTATTTTTTTATTATTTTTAATTTTTATCCTGAGCAGATAAAATGTTCGGTTTTGCAGGTCATCCGTGGATACGAAATCACATTAAAGTCAAACTCCTGATTGATGTTCTTATATTGACACTCATGAAAGAGTATATGCGATCGTCATCTTTGCGTAAGGCTGCCTTAAGGGTGTGTATATATAACCTAGATTTTGAAATAAAGAATACAAAAAGTTTGTGTTTTTTTTCCGGTTAAAGTTGGTAACAAAGCGATAACTGTATTTAACAACTTCTTACAGGCCTTGTCGAAGACATTAACAGAAGATGAACTCTTTTATCTTAAGGAGCAATTCTCTTTGTTGTGTCCAGATGCAAATGGAGGCATTACTCTTCAGACCATCAAAATGGTATGTAATTTAATTATAATAAGTGATTTAAATAAATAAATAAAATTCTCGCTATCGTTTTGGTTTGAGCAGGCGTTGACGAAAAATGCTACAGCTGCAGTTAACGGGTCTCGTGTTCTTGATTTCCTTGATCCTGTAATAACACCATTCTTTTTTTTAATTTTTTAATTTTTATTTTTTATATGTGGTTGAAATTAATGTAGGAATGCCCGTTTTTCTTTACGTATTTCAAATGCAGCTAAACGCACTGCAATATAGAAGGCTGTATTTTGGAGAGTTCTGTACAGCTGCTATAAGTGTCCGACAAATGGATGCACTCGACAATTGGGAAAAACGAGCTCGCTCTGCGTACGAGATATTTGAGAAAGATGGAAACAGGGCAATTGTTATCCATGAACTAGCATCAGTAATATTTTCCGTGTTTCTTATTTCTTTTCGTTTATTTTATTTTATTTTCTACAACGTGTTTTAATGTCGTATGTGTGTGATTTGCAGGAACTGGGGCTTAGTCCTTCTGTTCCGGTTCATACCGTTCTTCGAGAGTGGATAAGGCACTGTGATGGGAAACTCAACTTTCATGGCTTTGTGAAACTATTGCATTGAAACACGCCGAATTCTTGATGAAGACAGAACCGAAATAAATAATTCTTTCGACTATAGTAAATATCATATTGCCAAGAATTTTAACCGATATTCCTTACCACATTTTTTACACCGTGTGCTTGAGGAACTTGTAACTTGTAACTACTACAAGCGAACGAGGTTCCAAAATTGTCGAATTCAGAAATTAATTTGTAGGAGGTCCACAAAATGAGACCGTATCATCATCTTTGTTACCTAAGAATCAAGAGAGAACCAAAAGACGTATACTCGATAGTCGATATACGTCTGAAATTAGTCTAGCAACACAAGCCATAATAATTCATCAAAATTAAACCAACATACAACACTATCAGCAAATACGAATATTCATAAACATACAACACAAAAAAACGCATTTCATTCAGCACCGGATTTGAGCAACAAATTTGATCAGCTACATTCCTTTTCAATTTCATATCACCCAAAACAAAATCTAACTTGTCTCAGTTATTACTACCAACAGAACGGAAAAAAAAGGGGTCAACAATTGGCTACATTTCAGTTAGTAAAAAACGATGCAAGTCGTTAAATGACCTTTCTTGATTATCTTGACGAAAGACGTTGATACAAATCATCAGCCAAAACCTGCCTCAAGTTCTCCCCGTAATAACAACAGCTCTTCTCATTCTCCATAACCCTAGGCGGCTGCCCATTCTCTTCCGGCTCCTTCCAAATCTCCGGCTCGGGCTCCCTCGCAATCTGACACAAATTATGCAAAACACAACACGCCACAATTGTTTGAGGAGCATGATTCAATCCCACATTCATATCCTGCAAAATCTTCCACCTCCCTTTCAACAATCCAATAGCTTCCTCCACAGATTTTCTCCCCTTCATCAAACCCTCATCGAACGCATTCTGTGCAGGGGTTCCCGTTCTGTTGTAACTAAACGGAGTAAGCAAAAACGACAGCATTGGAAAACACCAGTCCCCGACTATGTACGGCCTCACTGGCTGCCCTCTAACAGTAACCGCCTTGTCCCAAATTATATCACCAGAAATCAAACGATTGTATAGTAAACTGTCTCGAAAGTGGGTTGCGTCGTCGAATCCACCGGGGGCTTTTACGCAAACATCCCAAAATATCTTCTTGTGATCTGCAACAACTTGAAGAAGAACCGATGGGAATCCGTACTTAGAGGTGTACATTGAAGAGTTGAGGGTGTTGGGGCTGATTTTGTGGAGCTTGACTGGAGTTGTATCGATGGCGCCGCACATGTTCGGGAGTGATGTCAGCTCTTGAAACCCTTGTGTTGTTTCGACCAGTCGGCGGCGTGAGACGGGAATTTTGATGAATTCGGGGTAGAGTTTGGTTGCTAGGAGGCGCGTGACCATGTTTGTGATTTTGGAGATTAGGTAGGGTTCGAGGGAGTAGCGGGAAGCTAGGGTTTTTAGGGTTAGGCCGTGGGAGAGGCGGGAGAGGACCATGGCGACGGCGTAGTCGGAGGGGAGGGAGAGCTGTGATTGGGTTATGTAGGGTTTGAGTTTCTCGACGACGGTGGTGAAGACGGGGTAGGAGAGGCCGTACAGGGATCGCCACTGTGCGTCGCGGAGGGGGGCTTCCATGGCCCAAATGTGCTCGGTGGATAGGGCGCGGAAGGCGGCGACGGAGAATTCCGATGGGGGTTTCACGGCGGCGGAGGAGGAGGAGGGGGACGCGGAGGAGGGTTTGGGGGTTTTTTTGGTTGGGGGGTGGGATGCGAGGTAGGAGAGGACGGAGGCGAGGGTGAAGAAGAGGAGGGGGGCGGCGGAGGTGGAGGTGGCGTCGGCGGCGGAGGAGGAGAGGGTGGTGGAGGAGAGGATGGGGGAGGTGGTGGGGTCCAGGTAGTTGTGGAGGTGGAGGAGATTCGATAGCATCATTAGGAAAGACTGATCCATGTTTTTTTCCGGTGAGAATTGAGGTCTGATTTCTGTGAAAATTTTGGGGGAGATGAAAACCCTAGAGAGAGAAAGTGTTGAGTTCTGGAGAGCAGATGTTAGATCGGCAGAAAAAAGGAGACGACGACGGCAATACGACACCGTTTTGGGATAGTTGGATGATTGCATACGGTGGAGCTTTTAATTGCTGCTTGCAGTGGCAGCTGCATTTTTTAATTAAAGGTTTAAAATTAAAACTCAAGTAAATTAAATGTTGTATTACAATTGATTGCAAATTTGCATAGTTGTAATTTATTTTTATTTTAAATTTTTTGTTCTATGGATGAGGAATAAAATGTAAAGATACATCGTTGACCAAACGTGGACTTTAATTTTGAGGATAAGCCATAATCATACTCTAATTGTAATATATAAATAGTAGGGAATTACAAAAAAACCTCTGAACTTAGGCTAAATAATGAAATACACACTCACCTATCTGTAATAACTAAAATTTCGTTCTGATTAACTGTTGATCGAGTTTTTTAACATAAAAATGTGTACTACCTTCTATTAAATAAGTAAGAAATAAAAGAAAATATCTGAAATTGTGTAAAGTCTATTTTTCGAAATAAAAGGAAAAATACCAATGACAAATCAAAATCGTAAGGGGTTAGTGTAAGACGGGACAAACTTTAATTACGAATAGGTGAAGGTGGTTTTGTAATTTAATCTAAGTTAAGGGGGTTTTTGTAATTTACCCTAAATAGTAGTAAAATGTAAATGAAATCATTAGAGTTCAAAACGCCGTCACTTTGCGAGGGAGAACAGAGAAAAGGGGGAAAAAGAATCCCAGATTTAGGGTTTTTTGAGAAGCGTCAAGAACTTCGAATTCCGGAAGAGGAAAAATCAATCGAATCCTTGAAATTCAAGTGCTGCATTTGCTGCTTCTCTGAAACCTGAAGTAGATTAAGTTTATTTGCAGCCATGACGGAGGTACTACGAGCATAAATTACATTACTTTTTGTTCATTTGCGAAATTTTCAATTTGAATTCCAAATCTGCATTTCACGAGTAGCTTTTCTTATATTTAAATTGTTTAATCCTTCCTTGTACTTAACGAATCGTAATCATATGGAAAACAGCTTTTTCGAACATCCGATTTTTAGCCACTCCACGTAGAATATTTTCAAGTGCTGATAATTTTGACCAGATTTTTCAAATTTGCAGCCCAAAATTTCTGTTCATATTCGAGAGAATAAGATGATCTTCTTCATAGATCATCGTAATTTTGCATTATGTTGTTTATTTGATCTGAAAACTCGGTTATCGTCTATTTTGCAGTACTGGGTAAGTCAGGGTAACAAATGGTGTGACACCTGCAAAATTTACATATCGAACAATCCGGCCAGCATTAGAAACCACGAGCTTGGACTGAAACACAAAGAAAATGTCACAAAGAGGCTTAATACTATGCGCGAAGATAAAGCTGCGAAAGACAAACAAGAAAAGCAAACAGCTCGGGTCCTGGAGCAGATAGAATCCGTAAGTAAATTATAAATTTCCCGATAGTTGTCTAGCATAATATCTAAAATATTAATGTTTGTGATTTTAATTATCTCGGTTTTTGTGACAGTCGTTAAGAGATTATGCCATTTAGATATCTATATGATGCATGCTTACGAGATGAATTTATGTTTTAAGTTTATTCGTTGGTTATTATGCTTAAAGGCCTTACCCCACTCACAAGTAGCTATGTCCAAATTATTAGGCCTCGTTTGGTTGCCAAGATAAGATTAAATAATCTAATGAAACCCAATTGTATTATTGGACTTCGGAAGATCCAATGAAAAAAGATGCCTACAAGGCAAGATAAGCCATGATAACATAAAATTTGTGGGTCGACCCAGTAAGTTATTGTGGATACCAAACATCAAATAAAGTCCGATTATTTAGTTAATCATGGCTAATCTTCCCAACCAAACGAGGCCTAACAATATTCAGTATACACGTTTTTTTTCTTCTTCTGATATTCAGCTACTATCTAAATTAAAGCACCTCGGTTGTTTATGTATTGGAGGTGATATTCTAGAGAACATCTACTTCTGTTTATTTGGTGTTGTGTTACTCCGGTTCTCTTACAATTACTGTTTGTCTGTCAGAAAGCGAAGCGCAGCTATCAGAAGGATTTAGCTACTTTTAAGGAGGCACGAGAGTCGAATGCACAAGCACTCGTTTCTGAAGATAATGACGAAGGAACTGGTCATGGTTCCTCTATGCCTGGAGGTAATAAAAACTTGTTGTTTAATTGTATATATTAATTAGTTTCGTCATATGAAATGACTTTCGTACACCGACCAACTGCTCAAAATTATCACTTTCAAATCATGATAAAATAATATAAATCATTAAACATAATTGCTATTTCTCGACTTTTTTTTTTTGGTTCAATTTATTTGATTGTCTTGTTCGTTTTCTTTATGACGGGCAGAATGGGAGTACGAAAGTTCATCAGGATACTACTATAACCAAAAGACAAGTTGTTACTACGACCCTAACTCCGGCTTCTACTATACAGATGCTCTAGGTATATATATATACATTTTCCGTAATAATCTCTACCGACAAGATTCTTCATTCATATGCTGCTTTCTAACGGTTGTTATTCAAACGGAGCAGGTAAATGGGTGGCGCAAGAAGAGGCCCTATTAGCAATTCAAGATTCTTCAGGGACTATCCAAAAGAAACCCAGTTTCGGGAAGCCACAATCAGTTACCGAAAGTAAAACTGCTTCAACTTCAACTTCTGAAAGTGGGCCCCCACCCGGGCGTGTGGTATCGAAGCCACTCAATCCAATGAGACCCGTTAAAGGCGCCACATCATCGGTTGCCGTCAAGAGAAAAAGGCTCGATGAGAAGCCGAAAGCTATGTCGAAAGAGGAAGCAGCTGCTCTCAAGGCTAGGGAGGCTGCTCGGAAAAGAGTTGAAGAGAGAGAGAAACCTTTGCTTGGTCTTTACAGGCACTGACGTGGCATTTTGATTCCAGAATCTTCTGTCTCATGCATTGGAATGATTGATGTTAAATAACTATTTTTTATTTTGTAGTAAGAAAAAAGATTTACAATTTTTCTTTTTCTCAGACCAGTAAAAAAAAAAAAAAAAAAACAGGATTTTGAGTAATAATAAGATGACGACGGCACGTGGTGGTGGTGGGTCTGTTTTGTCTTCTGAATTGTGTCGCACGTGTTGAAATTTTTGCAGTAATCTTGTTATATATGTCAACGTTTCACACTGACATTTAATTTTGTAGTCAATTTTGTCAGGAAAAAAAGAATTAATAAACCTCATTATTGCCACATATTTCCTAATTTTTGTTCTTGTCATGTAAACCAGAGTCTAGTACTTATAGCACGTAATAACAAGATATGACATATTAATATTTGACCGACTTATTCATTTTATGGTCCCTAAACTTTGCAGTCATAGTCAGATTCATCCATGTATTTTTTGATTTCGATCAATTTCATCCCTGAAACACAATTTTACCGCCAAAATCAATAATTTTTCACAAAATGCCCACATTATCCACAGATTGAACCATATGTCAACTTTCTACTGGTCAACAGCTTAGACTTTTCCAATATCCCAATTCCAAAATATTAATAATTTGTTTTCTCAGAGTCTACTACTCATTTCTTGACCAGTTAACATTTGACGGTGGGGTGGGTGGGTGTTTTGGGGGGTGGGGGTGGGTGGGAAATTTAATATAAATTAACAGAGTGAAAACGAGAGGCTTTGCTGATGACTATTCATTATTATTTTAAAATTTTATATATTTACGACTATGAAATCGACTGTTGACAACGATGTTACCGTTGGAAATGGGAACGAAACTGAATTTTGACGATTTCGATTCGAATATTTTTCGATTTTAGACTCTATTTTTTTCATTCAGAATTCTGAAATCTTGATTTCCAGTTTCTTTTTTCGATTTGTTCGATTTCCGCCCCTACCAAGGAAGAAAGTAATTTTTTGAGCTGTAAACTAGATAAGAGACTTTATATGATGTATCAGGTGTCATAATTAAGAGAATAATTAATGAATCTAACACCCTGGGATTAAATGATTACACCCACCATTAGTGTAATGAATTAAGTTCATGTATCCTCTTAATCTAATTGGTGGAATCGAATATTCTCCTCGTGTAAATTAAAAGTTAGCACAATTACAGGATTTTAAATTTGAATTCCTTTCCTGCATTATGGAACATTATTAACCTTTTCATCATAAAAAGCTAATTAGAGCAATGTTTGCTGGTTCCAACTTTTCCTTGAAAGAACAACTGTTGTTTTTTTTTCTTTTTTCTTTTTGTTTTTCTGAAACAAAAATTTAATAACCCTTCATAATTACGGCCATCCCAGATAAAAAGTCAAATTACAAAAAATCCCTTTTGTTTGGGTGATTATAATCACCCCTCAACTATAAATCTTCTTATATATCCATCTTTGCGGTGCTAAATTTAGTGGAATATTCTAGATTCCATAGAATGTTCTCTAGTTTGTACTGATATTGTGCAAAAATGCAATTTCTGATACACTACAATTTGATATTTACAAGCCAAGAGACACATCATATGATCATCTTGTTTCAAAATGTGTCGTTCGAATGGGGTAAAACGGGTACAAACTGGAGAATATTGACATAATCTCGAATATTTCATAAAATTTCATACCGTAAGGATGCACGTACAAGTAAATTCATAATTAAAGAAAATAGTTGCAATTACCCAAACAGAAGTAGTTTTTTCATAATTTAACATTATTTCATGTGGCCCTAATTCACCCTAAATTAAATTCACCGACTTCTCTAAAGATACTAGAGAATTTTTTTGTTCATTTTGTGATTAATATAAAAAGATTTTATTGACGATTATACCCCCATACGTGTAAGACTGGTCAGCGAAAAGCCAATGATATCACGACAACAACATTCTGTGAATGGCTAAACCTCATTGACTTTTGTGACTGATCACGTTCGTAGTTCTTTATTGCATGTGGCACTCTTATATTTACCATGATTATTGAAAAAAAATAAAAAAATCATTGCATTATTTTTATTACATAAATCCCTAAAACTCATTATTTTTGTGACAATATATTCTATTTGCTAATATCAATAACATGTTGAATTTTGTAAGCAATTTAAAGTAGAATAGTTCGTCTTCCACAAATTAACATTACGTCATCAAATAGAATTGTTTTGATACATATAAACAAAGTATTATTCTTCAATTACAGTATAATAAATAATAGTTAAAAATATTTTTTTCTAAAAAAAAAAAAAAAAAAAAAAAAAAAAACAGAAATTCTTGTAAGAAGCACAAACCAGAGAGATTAATCAACGTAGAAATGAATGAATGAATCAGCCACGAGACAAAGAACCATTTGACATCGGCGCAATTCCTTTCGACATTTCAGAAACTGTCGGATGAAACCCTAGACAACCCAGAAACCCTCTTTTGTACGGCAGCGTTGTTCTCTTCCTCATTTCCTCCGACAGCGCTCTGTTTACTGTATAATGCAGTTCGTGCGCCGATATCGCCGGCCCAGATGTCCTCCTCCTGCTCGAAACCGATCCCACGCTTTCCGTCGATCTGAAACTCGAGTTCTTCACCTCTTCCTGCGGTGGCGGCGGAGGTGGTTTTCTTAACATAGTGTACTTCTTGAGTTCATCTTCGTCTTTGGCCCGACTTTCGGATGCGCTTCTGAAAAGTAAGAGGTCTTTGATCCTCCATTTTTTGTACCAGAATGAAGAGAAGGAAGATAATAATGGTGGATTGGTTTTAGTGGGTTGTTGTTGTTGTTGTTGTTCGTGTTCGTCGTCGTCGTCGTCGTCGTTGTCGAATAAGAGATCGGAGACTCGGAGTGGGGAAACGGATCTTGAACCTTTGTTATTGTTTGTTGTTCTAGAATGTTCTCTTCCTCTTTTGTCGGTTTTGTTCTCTTGGAGTTTTTCTTTGCGGGTTTGATCGATGGCGGCGGCGAAGGGGTCGAAATCGTCGGCGGGTCTGTTTCTGCGGGGTGAAAATGCCTCAATGATGAAGTTTTTGGGTGATTTTGGTGATTTAGGAGAGTCCAGGGGTCTGTTTTGGTCGTACAGGAACTTTGGGGGTGGTTTCAGCGGTTTGATTCTGCCGCCGTCGAAGAGTTCGTCGGCGGGTAAGGAGCTGAAGTGGCCGCTGAAGTCGAAGGCGAAATCGGCGTCGTTCAGTTCTTGATCAGCGTCGCCGTAGTTGGAGGAGGCGGTGGAGCTGATGGCGGCGGTGGATTTGGGTGTTCCGGGTTTTTCTTCCCAGTGGAAGGGGATTGACGACATGGAGTCGTCGGCGGCGGCGGCGGCGCCGTCGTGGAACTGGTGGTAGAAGGCGGAGATGCGGGTTGGGCTGGCGGGGAGGCTGTAGAAGGTAGTGGGGAAGCGCTGGGGGCTGGAGGACGCGCTTATGTACGGCGTGGTGCACGTGCTGTCGAAGTTGAATTCTGCGGCGGCGGCGGCGGCGGAGGGGGGGGGGGCGGAGGTGGAGGAGGAGGGGGCCATCACCTCCGTCTCCATTTTAGTTAACTAGTTAATGTGTGTTGTGTGTGAAAAAAGAAGAGAAGAAAATGGATTGTTGAGTTTGTTTATATATATGTTGGCGGTGGGGGAAGGGAGGAGGAAGGGCGGAAATTTGACTTATGGTGGAGGAGCCGCCGCCGCCTCTTTGCTGATCACAGATTTGATGGTTTTGTTTGGGCTTATTGACATTTTTTTTTAATTTAAATTTAACGGTAAATTACAACCACACCGCTGATGTATGGTTAGATTATGAAAAAAACCCTTATGTTTTGATAATTACAATTGTCACCCTCAAGTATGAATCTTCTTACACGTCCACCCTTATGGTGTCAAATTCAACATAATCTTTCAGATTACGTTGAATGTTCTCTAATTTGTACTTGTTTTGTGCAAAAATGAAGTTTCTGATGCACCGTAATCTGAAATTTTCAAGCCAAAAGACGCATCTTATGATCATCTTGTTTCAAAATATGGAGCTTGAATACGATAAAACGGGTACAAAATTGAGAATATTATATATAATCTAGAAGATTCCATTAAATTTGACATCGCAAGGTTAGACGTGTAAGATGATTTATAGTTGAGGGGTCGTTGTAATTACTCAAACAAGATGGGTTTTTCGTAATTTGACCATACCTTAGGGTGTGGTTGTAATTTACCCTAAATTTAGTTTGGGCTTATTGACACTTGCGTGACAATTTAATATGTTGATTACCACCTCTAATAACTTCTATTCTAATTTGCACATTTTATTTATTTTATTTTATTTTGTTTAATAAAATAAAAACAATAATATTTCAAATAAATTAAATTAATAATTGATAGTTGAGAAGCGGGATATACGAATAAATTTGTAAAGCATATTATATTGCATATGTCAGATCCTAAACGTAACACGTTACAGACAACCTCAATTGAGTGCAACTCGACTTCTTGTATTTGTAAAATATATATTAAGGTATATATCATATTCTATTTATATTTTAAAAAAATGTTTGGTCTCAAATTGATTAGTATTGTTTTAAAAAATTGGAATTTTATATTTTATTCGAATGGGACTCGATTAATTATAAAATAACTTTTTAGTTGTTCGAACCATTTACAACCCATAGATTAATAATTGGATAATATATATTCATTTTCAATTAATTTATTTTTATTTTCCCTGCAGAGTTTGGGCCAATTAAATTACAAAGACGGGCCATCAAATTAGACAAGTATCACAAAGAAAATCAACAATTAATTTATTTTAATAATTTTGATTTTATCCCTATTTAAATAAATTAGATTAAAATTGATTGACAAAGTCTGGTAATTCTTCATAGGACGTGTTTGTTTCTGCTAACGTGCAGGCCTCATTATATTGCCCTTTTTATTCTTTATATTATAATTTATTATTTGTTTTTTAACCTTGTGTTTGTCACTCTCATAGACGTGTTAAACACAAATTAATAGTTAATTATAAATCAATTATAATTTAAGAAAACTAGATGGTTTAACCAGTTATTTTTTAACAAAAAATTACAAGTTACAAACTGTTTGATATGAACACTATACCTACCGTTAGCATGTACTTGTACATATATATTCGTGATTTGTATAGTACAACGGTACGACAAAATGCGAATTCTGATAGGCATATTCATTTTTTATGTCATAACCTAGTAGTCGTAAGTTATGTGATCGATACACTCCGCGCACACTAGTAAATATCGAATATAGTTATGTTGTGTATGTGCAACATCAAATTAAAAAATAATTAAATGAAATATCATATTAAAATATAATTTCGATTGGTGATTTTTCCACAATTTCAAATGTGTGATCCGTGTATTCTGTATAAGAAGCATTTCCAATCTCCCATAAGAACCTACGTTCTTAGTTATGGATTTATATACAATCATAATATTTTTGAACAGAAGCCGTCTTAGCTCAGCTGGTAGAGCGCATGGCTTTTAACCATGTGGTCGTGGGTTCGATTCCCACAGACGGCGATTGTTTTTAATTTACATGCAAACCCTTATAATTTTAGGGTTTTTAATTTTTAATTTAACCCTTATAACTTTAGGGTTTTTAATTTTTTAGTTTTTAATTTAACCCTTATAACTTTAGGGTTTTTAATTTTTTAGTTTCATTTCGCATGTAATTCAATTCTTACAAGTTGAATATAAGATACTGTTTTCACAAAGACATTACAAATAAATTGTATAATTATTAACTTTTTAATTCTACAATATAACAAATAATTATTCAAAAAAAAAATTTGGTGCATGAATCATTTTAATAAGGGTTAAATACAAAAACACCCCTATACTATGAACTTTGTATCATATAGCCCCCTGTACTACACATAAATACAAAAACCCCCCTCACATTACACTTTTTCCAAATATGACGAACATACCCCTACTCAAGCATGGGTAAAATTCATTTTCATCCCTGAGGTTTACAGTCAAAATCAAATTAGTCCCTCAGGTTATAATTTGCTTCAATATCATCCTCTAAATTCAATTTCACTACTAAAATCAAATATATTTTACTTAATACCCACACTGCCCTTCAAACCCTGGGGACGAAAATGAAATATATCTAATTTGATAATTTTAAAATTATAATACTTATTTAAACAATTTAATAAATCAGCTTAATTCCACTTTGCACCCTTAAAATATACCATTTCGACACTTTGCACCCTTGACATAAATTAATAGCACTTTGCACCATAGAAACACAATATATCTTGCATAATGCACCCCAAATATATTTATAAAGCTAAATAAAGGCAATTGAATATTTTTAATGGTATTCTTTTAGGATGTCAAATGTGAAATTAATTTTTTTTTTATTCATCAATCATTTTGAAACTATAAAGTGCAAAAATAAAAATATATTTCATCAACATATTTTAAAAAATATTTTTTTATCACAAAAACTATTTTACTAAAAAAAATCCTTCAGCTATTAGATTGGAGGTTGAAAAAATTAACAATTTAATTTGTTATTTTGAACCCCGAAAAAAAAAACGCAATAAAAAATGAAATTCTCTTTATTATTCAATTCATGGTGCATTGTGAATGATTTATTGTGTTTTGAGGCTGCAAAGTGTTATTATTGTTTTTTAATGGTGCAAATTGCCAAAGGCTCTAATGTGAAGGTGCAAAGTGCTATTATTATTTTTCAAGAGTGCAAAGTGCCAAAAAGCTCTATTTCAAGAGTGCAAAGTGGAATTAAGCCATAATAAATCATAATATCTGATACATATGCATGAAAAATAGATATCCCAGGAACTTAGCACAACACTATGTTTTAGAAATTTTGCAACAAAATAAAAAAATAAATATTAAATGCTAATTTATATGAACCAAACAATTATAGCATTTATGTTTAATATTTTAACAAAAATATAAGTATATTACTATTAGTTGGGCTTTATATATATATATATATATATATATATATATACACACTAAGTATTTCCAAAATTTTGAGAAAAATAGGTGGGCTTCACACAGATATTAAATAAAGTTTTGATCATGTGATAAATACTAAAAATTATTAAAAACTTTGCATTAAGTAATTATGCGAAAATATGAAATTGGTCAAAAAAATTGATGTTAAAAAAATTGCAAACAAAAGAAGAAAAAAAATTGTGTAAAGCCCAAAATTAGGTACATTTCATTTTCATCCCCAAGGTTTTGAAGGGTAGTGTGGACATTATGTAAAGTATGCTCTTTTTTTGCGGTAAAATTGTGTCCAAAGGATGATATTAAACAAAATTAGAAACATAGGGACTATTTTGCTTTTGACTCTAAACGTCAGGGACGAAAATGAATTTTACCCACTCAAGCATATATATAATCTGTTTGAGCCATTTTCCATTATATATTTTTACCATTTTTAGTCAATTTTACGTGGGAAATTTTGGTATATATATTTTTTTGTCCAAAACATCTAATTACTTAGATTTTTTAATTTTTTATGAATAAAACCTTTTATTTTTGTCATTTTGAGTTTCTTCATTTTTTTTCTTCTTAAATGTCTTCCGGTAGTTCAAACATCCTAAGATTGCAAACATCTTTACAATCCTATGATTGTTGCAAATTTAAGCTACCGGAAGTCATTTAAGAAAAAAAATGAAGAAATTCAAAATGACAAAAATAAAAGGTTTTATTCAGAAAATAAAAAAATATCAAAGTAATTAAATGTTTTGGAGAAAAAAAATAAAAATATCAAACTTTCCCAATTAAAATTGACCGAAAATATTAAAAAATATAGTGTAAAATGTCTCAAACAAAATCTTATATTTATAGGCTTATATTTATGTAAAGTAAGAGGGGTATCTGATAAAAAATCCATAGTACAGTGGTGTTTTTTATTTAACCCTTTTAATAATTTTGATATTCAACTGCGTAACCTCCAACCTTCATATATATTTTAAAAAAAAATGATATTAATATAGTCCATAATTAATGCAGTTTAAGAGAAAAAGTGCTAATTAAATTCTTGAAGAGATTGAAATCGTTGTTTTAATTTCATACCTCGGCTTGGATGTACCAAAGGTACCACCATGGATCGGAGTCGTTATCGGTGAAGCGACTATATGTATCTCCACTACGCATTCGTATTCATATTTATAAAATTAAACGATACAACTTTCAAAACATTAATATATATTGTATTGTTCGAAATTTAAGATTACTTGTTATATCCCACATATTAATAATATACGTAAGTACGTACAAAAAGTTTATAACTTGTTACTGATTAATTTAGTCTAGCCTGTATTTTACAATGTGGATATCATTTGTGAGTGATTAGTTAAAACGACAAGGGCTCCTGTGCAAAAAGAAAGCCAAAAAACTAGCTCGATACCATCAAGAATTCCAGAATATTGCATGGAAACAAAAAATTATGGATATATATATATATTATATGGAAATAAGAACGAAAAATAACAAAACGTCTCATATTTGTTCATCAATGACAGTTTGGCCGAGTGGTCTAAGGCGCCAGATTTAGGCTCTGGTCCGAAAGGGCGTGGGTTCAAATCCCACAGCTGTCATATTATTTTTTATTTAATTTTTTTATTATTTAATAATTAAATAAATAAAAATTAGTGAACTCCTAACCTATAAATATCAATACGTCGCCGTTTTTTATGAATAAGAAATTGCTTAAATTCGTGCATTTCAACTTAATTAAAAAAAATAAAATTTAGGAATTTTGATTTTATCCCCTTATTAAAATTACAATTATAGGTGAAATTAGGACAATCTATTACAAGGCCAGGGACAATAGGCATAATAATGGCAGTTATTATCTTGTTAATTAACAAGTAACAACATTAGTTTTCGGTAGGCGGAAGTTTTCCCGCTAAGAACGACGTGAACAAGACAAGAGCTCGTTCGGGTTGGTAACTTGGAACAAAATGCCCGGACCCTCTCACCGTCACAAATGTTAAATTTTGATATCCAACCGCGTAACCTCCAACCTTTCGAAGTAACAAAAAAAAAGGAATTTAGGATGTTATTATAAAATGCAATTAAGAGAAACTCGATTTTTTTTAATTAATTAATTACCTCGCCTTGGCTGTACCAAGGGTACCATGGAGTCGTTATCGGTGCACCGATTTTGGTCAACGAATAACTAGTGGTTGTAACTGGCACCGCACGATCCGTATCTCCACTGCAAAATTCATCAGCTGAAATTACTTAGTAATTGATTTTGAATATGTACATATGTAACGTAACCTAATATTCGTCGTGAATACGAGGAATTTAGTTGTAACGTGCACTAACCTATAAATCCAAACACGAATACCACTAGCCATCAGCTCTTCAATGGTAGGTAAAAGTGTCGTTTGCCAGTCTTGCCAATTCGCATGCACCTCGAAGCTACACGTAAAATAACGATCGATAAAATTACGAGAAGAAAAAAAACGAGAAATTAAAAGAGTTTCGTAGTTCGTTGTATTACTTGCAAGATTCCCAAGTTCCGTTTACATGGGCATGTAGGGCCTTCTGCACTTCTGGTGTGTTTAAGTATGTATAGGCGTAATCACCCGAGCATGGATCAAATGTCGATATCTGTTTCCAAATCAATATGCATTGAAGGAAAAAGTTAGAATATTGTTCCGTGAACATGAAATATTTCTACGAATATTTATTATTTTTAATATTATAAGTACCGAGGGAGCATTTGAAGAAGACGAGCATAAGGGGGCATAAATGTCGTAAAAATAGATATCCTCAACGGCATCGTCCGCCTCGCCCGCGTAGTTATCGCATGCTTCCGAAATATCGGGAGAAGAAAAATTGCAATTCTTTACAATCCCGTTGTGAGTTTCGTCTGATATGAGAGCGTGCGTCCATAAATAATCATATTGACCGTTCCACCAATCCTCGTCGTTGATCAACGCATTTCCA
This sequence comes from Erythranthe guttata, assembly GCF_056151865.1. Taxonomy (NCBI): domain Eukaryota; kingdom Viridiplantae; phylum Streptophyta; class Magnoliopsida; order Lamiales; family Phrymaceae; genus Erythranthe; species Erythranthe guttata. The sequence continues at coordinate 1,464,559 of NC_142534.1, forward strand.
ATCTTAAAAAAAAATCGAGTCGCATTTTTTTTTAAAAAAGTTTTTAGATGCTTCGAATTTTTTGCTACTAATTAATCGTCAATTTTTTTTTTATTTATCAACTTACAGCAATTCCTTTCAAGTTAATGACGGTTTGATTCGTGATTTTGTTGTTTTTGAGGATTAAATCGGCAAGCTGAGGTACATAATGACCGGCATAACTCTCTCCGGTTATGTAAAAGTCTCTCGTTTTGTACTCGGGAAATCTTTCCAACCAGTTGACTACAAAAGTGTAAGCATCTGCTGCTGTTTGCTTATCGCCTGTAATATAATCCGATGACCTGTTCGAATACGAAAATCCCACTCCAGCTGGCGATTCAAGAAAGACCACATTCGCCTCTGCATTCATCAACATTTACATCATTTAATTGCCATATAAAAGTTTTAAAACATAAATAAAAATAAATTTAATTTTACCATTGTTCCAAGCATTTTTATTAAGCCATAGGGTTTTTCCATCGGGATTCACTCGAAACGGCCCTAATTCAGTCATCGCTCCAGCTCCGAGCGACGAGCAACCAGGCCCTGTACTCGAAATCAAATATTAAATTCAACACAAAAAAAAAAAAAAAAAAAAAAAAATGCCGAAAAAACGTGTTAAAATTTAAGCCAAAAAAAAATGTGTCAAAAAAACGCTAACCTCCGTTTAACCAGAGAACCAAAGGCTTGGTCGAAGAATCTTCCGATTCGGTAAAATAATAAAATAATGCTCTTCCAGCAATCGGATCAACGGTGACATATCCCGAATATTGAGAGAAGTTGACTTGGGGTTGACCCGGCAAACTTAGAATCTTGTCAACTTCCTTCAATCCATATTGATTCTGTACGTAAACAGGGGAATATTCCGCTGACGATGTAGCATCTTCGGAAACATAATTAACCGATGATGACCTTTTCGCCCTTCGGGCTTTTATCAGTTCTCGAAGAGGGTCGTATTTTCTCCCGCCGTAACACTGTACGGAAACCGTTAGAAACACGAAAGAAATAAGCCAAATGTATGAACCTTTCATTTTTTTTTCTTTAGTACACTAACCTTGTTATGTTTATCTAAGACACTGCCTACTTCCTATTTATATTGTAAATTAGGTAATAAAATCATATATTGCATATAATATAATCATTTGGTGATTTTCCCTAAGCTCTATATTTGTTCCTAGTGAAAATTAATTGAGGCAACTATGTATGAATAATCCAATATTAATTATGACAAAAAAAAATCTGGCCACGTGGAAAAACTCACTTGTCCTAGAAAAAGCTGGCCAAAAATTAATAAAGCCGGCTATTGTTTACACTAATTAAGTTTTGTTTGGTATCCACAATAATTTATCGGTCGACCCTAAATATTATGTTATCATAATTTATCTTGTCTTATTTTAAGAACTTTTTTAGAAGGGGGCAACTATTTTGAATACTAATTTTTGCTTAGTTGAATACTACCTAGTTGAAAACCACAATTGAGTACATATTTATAAGTTTTTTCTTACTTTAAAACCAAAATAAAAAGAAAATTACAAAAACACCCTTTCATACAAAATATCAATTATATCAAATTTTATTAGAAATTACCTATTCAAAAACCAAATAAAAAAAAAAAGAAAAAAACCCTTTGTTGTTAAAAAAAACCTCCACCATTTCTTCTCCTCTCCAACCCTGACCGCCGCCGCCGCCGCCGAACGCCACCGTACGTGCTCGTAACTGCCGCGACAACCCAATTAAACCCTATCTTTTTCATCTTCTTAAATCCTCCAAAACATCTCCAAATTCAAAAAATCAAAACCTCACAAAACTTATAAAATGGAGTTATAAGACAATAATATGGTAGTATATGTGGAAAGAGAAGCCATTAAGGTAAGTATCGATGTCTTTTTTGAGCTTCGAAGTCGATTTTGAAGTTTTTTTTTTTGAAACCCGTCGGCAATTTTCGACACATACAGGTCGATTTTTGGTCAATTTTCGACACCAACGTGTCGAAAAAGAAAAAAAAAAAAAAAAAAAAAAAAAAAAAAACCAAATTTCGACACCTACCTGTCGAAATTTGGACAATTTTCGACAGGTAGGTGTCGAAAAACACTATTGGTAAAAAAAAAAAAAAAAAAAAAAAAAAAAAATTTTTTTTTTTTTTTTTTTTTACCAACAGTATTTTTTCGACACATACCTGTCGAAATTTGGACAATTTTCGACAGGTAGGTGTCGAAATTTGGTTTTTTTTTTTTTTTTTTTTTTTCGACACGTTGGTGTCGAAAATTGACCAAAAAATCGACCTGTATGTGTCGAAAATTGCCGACGGGTTTCAAAAAAAAAAAACTTCAAAATCGACTTCGAAGCTCAAAAAAGACATCGATACTTACCTTAATGTGTTCTCCTTTCATATATACTACCATATTATTGTCTTATAACTCAATTTTATACGTTTTGTGAGGTTTTAATTTCTTTAGTTTTGATATTTTTTAGAAGGGTTTGTTGTGAGATTTTTTAGAAGGGTTTGTTGTGAGGAAGATTTTTTAGAAGGGTTTTTGGGGAGGGAGAAGAAGGAGGTGGAGAAGGAGGGAAATGGTTTTTTGAGTTTTTGATTATTTGGTATTTAAGAAAGAAAAATAGTATTTGTAATATTTTTTTAGTTTTAATTTCATTAAGGGTATTAAAGTAATTTACAATTAATTATTTATTTTTTATTTTTTTGGTATTCAAGTAAGCAAAAGTTGGGATTTGAAATAGTGATCCCCTTTTTAGAATTCTACCGGTCGTCCGTGCATCGCTCAGGGATAATTGCTACTAAACTTAAATCAAATAAATATTAGCTGTGTATAATAAAGAGTAAAAATAATTGTTTGGGCCTTAAAAATTTGCAGATTGGGGACCATATATAATTAATTAATTAATTATATATACCTTTGTCGTGTATCTATTTGAGTTGTCATGCACATACAATACTAGTTAGTAGTTACTTATTAAATAATAGATATAGGTAAATTCTAAATCATTGATGATAATAATTAATAATAGATATATAGTATTTTTGAATTTATATATATTTTACGATTAGAACTGTTTGAATCCAAAAATTATGATAATAATTGTTGGATAATTTTTTTTCCAACTAATGAATTTTCCCAATCAGAAAATGAAATTGATGTTTTTTGCCTCTTCATACTCCACTATTGAATATCTTCACATGAATTATTAACAAGAGACGCATAAAAAAAAAATTAATCATTCTTTTTTTGTTCAAAAAAATATTCCCAGACGCAAAATGTATTTCCATAACTTGTTAAAAAATTAAAATGCTTGCTGTTATGACTAATGAGGTTATTGCAAAATATTCCTTATGTATATCTAATGAATATATTTCTTAAACTAGATAAATTGTTACGTAATTCTCTAACATTTACTTCAATTAAAAGAAAGGTCTATTAGATATATCCCCTTAAACATTCAAATAATAGGGGTAGACCCAAATTTATATTTGTTATTTTGATAACAGCCTAAACTTTTCCTAATTACATAATTACCCTCAATCAAATCTCACAAAACCCGTTACTTTACCTTTTGAAATAAAATCAAATCCCTTCCTATGTTCCCGTTAAATCACTATCATCCCAAACCCACTATCGAATAAACTGCAAAACCTCCCAGAACAACTTCCCGGTACGGCCGATTGAAAGGGGAAGACGTATGCACTGCCGTGAAACGACGATTTTCGTGCACTCCGAGCAAGCTGTCGTAGGTACGTCGTCGCCACTCGCTGAATCGCTATCATCCATCGATTTGTTGATATGTTTTGGCTAAATCGACTATCACGTTTGTGTAATTGCAGATATGTTATAATCGCATACCGAATTCGAGCACTAAATCAGTGATATTGCAACAATTGATGAGCAGGACATCCACCAGAAGTGATATCGTCGTTGGCCGCCGCCGTCGCCGTCGCCGTCACTGCTCCAATCTAGGGTTACTCAAATCTAGGATTACTCAAATCTAGGGTTTTGATAATTTTTCGGCCCATAGTTGATTAACGAGATGCATAGTCGAATTACATCTGTATTAATATACTATCCCATATCATTTAATAGACTATCCCACTGGTATAATTTTACTATGGATCTCGTTAATCGACTATGGGCCGAAGAATCATCAAAACCCTAGATTTGAGAAGTGACGGCGGCGGATTTGTATTTTAAAATTAATAGACTATCTCATATCTTTTAATAGACTGTCCCATGTATCTAATTCGACTATGCGTTTAGTTAATTGACTATTGGAAAAATAATAATATATATGGAAACTGAATAATATGTTTGTTTGAAATACTAATCAATTAGGTTAATTTTCCTTATTATATGAAAACGATTAAGGTAAATAATAATATATATGAAAAAATAATAATATATATGGAAACTGAATAATATGTTTGTTTGAAATACTAATCAATTAGGGTAATTTTCCTTATATCATGTAATAGACTATCTTATTGATCTAATTCGACTATGGATCTCGTTAATCGACTATGGATCCCGTATTATTCGACCACATGGTATATTAATAATTTCAATATAGTACATTGATCTGCTATGATAGTATATTACGGTTATAGTAGTGATATGAATTGTGTTACAAACAATATACCACTGAAATGACAAGAACATTGAGAACAACACCAACGTAAAGTATTCCAACATAACCAATAAAATAGTACATTAATAATCTCATAATTTCAATCTAGGGTTTTGATAAAATACATAAAACACATCATAACACAATCAAACCAATATGTCGAGTTAAAAAACTCTAGTACATTAATAATCTCATAATAGTATAATAAAATGATAATGGTAGTATCATACGGTATTCATAATAGTATACTACTGTATTACAACGGTTTAAAACTTAACCGAAGTTACCGAGCCATTACATCGTAATCACCTCTTTATAGCAACCAACCCACCAAACCTCAACAAAATCCGTACGAAATTAGCCATCGAAAAAACCTAAAATCATGAAACAAAATTAAAAATGCAGAATACAAAAAAATGATTAAATAGACTGCAAATACATTTGAATGACAATACATTAATATCATCAAAAATAAACTTAAAATGCAAAATCTCAACAAGATCCGTACAAAATTCGCCATCGATAAAAACCTTGAATCATGATACGACATTAAAAATGCAGAATACTAAAAAATATATTAATATGATAAAAAATAAACTTAAAATGCAAAATTCATACGATATCCCAAAAAATACTACGAAATATAATTTAATGTACTACCCAGCGTCCTAAAATCCGCTGTTATACACAAATAAACCAACTATCGACCGGGATCAGACTCATGAACTCCACGACAGCGGACAGTTATTTCAATTAATGCGTAAACCAACTACGATGTTCATATAAAACAACTCTGGTTCGATATGCGTGAACCATGCTCATCTAACTCTGTCAATCCTCTTTCAAACAAACATCATCCGCCAAAAATAACGATGTATGTATGACGGAATAATTGTGTTAAAAAACGTTCTACTTAATAGAATCAAGTATCAACACAACTCTTAAAAATTTCTAACCACTGTAATCGACAATCCTAGACATTGAGCGAAAAATAAAAACGAATAACGCATTCATACCCGGTTAACAACGTCCAACAACGAACGCTCAAACTCGATCCTATTTCAACGACGGTGCATAAATCTTCAAAGACGATAAAAAACCGCTGGAACGCTGAAGAGAACCTTCGAAAAATATTGTACACGATTTGATATAAACGCCAATGATCTCACGTAATTTTATTCCGTGATTTTAGGCAACGTATCAGCAAATCTCAAATCACGTAGTAAAGGAAATAAATGCCGTTTAAAAATAAAACAGGGGTATTAAAGGAAAATTATATAATATATTTTGCCAAGTTGGCAAAATTGGGTCTATCTTAAAAAGGGGGAAAAAAATTGGATCTACCTCATTAGAAAATATGAACAAGGGGGTTATCCCTAATAAACCCTTAAAAGAAAAATTAAATTATGATTTGGAAATGCAACATTTTTTATTTTTTATTTATTAATAAATATTAGTTTTCCATAAATATACATATATATATATATATATATATATATATATATATATATATATATATATATATATATATATATATATATATATATATATATATATATATATATATATATATATATATATATATATTGATTGATTGCAGGCTTCTAGCTCACTCAATTCCTCTATTTTAATTTATATTATTTAATTTAAAATATACACATATATGAGCTATTTTTCGAAATAGCTCATAAAAATAATATAAGGGTTCCGATGCCCCCAAATCCCTCGTAAACTTTTAGTCCACACTCGTAATTAAATTAGTTGGCAAAAATTGTTTCTATCACATTATTTATCAAATTGGTTGTTTTGTAGCTGCTGGCTCTAATGGTAAATTTAATAATTCAAAGAACAAAATTTTGAAGGAAGTAAATTTAATAATTAATTTAAATAATATTTTAACAAATATTGTGCAGGCTTTGGAAAGACAAACATTGTTGGATTATAGTTTATATGCAGCACATATGTTTCTTGTCAAATTTGGACATTGAAGTAATAGTACCAAAAGGAATTTTAATTTAATGCAAGCCAAATTATTGATTCATGAAGCCAATCAACACATGTGCATTTTAACACAATAAACTCTTATCCTTATTATATAGTTGTTTATATGCTACACTCAGTGAATGTTACATCAGGTGAATTTTTACCATCGATATACACACACCAGTATGTGTCTGTGTGTATATAAATGATAAAGATGTGTCTGATGCGTTTCGCCCGATGCAGCATAGCATGAACCTAAATATTACAATCAAAAGTGCAAGCGCAAGTAAGCCATGTATCATTGGTTCGGTGTGAGCATACACCGACTGGATTACGGCCCTTATGTTTGGAGACGCAAAGCGCATTGCAACAATCGGAACCGCATCTTCCTTCAATACTGCACGTCAAATTGATTATCGGCCTACGACACCTGGCCTTAAAAGCATGTAACATCTCACCACCTGCACATTAATTAATTAATTACTTAATTATTTTTAAATAAATATATTTATATATAAATATGTTCAGTTGAATAGGGTGAAAGGAGAACTTTTTACCTGAAATGAGGACAAGAATAAACCAAAAAGTTAGTGCAATTCTTGCCATTTAATTTTCTATTTAATTTTGATTTAATTAGTGCAATATATATATGAGTTTGAGGTCTCTCGTGGTGTATATATGTATATAGTGTATCTCTTATTTTTTTGTAAGATGATTTATGATAATTGATACATTCCAAATATTACAAAACTAATTACAATATAATTATTAATTACCTGAATTCTAGTTATAAATCAAACAAGATATACAATAACTCTTTCTACAGTTATTTGATGCTACACCTTGTACTGAAATACACCGGGTGATTACTAACCTTTGCACTTATGTATTCGGACAACCTTTTTTCGGAAAGTGTTTCACAATTGTTTAACGCAAAAATCACATTGTTTCGTCATTACCCCTTAAAAAAAAAGGTTAATTACAATAATTTTGAGTAATGATTTTTAGAATTGGAAGATCTGTTAAAATTTAAACCCTTTGCAAATTAAAATGTAGGAAATCTGAATTGCCGGATAGTGATCTTTCTTTTGTGGAATATCAATCACAACATATTGATAGTTTTGGAATATGATTAGCCACGTGTCATAACCTTACTACACATGACAACACTATTTATAGATGAGAACACCTCAAACACAAATAAGTCACAACAAAAATTAAATCAAAATTAGAAGAAAAAAAAAAATATAATCACATAAGCAAATGGCAAGGACGAACACATTTACATTGTTGTTTGTTTTTGTCCTAATTTCAGGTGAATATTTTGTATTTATTTTTTTTATTTTTTTATTTTATATATAACACATGAAGTTTATATATATCAAACTATAATAATTAAAAAAAAATGCAGGCGGTGAGATGTTACATGTTTTAGGGGATGAAGTGAAGTCGTATAGTAGGTGCGTTAAGACACTTTCGAGTCCAAAGTGTCCGATTGACGCATGCAACGATCAATGCTGCACGGAGCTATGCCTCTCCCAATATGGTGGTGAGGGTCGTAATCCAGTGGGACTGTGCATACAATACCCTCACTTTGCTCCGAAGTATTATTGCGCTTGCAGTTATTTTTGCTAAAATTAATTTATTTTACGTGTTATAACGTGGATTTGGAAAGGATGCGTGTAACATGAAAGTTCACTTGCGTTGAACTATTATATTTATATAATTCAATTCCGTGACATGTTTATTTACAATGTTATTTTCCATATATGCATATTAGTTTAAGAGATTATGACATTATATATTTATCATTCGATTGTTAAAATTATTCATCGGACAAAAAAAAAATCTCATCGGCTAAATAATCACGAGTGCTTCAGTTCTCCTTAAAACTTTTACTCCGATTGTCTTCAAATCTCAATTGTCGTGGTTTTGTATTGCAATATCATTGTATGGGGTATAGTTGTTTCCGATCATCGCAACGAGGTGATTCTTCTTTTCGACTTGGATCGACCTCATCAAGGGTATTTTCGACCTTTTTTCCAATCCACTAGTAATTTCGTCAATTTTCAGCATAGGGGTATTTCAGTCTTTTAGCCGTTGAGGGGTAGTTTTGTAATTTCCTTGCGCAGCCATTTATGTAGGAGTAAAAGGCTTTTGATTTTATACGGCCCAAAAGGATGGAGTGGTAGCCCAGGAAACCAAAATCTGGAGCCCAAAAGGTATAATTGTGTACCCGCCAGGAGAGCCGTCTGATTGAAAGGCGAAGACCGTTGGATCTGTTTCTCTGCGTGCATCCGTTTGTAGGTGATCAGAGCTAAGATAAACATTAGTGGCACAACTAAAATAGCTGCATATCCTATTAATTATGAACTTACTAACAAAAAAAACTTTTAATTTGACTAGGTAAACATAATTCTTCTACCATATATACCCTCGAGAACACTATATATATATGTGAGAAACCTCAAACGCATAAGTGACAACAAAAATTAAATCGAAATAAAAATATATATATATAATCATTAAGAAAATGGCAAGGACGACGACCGTCTTAACATTGTTTTTTCTTCTTGTCCTCGTTTCAGGTGAAGTTTTTTTCTTTTTGCCGCGTATTGAAATAAAATTGTAGTGTATATCAAGTGTGCTAACACATGAAACTTATATATATAATCATAATAATAATTAAAATATGTAGGTGGCGAAATGTTACAAGTTTTAGGCGATGAAATGAAGCCGTACATGAGGTGCGTTAAGACTCTTTCGAGTCACAAGTGTCCTATTACCTCATGCACCGAACAATGTTGTATGGATCTATGCATCTCTAAGTATGGGGGTGGGGGTCGTAATCCAGTGGGGGAGTGCATACAATACCCCCATTTTGCTCCGAAGTTTTATTGTAGTTGCGGTTATTTTTGTTAAAACGAATTCGGAAAGGGTGTAATAAAGTGGTTCACTGATTTATTTAAATATGTCAATTTTGTGACATTGTTTTTACATTTTATTTTATATATTTATATATAGTTTTAAGAGATTGTTAAAATGATTAATCCGACAAAACATCATCGATCTCGTCGGCTGACTTGACAATCACAAGTGCTTTCTTTCTCGTTAAGACTTTTTATTATATTATTTTACTCTCGATTGTCAAATTTTTGTATTACAATTACATCATCGTATATACGAGGGTATAGTAGGGTGGTTTCGATTATTGCACGGGGTTTTGAACTCGGATTGAATGAGAACAAATATTTGCTTCAAAGATTGTTAGCAATTTGGATCAACTTCGTCAATTTCGCCAGTTGAAGGGTAATTTCGTCAATTTTCTGCATAGGGGTATTTGACGTCTTTTAGCTGTTCAGGGGCAGTTTCGTAGATTCGTGCACAATCATTAATCAGGTTCAGGAGCACAAATACTATTAGGCCTCGTTTGGTTTGGGTTATGGGATTGTAAGGATTGATAAATAGTCAAAGGATTGTACTGTTCAAACCTTTTCAAATCCAAGTTATCTCGTGTTTGGCTTGGGTGATTGATTTTTAGTTTAAAATCATAATATTTAATTTGTTTACTGAAATTGTTTGGTAAAATACGAAAACACCCTTAAAAAATACCCGAATACCAATACACCCTTAAAAAAAGAGTTGTAAAATTTTATTAAATAAAAAACCGAAAGACGCCCCCAATTCCACTACGGTTGAATCTAGGGTTTTCTTTCCTTCAACCCCTGCAACAGAGAAACCTTGGATCCGAATTAGGTAAATTAAATTTATTTTTGTATAGGATAATGCATTTTACATTCATCAATCTGAACGTTTATTACAATGCTCATGAAATCTTTTGACAGGATGAGTTCGAGTTCCAATAATGTGCGTAATCGGGCAAGCAGCAGTTCGAATCACAGTGTGGCGTCTAATCCAAATTATTATGGGTCAATTTTCCTTTGTCATTGCGGTCTGGAAACAACAACAAAAACGTCGAGGACGGAAAAAAACCTAGGAAGACTTTTTTACAGTTGTTCCTTGACAAAGGCAAGTTCTTATAATTGAAATTATTTAATTCAAATAGTTTGTGCCTGTATTTTTTTTATTAGTCATTTTTCATTAATCTTGGTTTAATAAGTATACTGGGTTTAATTTTATTGTGGTAAAATTGGTTTTTGTAGGAATATCGTTGTAACTTCTTCAAATGGTGTGACGATTCCACTCGCGAGCCGACGTCTATTGAGGTAATTTCTGGGTTGTTGGCAAAGATTAATGGATACGAACAAGAGATATCTACTTTAGAAGGCCAGGTACTATTGAATAAAAATAAAGTAAAATCAATTAAGCTATTTGCTTGGATTTCTATAATTGTTATGTTGTTCTTAATGTTTATCATGATGACCATGTCATAGGTGGTGTGGTGTGTATGCAAATTAAAAGAACATATCATTTTTAATTAATTGCAGGATGTTGTTTCATAATTGTTTATATTTGATTTTGTAAATTGCAGCCCCTCCATTTTTTTGAAGTATTAATTTGTGCAGATCAACATGGATTTAGTCTATATTCATTTTTATTGTTGTTTATTATAAATTAAATTAGACTTGTCATGTCAAATTGATTTTTTTTTTATTTTCTGATACATAATTAATGCTATGTAGTTGGGAAACAACAAATTTTCCCCATTTATGCGTATAAGGTGAGAATTTTTAATACATTTCTTGATTTTACACGTTTTCATGGAGAATATTAATCATTTCTCTTTTGCCTGCATTTAAGTGTAGTAATTTAATCTCATTTATGCGTATAAGGTGAAAAAAAAGTTTTAAATTTCTTTTTTGCTGTTTTACATTTCCAAGGAGAATGTTAATCATTCCACTTTATTTCACCTCTGGCTGCATTAAGTGTATTTTATTTTACCCATTTATGTGTACAAGCTGATAATAAGTATTAAATTTCATACGTTTCCAAGGAGAATGTTAATCATTTCACCTGGTCCTGCATTAAGTGTAGTAAACCTACCACTCATTAAACTTCTATTATAAATAGAGCCCAACTCTTCATGAAAGAACACCAGCAGTTTTTTTTTACTTTAAATTACAGTATTTTATCAACTGTAAATGGCTCCAGTTCCGAAATGGCATCAAGATGCGTTCTTCTACGATGAAGAATGGACTTGGCGTGTGGATCGACGTTTTATGGAAGTTGTGGTGGAAGATGCAAAGAAGGGCAACTTCTGGTGGGGTACAAAAAACAGTGCTACTATCCTACGTGGTTTAAGTACCATCAACAAGGAATTTGGAACAACATTTACCTACGACAAGTGTGAACAGAAATTGAAGTTCATGGAAATGAGATATCGGACGTTTAAGGCCATCATCTCTTTATCGGGTGTTGAGTACGATGAGGAAATCAATTTCGTGATTGCAAAAGAGTCGACTTGGGAGTACATCATTTATGTAAGTAATCTGGTTTTTATTTATTTTAATTTTTTTAAATTTATGTATATTAAACTGTTTTTCAATATTATAATATATTTGACTTTTTATTTTTTCATAGCGTTTCAAGATAGGTCGTGCATACAAGCCATGGGGTGATGCTGAGTGGAAGAAACTGTCGTTCATCTTCAGCGAGAAACATACATTTGGCTGGAAGAGTGACGAATGTTGTTGATTCTGCATCCGAGAATATCTACAAGGAGAACTCCCATGTTGAGCCAGATATTGCGCCACCAAATCCGCATGTTGATCTCATCAACATATCAAGTGACCACGATGATTCGTGGGTCAATTAATTAAGGGGTTATTTGATATAAAAACAAAAAAAGCAAAATGATGAAGTAAATAGAAAAAATAATAAAACACGTGCAATGCACGAGCACTTTTCTAATAGATGACAACCTAAAAGTAGGATTTCAATATGTAAGAAGAATAAGTATTCATAGAAGTAATTAACCATAAAAATAACATTCTTAACATAGTGACACCTTTTGGTATATCCATAAGAATATATCAAATATAGTACGTAAAAATATACGATACGTACAAAGTACGTGCCCTTTTTTAGTACAACAATGTAGCTCTAATGAAAAATTATTCGTTCTTTCTAAAATTTCTGAAAGTCCAAAACAATCATTTGTTCTTGTCCGATTTATTGATGCCTCATTTGATACTTGTCATTCTTCGTTTTTTCAAAAAAAAACCAAAAACAATAAATTAGGGTTCGTTTGTATTGTTAGAAATATGCACGTGTGTTGCACATGAAATGAATCATAATTTGTATATAGTTTTATTTTGTGATATAAATGTCACATGACACCTAAACATAACTCATTAACAAGTCATGTGATATTGAAAAATTAAAACAATGTGAAACAAAATTCATCAATAAGTAGCCATGTCACATATGAACACTTACTTGTATGTTTATACTCAAAAGAAAATCTTGATATTCTTCAAATGGTCACGGGTTGTCAGACGAAATATATGAAGGTATCATTCAAAATTGTAACTTCTCATCCGACGTCTATGTCGGCGCTTGTGCTGACATTACTGACGAGGCGGATGAAGTCGTCAAGGATATCAACATCGACGACATTTACGATATCAAATGTTTAAGGGCGTTCGGTCCCGAGCTACCAGCCGAAACGTGCGCTTGCTCTCTTCACAGCCTTCCTCGAGGGGAAGCTTCCCCTCGCCGTTCTTAAAAAAAACATTTCTCTTATTTTATCTACTCAACAAAATTAAAATCCCTGGTTTGAGTATAGTTTGGTGCAGTTCCATTGAATAAATTTAATTTTAATAGAAGCGTATAAATGTGTTTGCCATAAAAAAACATTTTTATTGAATTGGTGTTTGGGCGTATCTCTAATTTTTATCTACAATAGTCTTGGGCCTCTTGGGATTTTTTATTGTTCATGAAACATTGAGCTTTGTATCACCATCCTAATTAATTAAGCTTTCAAAGAATTTAGCTTATTTTTATCCTTTATTGTGGATTATTAGAGAGAGTTTCATGTTAAAATTCTTTAAACTAATTACTTTAAAATTCGGGCCTAATGGACTTTAGAGAATGGACTTGTCTTGGCCCAAACTTTTTAAATTTATTGACATTTGTGCACAATCGGTTTGTAAATGATTTACAATTAAGAAAATAATTAATCTGAAATTAGGGCCTGATGGGGTTTGTAAATTATTTGCCATTTAGCAAACTGAAATGATAAATACAGGACTAATTTTAGTAAACAAATGTCATTCATTTAATTTCAATTTAAATAAAAAATTGCACGACTTTGAAATATATAAGAATATCATTCAATTCCTCATTGCAACATTTCCAAAGCCAAAGAAAAAAAACATGAATTCACATATCCATTTCAGGGGGGTATTTTGCAATTGGGGAAAATTCAGGGTAATCAAAAATTGTTATTATATATAAATAAGGGTAAATTACAAACACCCCCCTGAGGTATGGTTAAATTACAAAAAAAACCCTCCTGTTTGGATAATTACATCTACCCCCCTCAACTATGATTTTTTCTTACCTTTATGGTGCCAAATTCAACATAGTCATCTAGATTCCGTGAAATGTGCTCTAGTTTGTACTCTTTGTGTAAAAAATACAGTTTCCGATGCACCACAAACTGATATATATAAGCTAAAAATCACATATTATGGTCATCTTGCTTCATAATGTATAGTTTGAATTGGATAAAACGGGTACAAAAGTGATAATATTCCATATAATCTCGAAGATTCCACTAAATTTGATGAGTTGAGGGGGTGGTTGTAATTATCCAAACAAGAGGGGTGTTTTTGTAATTTGGTCATACCTCAGGGGGGTGTTTGTAATTTACCCTATAAATAAATAAAAACGACCTGTTATTATCTCGTATACAAATACAATGATCAAACCATTTTCTTGGAAAGTAGGTATATGTAATAAAACAATGTCCGATTAATCTTTAGTAAGGCCCTCAGAAATCAGAAGAAAAAATAATTACCAACACTAGAACCATTATAACAAACTGTTTAAAAAGTCATATCTCAATCACAAGTTCGAAAAAAAAAGAAAAGAAAAAAAAACGGTTCGTCGGACGTGATATTTTAATCCAAGCTACAAAATTCTTTTACCCACAGATTTCTGGGTTTTGTGGATACATAAGCTCAATACAGAGAGAGCATATTATATAGGCGGGTTCGGGTTAGCTGACAGTCTGCTGATGGTTACCATGACCGTTTGAAGACGGTCCATATCCATACCCCCCGTTGTAACCTTGCCTTCCGTAGTAACCCCCGTTGTACCCTTGACCATTTTGATCCGTCCTAAACTGTAATATATATTCATTTTTTTTAAAACGCCGTTGAAAACAAGGGCTATTTCAATCCGAAAGCAAGAAAATTGAAGATCGAAAAAGTATAATTACCTGCTTGTTTCCCATATTGCGACCCCAAGAAAGACGAACTGTCTGCTTGCCGATAACTGCTCCGTTTAATCTCTCAAGAGCATCCTCTGCACCGTTTCTGTCCAATTGAAAATTGAAAAAAATATTTCATATTCGTACTACTTTTGTTTGTCCCATAAGAATGAAATAGCAAAATGGTAAACCTCTTCTTTAAGGCTATTCGAATAGCATTTAATCAGCAAATTTTATAAATCTTACCGGTTGGCAAATTGTACAAAGCCGCATCCCTTTCCAGCTGGTATTTTTACAGAAATAACCTCACCGGACGAGACAAAAGCCTGCCTCAGCTCTTCATCAGTAACATCAGAGTCAAGTCCTCCCACAAATATCTACAATATAATGCGGTACGAGTTAGTGAAATATCTTGACTTTTCGATAACTGACTTCAGAAAAGGAGCCAGACTTACTGTTGTGTTAGATGACTCGTTCTCAGCTTGGCCTTGTGGCACAACACCATTTGCAAATCCACCACCGGCCAACACAACAGCTGGAAACAAAAAATGTTAAATCGAATTAAATAAAAAGCTCAAACGTGGCAGCACAAAATTGTGTCGAACCTTGTGAAGAATACTGTGGCTGCTGTGGTGAGGGTCTTTTGGGAGTTGCCACGCCAACTCGCATAGGTCTGCTAGAGCAATACACACCGTTCATTTCAGTCATGGCTCGAGTTCTCTCGTTTTCATCACCGAATCTGACAAAGCCGTAGCCTTTGGAGCGACCACTATTTGCATCGACCACAACTTTTGCGCTTTTGATAGATGGATACCTACTGGCAAAGGTATCATGCAATAGTGCATCAGTGACATCAGTAGCTAGATCTCCAACAAATATCGACAAATCAGAACCAGGGGTAGTAGGAGGAGGAATAATATCGGGGCGCCTGTCACCCGCACTAAACGCTGCCCAGTTTAAGCGGAAGGGCTGTTCTGTATTAAGCATCATCGTGCCATTGTAGCTCTGCAGAACTTTCTCTGCTGCTGCATGAGAGTTGAACTCGATGAATCCGTATCTCTCTGATTGACCGGTCTGCTTGTTGCGGATTATCTTGACTGAAACGACCTGTTTGTTTGGATTAGAGAAGTGATTAACATACAAGTAAAAAATACAACTGCTGTATAAGTTATAACACTAAACTTCATTTTGTACATTTATGATACATTAACAAACACCCCATATTGCCAGCCCTAAGCATAACATAGTTCTTCATCAAGATCGTGTTAATACAGAATTAATCGCTGCAAGATTAGATATTTCAAATATTACAAATTATTCTTACACAACCAGGAATGCATTTTCAAAACGACAGATCAATCATGTCATGTTACTATTATCAAGTGTACACAAAACGAACCAGCCCTTAAGTGCCATGAATTCATAAAAAAGATCCTTACCGAAACTTGCCAATTCCGATTTAATAAATCTCGAGAGTTCAAAATCATTGCTCGTATATCATGTTAGCACATTAATTGCATCTATAGTCTTGTCCTGTTTCAAATATGCAAATATACTAAATATATAATATTTCCCTTTTCAAACATACACCTTTACTATATGTTTACATTTAAATCCCTTACAGAAATTAAGAGCATGTGTCTTTCAATATTACATTAAGATGTGTTAGTTTAGGTTAGTCTTTAACTGGCCATCCTTCGATGCATACATATAGTTACTTTATAGACGTACAAAAACGGATTCACACGACTATTGTTCGAATATTAATTGGTCTAAATTCAGTTCTAAACTTTCTAAAACTAGTATCTCAACTAAATCCGGCATTTCATCAAACACCTTCAAGTCACCGGTCAAATTGACATCTAAAATTTCCTAATTTGGTTTTTTACAGATCAAAACACAACCTTCAAAAATAGATTAAAAGCAGACAGATCACCACAATTCTTCATAAAAAACAGATAATTCACTTCCGTAAACTTATAGCATACTAAAAATCACAATATACACACAAAATTAAAACAAACAAACTGAAGAAAGAAAGAAAGAAAGACAATTCATATTACCTCCCCAGATTGAGCAAAGCACGACTGCAGATAACCGTCATCCATCCATTGCTGGAGATCTCCAATCCAGATCGTCTTGTTATCTTCAGCGGAGCTCTGAATCTGATTGTTCTGCTTCAACGCCTGCGGCGGCGGCGGCGGCTGCTGATACTGCTGCTGCTGCGGCGGCTGCTGATGCGGATGGTAGTACGGCACGTATTGCTGATTGTACATCATGTGCTGCTGCATCGCCATGGCAGGGTACTGCATCGCCATCCACTGCTGCTGGTACTGCTGCTGCATCGCCACCCATTGCTGGTGCTGAATCTGCTGCTGCTGTTGCTGTTGCTGCTGCTGGTTCACATCGCCGCCGTTCATTTTTTCCTCTTCCGAAATTACCCCTCCGCTAAGTTGGAATATACCTGGTCGGAGAAACCAGGTTTTCAGAGAGAGAGAGAGAGGGGTTTTTTGAGAAGTCGGCTAATGAGTGAATTAAAGGGAAGTATTGACGGATCTAGGGTGGATTCAACGTGTTGCATTGTATTTGACGGTATTAAATCTCGGCCGTCAATTAGTTGCGTGGTTGGATACGGACCGTGGATTGTGGGAAAACAGCTATTGGTGGGCCCGGTAGATACGCGGTACCTTAACGGGTCCCGTTCTATTTTAGATCCAACGGTTGGATTTGTAACGGGAACAGCTGCTACTTCCGGATTGACGGCTGGAGGTTGCTGTCTGGTTATTTAGGGTAAAACTTGGGCAATAAGAGTCCACCCCTGGTATTTTTGTAATATATAAATAATTATATATATAAATATGTGTGTGTGTGTGTGTGTGTGTTTCTTTAATAGAAAAACATTTTTTAATTAAAAAAATATTCGTTTTCTTTTTCTTTTTTTTCATTATTTGTCTACAAAATTGGACTTTCTAAATTATTTATCAAGTCATTTAAAATAGAAAAATGTTTAAACATAATAATCACGAAAAGTAGCAACATTAATGCAATTTGAATTAATTAAATAAAGAAAGCTACAATTCATTCTAAGTGAGACCACTTTTTAACCTACCCACATGACAGATATCGTTCATCAGACATTAATAATTTTGTCAATTTCCAATCTTACATTAAACATGGGGAAACATGTCTTTATTTTTATTTATTTATTTTTTTTCCACCACTCCAAACAAATCTTGGGATAGTGCTTAGTGCTTACGTTGTTGCATGGAATAATAATACAGTTTTAATATTTTAAAGGAGACTTTGGGCATGGTCGTGGTCAAAATTAGGAGATGTTTATGGCCACCATGTCACATCCAATTTGTTCAATATTTGTGTGTTTACAATTTTTGGTCAACCAAAATGGCTGGTTACCATAATTTCATTGGGGTTTGGTGAATTTATCAAACCTAAAAATCTTCCTACTTCAATAATTTGTGTTTTTTAGCCGAAAAATGTGGTTTTGTAGATGCTACACCGTCTGAAATATTTTAAAAGATAGTACTTAGTAGGTGATTAGTTGTATAAATTTATAGTTTAAAATTATTTAATGTATTTCTCCAAATATAACATCTCATAAACGGATGCATTTCATCGGTTTAAAGTTATAATAATTATTAGTCGGTTTTATGGCTTTTCTTATTAATTTATTTTCCTTAGTGGTTCATTCTAGTTGTCATTAAAATAATAATAAAAATAGACCTTGATTTTTCTTCAATTTATACTGTTTATTGTTTATTTAGATTAGATTGGATTAAATACCTAAGGATTAAATAAGTATACTTAATTACAAAATATTTGGTTTCTTAGCTTACATCTTGCAGTAAATTTGTCAGATTCATGTATTATAGATGAATAGTCTAAAGTCTCTTACTACACAAAATTAATTTATTATTTGAAGGATAAAATTGTAATTTCCCTTTTTAATCACCCCTACAATATTAATCCTAATTTTATGAAGTAGTAGCATTTAATTGCTGGTTTCTACTATAGTAGCGGACTCGAGCAATTTAAAAAAAAGAAACAAATCTTTAAATTCTCTTCAAACTGTCTTCTAAAAGTAACCCCATCAAAATTTCACTAAGCTTTTAATTTGCAGTTGAAAGAATTAATTTAATGAATAAAACAAAAGCAAATCTAAAGAAACTATATATGCACATTTCACAACCTGTAGTCTTTGTCGTCTAGAAAACTCCGGTAATGTGTTCCCTTGAGTGTCTTCTTTATGTCTGCCCAGTTTTCGACCTGTGAAGATAAAGATCCTTTGTGTATCTTCACCTGACGACTCTTTAGCTCTTGTCTCGGAACCTTCAGAAAATCTTGAACATCTACCAATTTCTGAAAAAAGAAAAAAATTTGACGAAAAAATGCACGATAGATTCTTTCTTGTTTGTTGATGAGAGGAGTATCTTACAGTTCGATTCTTTATTACATCCTCGTAGTAGAGGATAATATGGCGCGTGCTCTTGAAATATTCCAATGATTTGTTAACCATATCTTCCACTTGTTTCAGATTGGGGATAAGCAAAGTCGTGTTTATAGTCGGCTTGTAACTAGCTAGAACCTCAGCCTGCACCCGGTTTTTACTAACTTCAATACCAGAGTAATGAAGTGTGTGTGTGTGTGTGTGTGTGTGTGTGTGCGTGTGTGAGTATGTGTGTGGGTGTGGGTGTGGGTGAGTGTGTGTGTGTGAGAGAGAGAGAGAGAGAGAGAGAGAGAGAGAGAGAGAGAGAGAGAGGACCTCATGGGGAGAGTGGACATGGGATTTGTGAGTCCCGTTTACTAGCTTGGCGTTTTGGTCATAAGAGTTTGCTAGTATTGAAATCATGCGGCGTAAAAGATTCCTTCTGAAGAGAAAAATAGCAGAAACTCCTTTCGCATTGAAGTATTCGACTATTTCTTCATGATGCTGCACTAAGCCCTGCAATTAAGAATATTCCAATATTATAAGAAAGATCCAGATGCAGTTAAGTTGTCGGAAACCGGGAATGGGTGCATTATTTCATCTTGATTTTCTCTTCATTACTCTGTTCTGATAAAGTCCACAAACAGAACTAGGCGGCTGAAAACAAGATAAACTGGGGAGCCAACGATTTTAACGATTTATTTTTGAATGTACAGGGGAACACAAATCAACTTTTAAAGGTTTGGTTATTTTCCATACTTGAAATCCTAAAAAATAAAGATAAGTCGATTATCCAGAAAAGTTCTTGATTGTCGCAAATTGAGACGAAAAAACTTATTAACAGTTTGAACATAAAACATAGAAATTATAACACATAGGATATAAACTCACCTGGTTAAGCATCCATTTCAATCCAACAGCAGCGGTGCACTCGTTTTTCGACGCACTAGTAAGCCAATCAAGATTATAAATCTTATCCAAAGTTTCAAAAATCGTGGAAATATTACTTCTCCGGACCTTAACCGAGAATATCTCCCCATTGGAACTTATATTCATATGACTATTCAACAATGTCTCAAACCATCCACTTCCAGATCTCTGTGTAGACAAGATCGCAAAGTTTCTTACAGGATTGCACGCACATTCATCCCTAAAATCAATCAACCAATACATACCAATAATTCCATCAATTATTCAGAGCTGATTATTCGATAACTACAATGTGTTTTTTTTACCTATTGAAAGTCTTTGGTTTGGGGAAATGTACGTAAGCCGTTTCTGAAGGTTCGATATTAGTTGCTACGCACGGTTTTTCAACCACCTGATGGATACTTAACAGACGTACGCTCGACTGTCCACCGATTTGCTTAAGACAAACCGAACATATGTAAACTCCACACACCATCACCACCATCAAAACCAACATTCTGAATATCAGTGGATTTTTCTTTTGATGCTGCTTTACTATTAAGCTATCCTGCAATTTCCAGCAAAAATAACAAGGTTATACATATAATATATGATTATAACCCTCCAACTATTATAAACTTGAAAAGAAGCCCCTGCAATATAAAATTCAGCTCATATGAGCCCAAATAGTGAAAAGCCCTTTCTAATCATAATAAAATGATAGATAAAAATTAAAATAGAATAATATATATACACACATTGCTTGATTGCTTCCATTAATGGCAGAAATCACACCAATGGGAGGTAAAACTACACCAACTTTTCAATATCCTGAACGACCTATATTAAATCGTGGTTTGTAAATACTAAAACGATGCAAAAAGAAAATTTACCCAAACAAAATCAGCGTGATATTAGGGCATTGCCTTAAAATTATCCAACACGAGTAAAAAAAATATTATTTCCGACGAGCTAATAAAAATTGAAATGCGGCGGCGCTGGGGAGGGGGAAAGGCGTACCTTTGCCGATAAACAGAGATCTTCTGCCATATCTGCTGCTTCAGTTTGTGCGAAAAAAAATATTAAAAAATGAGCTCAGATTCAAGTATTCTTCACCCTTTTCCTTTTTAATTTGTTCATACTAAAAGCCTTTTTCTCTTTTCCAGTAAAAAGTTTTGCATGGAGAAAATACGTGTATAATTTGTATCTATCGGTGGAGAGAGAGAAACAGAAACGTTTGATCTTTTCTTTTAATGGTGAAGAACAATATAATATGATGATGACCGTTGTCGCGCTCACTGTTCTTTTTCCCAATGTTTCAATCAGATTTACAACTCCTCCCTTATTGCTCTTTTCTCTCTCCTCTTTCTCTCTCTAGCTAGCTCTGATGTGGAGGGGAAATAGAATCCAGGTAACCCCACAAAACGACACCGTGTCATTCGAGTATAATTGTCAATATTGGAATCAATTAGTATTTAGTGCTAATTAAGATCATCGATCTAAGTCTTAGTTAATTATCTCCTACTTTGTTCTTCTTGGAATTAAATATTGAGATTTACCATTACATCCCAAACAAAATAATATTACTTTTTCAATTTAAAATTCATTTTTGTCTTCGGAAAATTCAAAATTCAATATTATACTTAGAAATATAATATATATATATATATATATTCTATCAATAAAATTAATTTACAGTTAAACATGAAATATATATCTCTAAAAATAGGTAATAATGAATGGCCGAGTTTTTCAAGATACGAGTTACTTGAATTGGTCTTGAGCTGGAATTTCTAGTAAGTTCTATAACACATACTCCCCTGATTACAAATCATTTGTAGTTTTTCAGCTTTGCATATCAATTAGAGAAAAGAAAAAAAAACATATTATAAAAATTAAAAATAATATTGATCATTTAATGATGTGATAATAGAGAATTAATATTTAAAATCTAATTAAGAAGATTAAAACAAGAAAAAATGTATCTGATGCAATATTAGAAATGTAAAAATATAACAAGAATTATTGTTAACAAGAGACCGTTACTACGTGACATAAAGAATAGGTTGAATAACATATATACAGATATATGTCACTAATACATTAATTATAAAACATAGTGAATATACATACATAATTATTTTACTGCTAATTATTAAAGTAAAATCAATCAACTTTATTGCTAATTATTTTCAATTAAGAAAAGGAACCAATCTTTTTTAAATAATTATAATGGAAAACAAAAAAGTTATGCATAAAGTAGAATCCGGGAATATATATGTATAGATCTTACACATGCGGTGACATAAAAGATTTTACTTAAATAAATAAAATTTTAGATAATTAATTAATTAGCTTTTATGTATATGTATAGATCTTACACATATATATTCCCGGATTCTACTTTATGCATAACTTTTTTGTTTTCCCATTAATAAATAAATAATTAATTAATTAGCTTTTATTTTCTTGTCATTGATAGATTTAAATTCTAAATAAAGATTAACGCAACAATTATGAGATATTAGTACAATTATGACATTTAAGGTTTATAAACTACTACATGGTCGTTATCATTATGATTTATGATACGAAGAAAAAAGTAAAATTATTATTTTCATAATATTATCTTACTATTTACAAATAATAATAATAATAAAAAAAAATGTGGGCTCAATTAAGTCATGCAGCTTAAAAGCGAACCGTTTCAAAATATGGGCCGACGGAGCCCATTAAATTATGGGTCGGGTAGAAGTCTTTCGGACCTTGAATAAGTACCCATTACTATATGCAAAACCCAGTTGGTCTGTTTGGGTCGAACTTGGTCAACCCTACTCCTATTTTGACTTGTCTAATTTGGATTTGGCGACCTAATTTCCAGCTTCATAAATTGAATATATCGGTTACCAGCTCGTCCCCTCATTAAATAATTGTACTCTAAAGTAGGAGAAGAATCCATTCTTTTTAGTATTATTATTACGCAAAACATCAAAATAATTCAAATTGAAAACAAATTTCATCCATAATCCTCTTTATTTTACTTGTTCTATGCTACATTATTGAATTACATGACATTTTATATTAGCATTCACTTATATAAATTCATACATATTGTACACTTTTATCAAAAAAAAAAAAACATGATTTATTTTTGGGTAAATTACAAACACCCCCCTGAGGTATGGTTAAATTACAAAAACCCCCCTCTTGTTTGGATAATTACATCTACCCCCCTCAACTATGATTTTTTCTTACCTTTATGGTGCCAAATTCAACATAGTCATCTAGATTCCGTGAAATGTGCTCTAGTTTGTACTCTTTGTGTAAAAAATATAGTTTTCGATGCACCACAAACTGATATATACAAGTTAAAAATCACATATTATGGTCATCTTGCTTTATAATGTAGAGTTTGAATGGGATAAAACGGGTACAAAAGTGATAATATTCCATATAATCTCGAAGATTCCACTAAATTTGATGAGTTAAGGGGGTGGTTGTAATTATCCAAACAAGAGGGGTGTTTTTGTAATTTGATCATACCTCAGGGGTGTTTGTAATTTACCCTTTATTTTTTATTTTACACATTCACATATTGTTGCCACGTGTATGGTCCAAAATAAATTGGTGTTTACACCCTATAAATAACAGTGGACAAAATAAAATTCCCTCACTTCCTCGAAAACCACACTCACACACTTCAATGGCTTCAGATCCCAAAGAGATCGTCCTCGACCTCTCGCCGTTCTTCCGCTTACTCCGCGACGGAACATGCCAGAGGATCGGCCCCGCCCAATTCCTCCCTCCCTCCGACGACCCCAACGCCGCCGTCCGCTCCAAGGACGTCACCGTCGACGCCGAAACCGGAGTCTCCGTCCGCATCTTCGCCCCTCGCCGTCGCGATCCGCCGCAGAAGCTCCCCCTCGTGGTTTACACTCACGGCGGCGCTTTCTGCGTAGGATCCGTCGCCAGCCCGGTCTTCCACAATTTCATCTCCAATTTGGTGGAAAAGGCGAACGTGGTTGCGGTTGCCGTCGAGTACAGATTGGCCCCCGAA
Organism: Erythranthe guttata; assembly: GCF_056151865.1. Classification (NCBI taxonomy): domain Eukaryota; kingdom Viridiplantae; phylum Streptophyta; class Magnoliopsida; order Lamiales; family Phrymaceae; genus Erythranthe; species Erythranthe guttata. Next base: position 1,489,000 of record NC_142534.1, read on the forward strand.
AACCCCCTCCCGATCCCATTCGATGACTCCTGGGCCGCGTTTCAGTGGATCGCATCCCACGCCGCCGCCGACGGCGGCGGCCCCGAGCCGTGGCTGAACGACCACGCCGACTTCCGGCGCGTGTTCGTCGGTGGGGAGAGCGCGGGGGCCACAATAGCGAATGACGTGGCGATTAGGGCTGGGGTTCGCGGATTCGCCGGCGTGGAGATCGTGGGGCTCTTCCTGGTGCATCCTTTCTTCGGCGGGAAGGAGGAGGACAAGCTGTACAAGTCGCTGTGTCCGACGAGCAGCGCCCGAGACGACGATCCGCGGCTGTATCCGGCGGTGGATCCGCGGATCGGGCAGATGGCGGGGCGGCGCGTGGTGTTCTTGGTGGCGGAGAAGGATTTTTTGAGGGAGAGGGGGAAGGGTTACTACGAGGGTTTGAAGAAGAGCGCGTGGGCGGGAGAGGCGGAGATTATGGAGAGTGAAGGAGTGGGGCATTGCTTTCATTTGTTCGATACAACTAGTGATAAAGCTGTTGCCATAACTCACCGTTTGGTTGAGCTGTTTAATACCTGTTAGTATTTTTATGTCAATTAATTCAAATAAAAATTGTTGTTAATTATTAGGGTAAATTCCACTTTACCCCCTCGTACTCTGCCTGAGAAACACTTTACCCCCTCGTACTCTCAATTTCATCGATTTACCCCCTTGTACTTGTACAATTTCCCAATACAGCCCTTTCCTTCAACTTTTGTCAATTTTGACTCTGACGACGCCGTTTGGTCAACTCTGTAAATTACAAAATTGCCACTGCCTATAACGCGTCGTTTCTCCTCCGTCAATATTGTCATTTCTTCTTCTCCCACCACTTCCCCTTCCAAGATATCCCCAAATTGAACCCCTAACTTAGTAAAAATCAAGACCAAAAAATTGATCGATTCCACCCAGTGCAAAGAAAAAAATATATGAATGTGTGAAACTTTCTCTTTTCTAATCTCGAGAGTCAAAAAAAAAAATCAATATTTACGTCAATATTTTGACTCTTGACCAAATGGCGTCAGAGTCAAAATCGAAAAAAATTGACGAAGAGGGTTGTATTAGGAAATTGTACAAGTACAAGGGGGTGAATCGACAAAATTAAGAGTACGAGGGGGTAAAGTGGTTCTTGGGCAGAGTACGAGGGGGTAAAGTGGAATTTACCCTAATTATTATTTCAAGATCCTTCGTTAAAGGGTCCGTTGAACTCGAGTGTTAACGAACCAAATTTGAATACATATTTCTTCGTTTTGCTAATTAGTTGGCTCTCGAGCTTGATTTGTGTTCGAGTTGATTAAGGTTTTGTTCGGATTTGATTCGATAGATTATCAATTTAAACAAAAAGGCCAAATTACGGCAATTTCTGAGTTATGGTCAAATTATGAAAAATCCCCTTCTGTCACAGTCACTCACTCCGTAATTATGTATTATCTTAAGAAAGTAAATCGTAATTATGTATTATCTTACGAAATTAACTCTTCCGAGGTAAATTTAGGGATGCTAAATTGACAAAACCGAACTGAAATTTCGATACATTTCATACCGATTACCAAACTGAATATACGATTTGGTTCGACAAATAACTGAATTACATAAATTTCATGTAAAAATATTTAATAATGAATGGTTCGTTATAATTACTCAAATAAAATGAGTATTTTCATAATTTTACCATAACCCATAAGGATTGTCATAATTTGGCCCGGATAAAAATACAAATTTCAAAGTTGGATAAAAATTCAAAATAATTAATAGCCTTGCATTCTGCTGGAGTTGGTTCACCTAGATTGTGTATTAAAATAGTAAGTAATAGTATTAATTTTCAAATGTGTAATTTTGTTGATGAATTTAATGGATTGAACATATATGATGAAAATTTCAAAATTAAATAAAAAATATTCATTGCAAAAAAATAATAATTAAACATAACAAATTAGATGACATAGGTAGGACTGTGGCCTGTGGGAGTGGAAAATTAGGGGCAGAGGTGCAAAAAGTCAATAAGCGGTGCCCCAGTTAACAATTTCCAAAAGTTCAAAAACCCCCCACATACAGTTAAACCTCTATAAATTAATACTGTTGGGACCATCAAAATTTCATTAATTTAGCGAAATATTAACTTATCGATAAATTATTAATTATTAATTTATACATTAATTAATAAATTATTAATTTATGAAATTACTTTTATTATTATTTTCAAGAAATACATTTTTTTTTAATTTTTTTACGTGTATATTATTTATTGTACCATTCGTCAATGCATTATAGAGCCCGTTTCACGAACGGAAGCTCTTAAAGCAGCAATGGTATAGAACGATTTTATGTTGAGTTATGACAAAACTATACCGAAAGTTCTAACTATGTTAAGAAAAGTGAGGGACGAGATTTATGGTAATGTGAACTTTAACAGAAACAAGCAACAATTAGATTGTATTGTATTAAACTTTCATTGATCTATAAAATATGAACTATACCATGTAAATTAAGAATTATTTTTATGCATTATTAATTTAATATTATATGGGGCTTCTTAAATTTTTCGAATGTGTATTATCTTATAAATTTAGCGAATTATTAATTTAGCACGTTGTCCCCGAGTCGGGACCGGGAAAATTTATTATTTAAGCGAGGTTATTAATTTATCGGGTATTAATTTATCGAGGTTCTACTGTATTTTTCTTTCTTAAACCCATTTCGTAATTTTGCTATATTTAGAAAACAGACCCTCACTCACCTACTCTTAACTACAAAGTACAAATGATGATAGTGATACAGCGATGCAGTCTATTTAATATTTACTATAAAACCCCTCGTCCTCATCTGATTATTCTATCCACCTTTTTCCATTCTCAGATTTCTGTTTCGCCGGAGATGGATTCCAAACCCTCCCAAATAACCCACGACTTCCCGCCTTTCTTCCGCGTCCACAACACCGGCCACGTCGAACGATACATCGAACACGATTTCGTGCCGCCGTCGCACGATCCGTTGACCGGCGTTAATTCCAGAGACGTCGTCGTCGTGCCGGAAAACAACGTCTCCGCCAGAATATTCCTCCCGAAAACCACCGGTGGAGATTCGAAGCTCCCGCTACTGATCTACATCCACGGCGGCGCTTTCTCAATCGAATCGGCGTTCTCTTCAACGTACCACAACTACGCCGTTTCGCTAGCGTCGGAATCCAGATCCGTCGTCGTTTCGATCGAGTACAGGCTCGCACCGGAGCACCCGATCCCAGCTTGCTACGACGATTCGTACGCCGTCGTTAAATGGCTGGATTCGCATTCCCGACCAGGAAATGGACCCGACCCGTGGATAAACGAGTACGCCGACTTCGAACGGGTGTATTTAGCCGGAGACAGCGCCGGCGCCAACATCGCCCACAACATGGTGATTAGGGCGAAGAACAATCCAGAACACGGCCCGAATTTCAAATTCGCGGGCCTGATACTGATTCACCCGTTTTTCGGGATCGGTAAACCGGACAAGCTGTGGAATTACATCTGCCCCGATACAACGGGTAGTGATGACCCGAGACTGAACCCGACTGCGGATCCGGATCTATTATCGAAGCTGGATTGCGAGAGAGTACTGGTTTGCGTGTCGGAGAGAGATTTCTTGAGGAAAAGAGGTTTGAATTTCTACCAGGAATTGAAGAAGAGTGAGTGGAAAGGTGTGATTGAGTTTTTCGAGACGGAAGGGAAAGAACACGTCTTTCATTTGATAGACCCGGTTTGCGAGAAGGCTGTTGCCTTGTTGAACCGGATTGTCCGGTTCATTGATTCTGGTGGAGTTCATGTTTTGTCGCATTTCTAATCCAATTTATGTGAAGTTCCTTGCAATAAAACTCCTTTTTTCATCTTAATATTTAAACGCTCGGTGACATCAGTGCAACGAATATGTGGTGAAACGGCAAACATTATAACAGGCGTTAGTGATCATAACGGATTCATGGAAGAGTGGAACGAGAGCGTGTATCGGGTGATACTGGCAATAGCACTTATTCGGCCGAAAACAGACAGTGCTCACGCGGGCAGCCATTGTGTACGTAACTTCTTGATGGCTTGTCTGGTAATAGCATTCGTCCTTCCGTGGTTTTTTCATGTAAATATGTTTTTTTCATTAGACAGTTTGAATATCGAAACCCCGTTTTTCTTTTCTTTCTTTTTCGTTTATGTTGGCTGAATATTTAGCCTTTTTTCGAGTTGTTGAATATGAGTGTTTGTGGTTCATATATGTTGGCAATTGATATCCATGGGATGCCAATGAATTTTTTGTGAAGTTGGTTGACTTGGTGTCGAGTGTAGATCTTTGTTTTGACAGACATAATCAAATAAACGGTTTGTTCGTACCATATACGTGTATAGTTCTTCTATACATATTTTACACACATTCACATGTATATGTGTGTGGTGTGTATAATTCTAAGGTAAAGTATAACCCGATAAATTCACGGGGAGTAGCTTGGAACAAACAAACATTCGTTATAAGACGTTTTATCACAAATGTTTTTGTCGTTGGAGTTCAATATTCAATATTTTGGAATAGAATTTTCGAAGTCCGCCAATCCCGTTCTAATACTTTCGATTTCGGAAGAATACTTTTCATTCCTAAATCAGAAAGTCATGACTTCCGATATTTCGATTTTGCTTTGGAACGAAATTGAAATACATGTATAGATTTCAAGAACCAATTCAATTTAATTTCTGAATGTAGTTCCGAAATTATGTGGACATGTGTATCATTATATAGAAGTAGTGAATGTGAATCCGTTGTAGTCTAGTTGGTCAGGATACTCGGCTCTCACCCGAGAGACCCGGGTTCAAGTCCCGGCAACGGAATTTTTTAATTTTGCTTAGTACACTTCTCTCAACTCTTAAGAGGGGTGTTTTCGTAATTTAGTTCTTTCAAAAAAGTTGACTGTATTCATCAATGGCTGAAAACTACTCAGATGAAATACTCTACGATTTCACTCCAATGCTCAAAGCCTACAAAGATGGCCGCATCCAAAGATTAACCGGCCACGAATTCGTCCCCGCATCGCTCGATCCAGCAACGGGCGTCAATTCCAAGGACGTCCAAATCTCGCCGGAAATCGGCGTCGCCGCCCGGATTTACCTCCCCGGAGACGCCAACCCGGCCGCGAAACTCAAATTCCCCGTCGTCGTCTACTTCCACGGCGGCGGTTTCGTGGTGGATTCCCCCTTCTCCCCGCTCTACCACAAGCACCTCAACCACCTGGTGGCGGAATCCAACGCCGTCGCCGTTTCGGTGGACTACAGGCTGGCGCCGGAGCACCCTCTCCCGACCGCCTACGAGGATTCATGGCTCGCTCTGGAATGGATTTTCTCCGGTGAAGCTCAAAATGAAGAATGGATCAGAGATTACGCGGATCTGGGTCGGGTCTATTTAGGCGGAGATAGTGCCGGTGGCAACATTGCGCACCACTTGGCTATACGGGTCGGGTCGGAACAGAATACGGGTTCAAACATCAATCTACGTGGCATTTTTCTAAACTGCCCGTTTTTCGGCGGGTCGGATCCGATTGGGGGCGAAATGGCTTTGGTGAAAACAATTGTGGACAATTTATGGGTTTTTGTTCACCCGAAAGAGTTTCCGGGTCACGATGGCCCGTGGATAAATCCGGCGAAGGATCCGAGGGTTTCGGGTTTGGGTTGCCGGAGAGTGCTGGTTTACGTGGCGGAGAAGGATTATTTGAAGGATAGAGGTTGGTATTATAAGGAGACGTTGGAGAAGAGCGGTTGGTTCGGAGAAATCGAGGTTGTTGAAGTTGAAGGGGAAGAACATGTTTTCAGTGTGTTTTCGCCTGATGGTGAGAATGGTTTGGCCATGATTAAAAAAGTTGCTTCTTTTATTAATCACTAGTTGTTGTTTTCTTGAGGTGATACATATGATTTTTTTCATGAAATAAATTGTGATTGTTTGTGTGTATGTATAGTATGTGAATTGATCTATATGTATATTCTAATTGATGCGGCTCAAAAATTGATTAAAGAAATTCCAAATTTTCAAGCTCGTTTTTCGTCTTGGGCATGTTCATTGTGGAGCTGTAAAAGGAGTTGGGAGAGGTGTTCTGCGTTAGCATTCCTGTGCCCAAGTTAGAACACATCACAAATTTAGAAAAAAAACATATAATCGAGAAAGATCAATGTTGATGTTACGATGGCTTGCCTTGAGGTTATGGACGTTTTTATTTATAGAAGAGGCATTCCGCATACCATTAGTTACTATTAATTGGTTCATTTCAAACACATGAAACTTTCGTAAACCTTAGTGTCTAAGTTACTACAATGTTGTTCTAAGCCTCCAAATCATGAAGTGGCACCTGCTACTTTCTTTCTGTATGTCATTCGTCATGTTGTCAGTGACTTTCAATTCGTTACTCGTTAGCTTATAGCTACTCTTAGCTTGTACCTCGTCAGCTGGTCAGCTACTCCTCGTTCGTAGCTCGCCACCTCTCTAATTCATCAAACTACTCTCAGCTTGTAGCTCGCCACCTCTCCAATTCATCAACTACTCTCAATTCGTAGCTTGTCACCTACCATATCTCAATATTTTGGGCTATCGTTATCAAGATACAATAAAATGGGCAAATGAATCCGGACCCCATTCTTATCTCATCCCTTGAGCATGGATCACTAATATTTCACCCAACACTATTTCACTAGATGAAACATTAAATTAATGCCATGTGAATAAGTTAAAGATTTCATCTATTTGTATTAACCAAAAAAAGAAAAAAAAAACTTTATTCTATTTCTTGTGGGCCTAGGAAGCTATGCATAGCATTGTAGGAAAATCCAATTTATTATAACTAATTTGTGCTCTAGAGGCAAGCCCAACAGCCATAGTGGCGTCCATATGAAGTAATTTTCAACGAAATAAATACAACCAACTATATTTTGATTGTATAGGCGCAAATTATTGAGCGGTAGGGACCAGAATTAACTCTTTCTACCGACTTTTCTTTATCACTTTTTGTTCGATAATTCTCCATTTAAAAGATTGTACAAAAAAAAAAATCTCTTATCTCAATTATTCATTCACTAATGGCTGAAAACTACTCAGATGAAGTTCTCTACGATTTCACTCCCATGCTCAAAGCATACAAAAATGGCCGCGTCGAAAGGTTAACCGGCGAACAATTCATCCCCGCATCCATCGATCCGGCGACACGCGTCAAATCCAAGGACGTCCATATCTCGCCGGAGCTCGGCGTCGCCGCCCGGATTTACATCCCCGGGGATGCCAACCCGGACACGAAACTCAAACTCCCCGTCGTGGTCTACTTCCACGGCGGGGGGTTCGCGGTGGAGTCCCCGTTCTCTCCGCTCTACCACAAGCACCTCAATTACCTGGTGGCGGAATCCAACGCTATCGCTGTTTCGGTGGACTACAGGTTGGCGCCGGAGTACCCTCTCCCGACCGCGTACGATGATTCATGGCTCGCTCTTAAATGGGTTTTCTCGGATGAAGCGCAGAATGAAGAATGGATCAAAGACTACGCGGATCTGGGTCGGGTCTATTTAGGCGGAGACAGTGCCGGTGGCAACATTGCGCACCACTTGGCCATACGGGTCGGGTCGGAACAGAATACGGGTGCGAACATCAGTTTACGTGGGATTTTTCTCAACTGTCCGTTTTTCGGCGGGAAGGATCCGGTTGGGGTTGAATCTTCCGAAGAAATGGTTTTGTGGAAGAAATTCGTGGATAATTTATGGGTTTTTGTTCACCCGAAAGAATTTCCGGGTTACGATGACCCGTGGATAAATCCGGCGAAGGATCCGAGGGTTTCCGGTTTGGGTTGCTCGAGAGTGCTGGTTTACGTGGCGGAGAAGGATTACTTGAAGGATAGAGGTTGGTATTATAAGGAGACGTTGGAGAAGAGCGGTTGGTTCGGAGAAATCGAGGTTGTCGAGGTTAAAGGGGAGATTCATGTTTTCAGTGTGTTTTCACCTGATGGTGAAAATGGTTTGGCTATGATTAAAAAAGTTGCTTCTTTTATCAATCACTAATACTTGTTTTCTTGTAATTTATTCAAAAAAGAAAAACAAATAGTTGTTTTGTTGTATTTGGTTTGTTATTGCAACAAGAGTGGCAGTCTGAGGTGGTAATAAATGTTTTTATGATGAAATAATAAAATTGCAATAGTTTGTTGGGTTGAATTTGTGTACATTTTTCTTTTTGGTTGCAATTATATTGATGCATGTATGTTAAAGTATTGAGATTGCACCTGAGGTACAATTGATGTCATGCCGGAATAACTAACTCAAATTAATGCACGTGCAAGTGGGGTTTACCAAGGCTTATCGAATTTCTTCAACGGCCTATGTGCTACGATAAGTACTTGCGGCTTTAACGACACTGCTGCTTCTCGTTTATCCCCAACCCCGAAATGAGGCTATTTACCTACTCTACGACCACAGACTGAACTTAGAAGATCGACACCGGAGATAGTTATTTCTTTGACCTACGTTGACTTAGGTGTCAAGTCATCATTGGAGAAATTGAACCTGAATTTGTTAGTTTTGGAAAAGCTTCTAGAAGGATTCCCTTTGCATATATAAAAGGAATGTTAGCTCAGATGTAGTTAGTTAGTTAGAACACACAATTTACACGCACAATGAGAGAGAGAGAAGAGAGAGAAAACTGTAAGAAAAATAGCTGTTCTTGAGAGATTCTTCTGTAATTCTTCCGTAGATCTCGTACTCTGTAATTCGTGTTCGTTTGATCAATAAAAGCACTGCTCCACCTCTGTCGGGTTTTTAACGGATCGGTGTTGATCGGTTTTTCAGTTTTCGGTTAACCATTTCGGTAACAATTCGGTTTATTTTCGGTTTCGGTTTCATCTATCGGTTCGAATCGGTTCGGCATAAAACTGATATTTGATTAACAATAAATTTGGACTTTCATTACATTTGTTTGAGAAAATTAACAAATAACAATCCAAAATTAACCAATAAACAACATGTCACAATCCAAAATTAACTAATAAAAAACATGTCACATTGAGGCGTTCGAAGGATAGATGCGCGCTAGGGGAAGACGGCAAATAATTATACGAAATATCAAAACAACGTCGTTTTGTACAAATCGGTTCGGTTCGGTAATTTTTTTATCCTCCATACACAAACCTATATTCTCAGTTTTTCAAAAAAAATTACCGTGTATGTGGTTTTAAGTCGGGACGGTGTATATCGGCTCGGTTTTTTCGGTTTTCGATTTTCGGTTTCTCGGTTTTTTTCTCACCCCTAATATTTTACAACAAAGATGGGCCTTTTTGTCCAAGCCATAATAATGGGCCTTTTTAATTTGTTACAAGCCCAATGTGTCTTTGTCCAAATATATGACGTCACAATGCTGTTTCCCGCGGGAAAATTGGAATTATTATCAAGAATTGATGACAAGAGTAGTTGGGAATTTGGAATTGATTTGTCAACCAAACGCTTGGTTCATGGAATTCGTCACATTTTTGGATTATAAAGGTAGACCCAATTTAAATTTGATGTCGGTATTTCACATCCCTCCAAATCTTCTCCATTAATATATATATAAACAAACAAACCTCCAATCCATAATTCCTCATCAATCTAAAACCTCCATTAAAGCAGAGCTCCAATGGCTGCACCACAAACCTCAAACGAAGTCCTCCACGATTTCTTCCCCTTAATGAGGGAATACAAAGACGGCCGAGTCGAAAGGTACTGGGCGACCGAGCTCGTCCCTCCGTCACTCGACGCGGAAACCCTCACTCAGTCGAAAGACGTCGTCATTTCGCCGGAGACCGATCTCTCCGCCAGAATATTCCTCCCCCGAAACGCCGACCCGGCGAACAAACTCCCCCTCCTCGTCTACTTCCACGGCGGCGGCTTCGTGGTGGAGTCCGCCTTCTCGCCGCTGTACCATAACCACCTCAATCTACTGGCGGCGGAGGCCAATGTCGTTGCGGTTTCGGTCAACTACAGACTGGCGCCGGAGTATCCTCTCCCCGCCGCCTACGAGGACGCCTGGCACGTCCTCAAATGGATCGCTTCGCAATCCATTTATAACGACGAATGGATCGGAAAATACGCCGACTTAAATCGCGTATATTTAGGCGGAGATAGCGCGGGCGGCAACATAGCCAGCAATTTAGCCGTACGATTCGGCGGTGAAGGAAAGGAAAAATTGGCCGGAATTAATTTAGTTGGGGTTTTCCTAAACTGCCCCTTCTTCTGCGGTGTGGATCCGCTCGAGAACGAAGACAAACACGAAGTTTTTCCTAAAGTTTATTTGGATAAAATATGGAAATATGCATGCCCGGATACGGCCGGGTCGGACGATCCACGGGTCAACCCGGATAAAGATCCGAATCTTTGGAGATTCGGGTGTACGAGAGTGCTGGTTTATGCAGCCGAAAAGGATGTGTTGAAGGGAAGAGGTTGGCTTTTTAAAGAGACGATGATGAAGAGAGGGTGGAATGGTAATATTGAGGTTGTTGAAGTTGAAGGAGAAGACCACATTTTTAGTGTGCTTTTTCCCAAGAGTGAAAATAGTATGGCTATGCTTAAAAAAGTGGCTTCTTTTATTAATAATGAGTGAAATTGGTTTAGGGTGTTTTTGAATTTGTAATGCTTGTGAAATTAAAAATAAATTAAGATTGCGTATCTAGATGCTACATCTGATAAATTACGTGTGAATTAATATATGTATATGATAGAATATAACCAATTACCATGTGAATTTTTCTATGATTAACATATAAACCACCAAAAATAATTTGTTATACCTTAATTAAAAATTATAAATCGGACAGGTCAGATCGAAATCGGTTCTTGAGAGTTAGACATTAAATCATCACCTTAAGAAATGTCCACTTGATACATTGTTGATGGTTTATATATATATATATATATATATATATATATATATATATATATATATATATATATATATATATATATATATATAACGGTCCCCTTGAGATAAGGTTAAATACGAAAAAACTTCTTTTGTTTGGGTAATTACAAGTTACAACTACCCCTCAAGTGTGAATCTTCTTACATATCCACTCTTGCGGTGTCAAATTTACCAAAATCTTCTAGATTGTATGAAATATTCTCCAGTTTGTACACATTTTATCTCATTCGGGCTCCACATCTGAAACAAGATGATCAAGATGTGTCTCTAAAAGATTATGTTGAACTTGACACCATAAGGATGACCATGTAAAAAATTCATAATTGACAAAAACGGTTACAATTATCCATATAAGAGAGATTTTTCGTAATTTAACCTTAACTCAGTGGAGTGGCCGTAATTTAAATATAGGGTAAATTACAAACACCCCCCTGAGGTATGGTCAAATTACAAAAACACCCCTCTTGTTTGGATAGTTACAACCACCCCCTCAACTCATCAAATTCAGTGGAATCTTCGAGATTATATGGAATATTATCACTTTTGTACCCGTTTTATCCCATTCAAACTCTACATTATGAAGCAAGATGATCATAATATGTGATTTTTAGCTTGTATATATCAGTTTGTGGTGCATCGGAAACTGTATTTTTTACACAAAAAGAGTACAAACTAGAGCACATTTCACGGAATCTAGATGACTATGTTGAATTTGGCACCATAAAGGTGGAGGTCTAAGAAAAAATCATAATTGAGGGGTAGATGTAATTATCCAAACAAAAGGGGGGTTTTTGTAATTTGACCATACCTCAGGGGTATTTGTAATTTACCCTTTAAATATATATATATATATATATATATATATATATATATATATATATATATATATATATATATATATATATATATATATATATATATATATATATATATATATATATATATATATATATATATACTAGTATGAATGCTATTATTTTTACTTGAATGAATTATTATTATTATTATTAATTAACGAATCTGATATATTACACCCGATATAATATAAATAAATCTGCTTCAATAATGTTCCTTTTTGGGGCCAAAGCCCAAATAAAGAAGATATTTCGACAGAGGATCATGTTATTAAGATATTACATTAATATATGCTATAACATGGCCTGGGCTGCCCCAATCCTATTCTTCCCCCCCTTAAATCTTATATGAATTATCTCATAACTTCCTTTGAGTCAACTTTCAACATTAAAAAAAAACCCTATTTTTTTTTGGGGCATTAAATATGTATGTATATATAGACCCACTCTGCTATGTAACTACTGCCAAACTTCAAATTTAAACATCATTATTCATCACAATGTCTTGTAAGAAGATTTCTCTCTACTTCTTACTCATCTCTCATCTCCTCTCATTCACACTTGCTGCAACAAATTCCTCGGATATATTGTACGACATTTACCCCTACGTAAGAGTGTACAAAAACGGCACAGTCGAAAGATTCATCGGTACACAAACTCTCCCGCCATCACTCGATCCAATCAACGGTGTTCGATCCAAAGACATTTACGGTATTGCCCCCAAACTCAATGTCTCGGCAAGACTTTATCTTCCTAAAAACACCGTTAATCCGAAAAAGAAACTCCCTCTGTTAGTGTACTTTCACGGCGGTGCGTTTTTCACCGAATCCGCCTTCTCTCCCACTTACTACAACCACATGAACTCCCTCGTGGCAAAAGCCAACGTAGTCGCGGTATCGGTAAATTACCGATTAGCTCCCGAGAACCCTCTTCCCATTGGCTACGAAGATTCTTGGCTCGCCCTAAAATGGGTGTTTTCACATTCTGAAGGTGGTAACGGCACCGATCCGTGGCTCAAGAGCTACGTGGATTACGGGCGTGTTTACTTAGGTGGAGATAGTGCTGGTGCTAATATTGCACACAACATGGCTATCCGGGCCGGGCTGGATAAAACGGGCCGGGTTAAACTACTTGGGATGTTTTTAAACTGCCCACATTTCTGGGGGAAGAAGCTGATTGGGAGTGAAGGGGGCGGCGACCCTCAGAGGAGAGCTGTAATGGAGAGTATTTGGATCCATGCTTACCCGAATTCAACGGGTTTCGACGACCCGTTGTCGAACCCGGCAAAGGATCCGAATCTTTCGAAGATGGATGGTAAAAGGGTTTTGGTTTATGTCGCTGAAAAGGATATACTGAAGGATAGGGGATTGTATTACAAGAGAACATTGAGGAGGAGTAAATGGAATGGAATCGTGAAAGCTGTGGAGGTGAAGGGTGAAGATCACGTCTTTAATTTACGATTTCCGAACACCACCAAGGCCATGAAAGTGCTGAACCACTTGGCTTCGTTTCTCAATCGAGATTGAGTGCAGAAATACATTTACTGTGTGTGTGTGTGTGTGTGTGTGTTTGCCCCTCAAGATGAAGTAGGGCAAACTGAATAATGGTATCATGTTTTATGCGTGTTAGTTTGTGTTTGGACATGGTGTTTCATGAGGAAAAACGTTAATGGTATTAGGTGTGTAAATGAGCCGAGGCGGCTCGACAAAAGCTTGAACTCGAAGCCGAATTTTTCGAGCTCGAGCTTTCTGACGAGTCGAGCCCGAGCTCATTTTTAGTTGTCCGTGAACTCGCGAGCCGGTTCGCAAGTTTATTTATTTTTCATTTTAGTTTATTTTTGTATCAAATATAATTAATATAAAATAAGAAATAAATTCATATATATAATTAAAATAAATAAATTACAAGTCATTTTTTTCCATTTTTTTGGTTATAATTTCTAATAATATTAAAAGAAATACACAAAATGGCTCAGGCTCAAGCTTAGAAAAATAATACTCGAAGAGCTCGAGCTCGCCTCGTTTACACCCCTACGTATGATGGTATCCTTAATCATATTATTATAATTAATTACCCTTGAGGTTTTAACTTTTAATTATATTTGAGGGGTAAGCTGTTTATTTTATATTTTATTGTAGCTTATAAGTTCATAAGCTGCATTCTATCTTGTATATCGAATTCGAGTGTTAATAAATAAAGGGTAATGATGTAAAATTCCAATAGAGTATTCTCCTTCAATCAAATCTAAAGCTTTGTGCAACAACCATTCCATTGGTATTGTCACAGTCAACTCTTCAACTCTAAATAGAGCATCTCCAACAATATACCTATAATTTACATCTTTTACACATTTTAAACCTAAAATCACATCTCCAACAACAAAATGGGAAAAAGCAAAATTTGTTACATTTTAACTTTGCATATCCAAAATTGAGAAACCAAAACTACAATTTAACAAATTGTGTAAAAATAAAGAATAATAAAAATTCCACAGTGCTATTTTTTATATATTATAATTAAATACAGTAATTATTTTGCAGATAGTAATTATTTTGCATATATATGTTTCCATGTATAATTTTTATTAATAAAATAGAGAGTGTTTAGTTTTTTTTTTTAAATATATGTATGTATAATATTAAATTATCCTTTGCAATATATTTTAATTCCTTTTCCAAACAAGTTTCTGAGTAAAAAACTAAAACAAGATCTATGTATGTATGTGAAATTAAAATGATAGTTATTAAAATTAATTCAAAACTAATTTTTTTGTAAAATAATAAAATATGATAATTGTGTAAACTATAAACAATGTTGTTGGAGTGTAATGTTAAAAGTGGTGTTGCATAACACTATTCGTCTATGTTCGTCTCTTAAATTATAGATATAGACAATCGATTTTTAAACAATTGTTAGAGATGGAGGTTGCTGCAAATGCTATTCTTTTCTTGTTTCCTACTTCTTGTACCCATTTCTAAACATTGTTTCTATAAATTTCTATGTTATTTATAGAAATTTTCCCAACTTCAATTGATCACAATGTCTAGCAAGAAGACTTCTCTACGCTTGTCACTTATCTTTCATTTGATTTCAGTCACATTTGCTACAGTATAATTCCACGGTTCGCCCTTCGCCCAAAGCGAACGTTGTTGCAGTTTCCGTAAATTACATATTAGCCCCTGAAAACCCTCTTCCTATTGGCTATGAAGATTCTTGGCTTGTCCTCCAATGGGGTATTTTCTGGCATTGATCCATGGCTGAAGAACTATGTTGATTATGGGAAAGTCTACTTAGGTGGAGATAGTGCCTGTGGTAATATTGCACACAATATGGCAATCCGGGTTGGGTTGAATGAAACGGGTCGGGTTGTACTTGATGGGTTGTTTCTAAACTACATAGGGATGGCTGTGGAGCGGGTACCCTCAAAAAAGTGCAATACCAGAATCATTACAATCTAATATAGCTCAAACCATGACCATACCAAACCATTTTAAAAAGTTACCATAACCATTACCACGAATATCTGAGTACCCATGGGTACCCAGTTACCATGTAAATTATGGTAATAAAAGATAACTTTAGGTCCGATAACGTTTAAGTAACTCACATAAAAGAGGAAGAAAAAAAGGATCCTCCCTAAATTATTTAAAATTTTGCCAAATTATTATTTTTATTCATATTGTTGAATTAATATATATATATATATATATATATATATATATATTAAACCAGAACCATATCAAAACCACGACGGTTTTCTTTTCATTTACAAAAACCATTACCAAACCCCAATGGTTTCGGTAACGGGTTTTAAACGGAGTTGATACCTGCGAATAGCTAGCGGTTCGGGTTTTTTTGCCATCCCTAAAACTGCTCGCATTTCTGGGGGAAGGATCCGACTGGGAATGAAGGTGGTAATCCACTAAGACAAGTATTTGGGTCCACGCATATCCTAATTCAACAGGTTTGGACGACCCGTTACTGAATCCAGCCATGGATCCAAATCTTTCGGAGTTTCCGTTTCTCTATTATTATCATATTCTTTTACATGGAGTTGAAAGAACGTATTATTACTAGTTTAAAACGGGCAAAGAGGAGGAAGAAATAAGACATTATAGTATATCGTCCTAAAATACTCAACAGACTTTAAACGAACAAAATAAAAAGAGAAGGCAAAGTGAATTACTTGTGCAGGGACGACGGAGCATTCTTTCTGACGTCTTCTTCTAACCCTCGTCCTTGCTAGTAGAAACGAAACAAATTCTCGTTCAGTGTGCCACCATTTCAATTCCATGCATGAAACCTATAGAAAACCGAAAGTTACGCAATTCTACAGAAAGGGAATTGCAAACATGAGATCAGCAACATATGTAGATAGATACACACAAGAAAAAATGAATATTCCACTTGATGGTTCATCCTGTGACTACAACAATATTGTTCTCAATTCGCTCTTTTCAACAATCTTACATCAAAACGAATAATTCTTGCTTGTGAATGGAATAAACGATTAAACAAAACCAGAGAGCATATATACCGCCAAATTTTGCCTCTTCAGCAAATAATGTTCTTTGTCACCGCCGGTTGCTTGCTTCAAACTACAAATAAACAAATACCACATTGATTCTTTAAACTTTAAGCCTCCTTAAATCGCCTAAACTCGAACCATATCTCGTAGTGGTTGAAGAGCAAACTATCATGAATGTGCTTGCCACGGTACTCAAGCCCTAAACCATTCAGCCTTTTCGTGCACTCATCACCTCCCAAACGAGAACAGAACTTGATATTATGCGAGACAAAAATCCGACCTTCCAAAGGTTTCAGTCTACTTGCCAACCGCTCCAAGCCAGTCCAAACAAGTTTGTCGGGCATATGAAGAAAAACAGCACTGGCATATATCAAACTGTACATAGTACCATCAGGACCAAACTTGCTAAAATCCATATCTTCGCCTCTTACAATCAAAGGGCGTTTGTGCAATAAACCCTGAGAAGGAAGCTCATAGCGAAGCGCAGCCATCAGAGAAAGCTCGTCTCTCTCCAGGCAATGAAAATGCTCGGGGTTTAAGAACCGGATGAAATGCAGCCCGACACGAAGTGTCCCACATCCAATCTCGAGCACTTTCGAATCGGGTTTCAGTTTGGCCGACTCTGCGAGAAATTCGAACACGTCTCTTCCACCTGCCCAAGGCTCACCGTAATTGCTGTGGTGCTCTTCGACGAGTAGTTCGCCTGGGCAAGGAAGGGCGGTGTGGTTGTTTGCTTCTTGTTCTCCTTCGTAGTGCGATATGCCTTTGTAATGAATGAGGTCCTCGAGTTGCTGCTGACGTGTGCGGGGGTTTATGCCTTTACGTAGAATATTCTGTTGCATGTGCAATCCATTGGCTACAATTTGGCTCTTCACCCAATCTATATCCTCAGCTGAAGTAGAGACGCGCTCCGCATTTCGGTTAGCTAGAGTGGGGCAAGAGCAAGAAGGAGGGGAGGATGAAGAGGCAAAGAGCAAGAAGAATAGGAGGGTTGCGGCAGCAGATACTGAGAGAACAAGGACCGGAACTGAAATCACCACTCCCTTTGATGCAAACAATGCCATTATGCTTAGCTGGCAGATTTTCAGTACCTGAAATGAATCTTGTAGATGTTAATTTTCTATCTGAAATGGAGTCTACCTTTCTCAGAAAATTCACATCAATGATAAAATGACTGTTAAACCACAGACAGATTGATATAGGCAATTTCCCGCAATAACAGGGACCATATTATAAATAAATAAAATAACAAAAAGAAGAAGAAAACAGAGACCATATAACATCAATACATATGCAATAGCTCTTGAGCCAAGTATCTTAAAGTTTCAATGATTTTGGATGTCATGTCAACTAATTTGTGATTTGAGTTGCCAAAATTGAATCAAAAGGGATATAAAAACATAGCCAACTACTCCAATGCTCCGTATTAGGGATTATGGAGTCCATCGAAGAGGCTGAAGGAGATTATATATTGATCATGATGTAGCAAGAAATTAGCGTACAAAATGATACAATAATTCTTCGACGAACTACACATTTAGTTGTTACTTCAAACTGAACAAAAATTATCAAGTATCTATCAAGTTCATGAGAGTTATTTGACGCTAAATCAGATCTCACTGGTAACCAAATAATGCAAGTTTTACTCAATCAATCACATTTGTATTCATTTCTTATAAGATATATGAAACATACTCACTGTCAAACATGTATATGCAATACGCCTCAATTTTAACTAAATATCCAAGTCTTAGAAACCTATATCACGATTTTGTCTAACAATATCAGGCTATCTGCATCGAGAAAAAAATTAGGACGAAAATCAGAGAGAGAGAGAGAGAGAAGAATTACCTCAATTTCATCCAATCGATTGCAAATGTAACTGCAATGTGGCGAAGCAGAGGCGAAAAACTCCTAATTGCAATGTGAAGTCCTGATACGGAGCTCGAATTTCCAATTCAGCAGTTGATAACTGTCGGAAACATATCAAAAATCTCCAAGTTCAAAGTGCCCAACGGCAGCGTTGCGGTGCGAACGAGCGGGAAATAAATAAATAAATAAAATGAGAATTTCGTATGTTGGTTCGAAGAGGTGGTTGGGTGGCGGTGGCGATGGCGGTGGCGGTGGCGGTGGCGGAGGTGGCTGGAATAAATTATTGTGGTTAAATCTAGGGATCTAATGAGAGGCGGTGGTGGATGAAGGTACAGAAAGCTTGTGGAGCTTGAAAGGAGAGTGAGAAAGGTCAGATCGAAAGAGGAGGAAAGGAAGCAAAATTAATCAGTCAGGTTTATATTTGTTCTTTACCCGAATTGCCCCTGATTTTCTTTTCAATCACGAATCTACCCCTAATCCACTACTGATTGCCCAATTTAGCCCCAATGTATGGGCTGTGCATTCTGGGTAACTATAATAAATCAAACGGTGTTAATTAATGTTTCAATTTTTATGGGTTTATATTTCTACGCAAAATCACATACACAAACCCAAACGTGTGTGTACTGATCAAAAAAAAAAAAAGAAAACCCAAACGTGTGTACAAAATTGGTAATTATCTAAGTATGTGTATAATAAAATCTTAAACAGTGTAATTGACCAGAGTTTAGTATCTACAAGATCATTTAACTCATGGGTAAATTACGTTCACTTCCTGAGATAAGGTCAAATTACAAAAAAAAACCCTTTATTTTTGGGTAATTACAAGTTTACAACCACCCCTCAAGTATTAATCTTCTTACACGTCCACCCTCACGATATCAAATTTAGTAGAATCTTCTAGATTATATGAAATATTCTCCGGTTTGTACATATAATCGTTTTTTTACTCACAACACTGAACATGAACCAATACGTTCGACTTTGAAAAAAAAAAAAGAAAAAAAAACTATATCAACAGTTCATAATTCGGAATGGTTCACAGTGGCTCGGTTCTGCGGGGTTTTGTTAGTAAGAAAACTTATTCATCCTACACAAATTACAACATTAACTTTCACAATTGCTCATTCCTTAACTATAAAACAGGAACGAATATGTATACATATAAACGGATCTGCAAGTACAAAATTAACTTTCGAACTGTTACGATTTACAGTATTGGTCAAATCTCACCCACATTTGCCGGTACAAAGTGAAATCAGTGGAAGACAAAGCTGGCAAATTACCTTCCACATGACAGGTTTAAGAGGCACTTAATATACAGGGTTACATTTATGTACAATTCATGAAATAAGCTCAACATTTGGCTAAAAAACATACCGCCTGCCAAAAAACAAAATACCCGGGATTTCATTAGCCGAATTTAAATATGGTTTTGCACTTTTACCCTGAAAATTAAGCAGTATGTAATATAAGAATTTGTACCTCAAGAGCTCTCATAATCTTGATCTTTGCTTCATCCCACTAAAAGTGGACCTCCTACGAATAGAACCGAACGGCTCTCCGTTTAAGGAGCCGGAGAATTTAATATCCCAACCTTCAATATTCTTCGGAATACACACATCAAATAGTGCTTGGCCAAGAACACTGTTTGCACTGAGACAAGGGCTAGAACGATGAGGTAGCCTCTCTTTGGGGTCATGTTGTTGTTGTATAGGCTCGAAATCTCTGCTATTTCGATAATCTGATGAACTTGGCAGGAAGAAGTGGTCATCATCTTGCCCAAATGAAACTCTTCTGAAGCTTTGGTTCGACTTTTCGCCGAGTTTCTGAATTTTTTCGGAGAAATTAGAAATTGCCTTCTCAAGCAACTCGTTTATAGCAGCTGTGTACTGTACATTTTGATGCTTGTAATGACCTGTTGCAAAGGCAGATAACGTGGGTAAGTTTGGAAACGGGATGTCCAAGTCATATACTGTAACAAACGATCAACGCAGTTGAAGATGTTTCATGTGACAAATCTCATTTTTATCCTTTTATATCTTCTATCTGACTAACCTGTATATAAATTAATACAGCAGAACAATATTTTTCTGAAGTGAATGGTAAAAGATCGAGGTTCTAAGAGGTCCATATTTTAAATAAATTTTCGTATTCTTTCATTGTAAGATAAATCTGACCCGTTTTTTTATGTCTTACCACAACGAAATATAAGGAGAACTTAAGACTAACCTACATTAGCAGAGGTGCTCAACTTCACAACTTTTACATTACCACCCAAAACCTGTAACTGCTGAGCGAAGTTGCACAGAGTCGAAAATGGAGCTACATCATCATTTTCTGAGAATACAATCAGAAAGGGGGCCTCCAAACCCTACACATAGCATATGAAAAGGAATAAAAGGATCAATAAATAAAAGAGAGAGAAAATAGTTTAAATAAATGTTTAACTTACAACTGAGGAATAAAGTGTTTCCCAGTAATCTGCACGTTGGGATCCAAAACTGGTGATAAATAGAGCGTCCAAGCTTGAAGTAACACCTTTTGCAAACAATGATACTAGCTTTGATGATCCAGGCATTTTCAGAATGGATCGGTGTAAAGAAAATCGGGCACCCAAGTCGCTAGTGAATTCTATAGGATCGGAATCATATATCTGGCCTGAGATGCAGCTCACAACCAATCTACTGTCCTCCTTCATGTAACAAAAATAAAATTAAAAAATTAATCTGAGGTCTACTTATCCACCAATAACAATTACTTTATTTGAAGCCCAACAAAAGAAATTACCAGGCTGAGATCCACATCGGAACATCCTTCTACGATCTGCACCACACAGAAACGAACTAACTCCATCAACAAACCAGTCTAAGGTTCAATTGAAATAAATGCATGATGTTGCTAAAATGTGATTTTTAGACATGAAAAAAGTACCAACGCAAATCTAGTGATGCGTATACATGAATCAATCATTCTCGTTTCTCAGTAAATTGAAATTACCTGGAGAACCTTATACATGCACGCTTTAGAACCACCAGAAAAAGATGCAAGAACCACAGGACATGGTCCATTTCTAAGCTCCTATACATACAAAAGAACAAACACTCAGCAACAAAAAATAATAAAAAAAATCCAAGAGAATACCGATAAGCCAAATGTAACCAACACTAATCAGAACATGTAACAAACTTAATACGCATGATAAATTGTAATAAGTTCCACTGCGACCAGCGAAATACTTCTGCTGTGTCGTAATCAGGAAGCCAATAAAACAGATGTAGAAAATGATGATTTGCATTACTATACTCGCATTTTCTCAGGCAGCGCAATAGTTACAAAAACAGCACGAAGGGAAACAGAATCAAACATGAATTGATGATTAAAGTATGCAATATAACTTAATGTTCAATTTCGGCATTTTTTTCCAACATAAACAATGCAATACCAACTGACCTTAACAAGCTCAACAACGACAGAGAAAGCCAGTGATGTAGCTCTCTCCGGAACGAATCTGCACAAACAACAAACCAATTGTTCGTACGCATATTCAAATTAACAGAATCGGAGGCAGCTGAATGTCATTACAAAACTGGTGATTTTCGTATACAGTCACTACCTACATACACATATACATACACCTTCAAAATTCACAAACCAAAATCAGCATCGAACTAACCGGAAAAACAACTACAGTAAATTAGAGGGAAAAATAACGTACGGATTGAGATAATCGGAGCGGCAAACGAGAGAGTTCCAACCAAGAGAAGAGTAGAGACGAGCGAAATCATTCAACTGAAAATCGCTGATCGAAATCCACGAGAAAACAACGATTATTCCCTTCGGTTTGAATCCTTCTTCGCGATTCCGCAACCAGTAGAATCTCCCACCTCTACTACTCATCCTCGTATCGATATTTCAAAAAAAATTTGTATAAATTGGGGGGTTTTGTGCCTGGTTTATTGACCGTTGTGCGAGAATAGGAAAATGTAGAGAGAGAGAGAGAGAGAGAGAGAAATATGATTTGTGTTGTTTGGTGGTGGATCGCCGAGTGGGATTGCGTTATGTGACACGTCAGACAATGCGCATATTCCCTTCGGCTATCATGCGCCACATCCGGCGCGCGGTAGACTTCTACGACGTCGTATTCGGCCTCGGGCTAATGCATGTTAATTGTGATTGGGCTTTGGGTTTTAAGAAGATAGCCCAAATTAATGTATGAATAATTTGCTCTTGCCATGCTATTTTGCAGGCCCACTCTACTAATACTAATAATAACTAATTAATTAACTTTTTTAATATTATAAAATTTAAATGTAAAAAGGTCAAACTAACCTTCTAAAAGAGGGAAATCAGATCATAGATGAAAGTAAAAAGTGTACCCCACCCCACCCCACCCCACACCCCACCACCCAACCAATAAAAGTCTCATGTTATAATTTTTAATTAAATAAAAAAAAAATAGAATATAAAAGCTAAGTTGTGGGTGGAGGCGCAGAAATCAAAAAATCTAGAAGGGGAAAGAGAAAGCCGTGCAGAAATTCTTCTTAACTATGGGGAGTAACAAAGTTGCATCATCATAATCAGTAATCACAGATCCAATATATACTATACAAGTTAAATAAAGTAGAAAAAGAAAAGTTATTTATTTATTTAAACAAAAATAAAATAGTTACTAGTAGCTAGTGTGGGTGGTGGTGAAGGTGTTGAAATCAAGGACCAAAAAAAAAAAAAACCTTCCTTTATCACTCACTTTTAAACTACAAATTACTAGTAATTAATTAAGATTAAACCTGCAACATTCTCTTTCTAATTTCTCTCTTTCATTAATTGTGTTGGTAATAGCATTAGTAATAATAAAAAAAGTTATGCATCAGATCCAAAGCACATGGAACTCAGTTGACGACCACTCCATCACGGCACGTGCACATGCACACTTCTTGTCTACTTCTTGTTTATTACTATTACATTGCAAAGTGCAAACTAATTTACAACCTTTTTTTTTTCTTTTTTGGTTAAGATGGCATGGAAAGTGATGAAATAGTAGCATCAAATTTATAAATTGAAACTATTTCTAATTAATAATAAATAATGTGTTAATTGCATACAAATGGAGTATATATCTTCACACACATCACAACTAAGAATGTTTCATTGGGAATATCTTCCATCTACTTGTTTATTACTAACTAGTAATCCCTTGGTATATATGTAGCTAATTAGGATATTATTTAGGAGAATATTCCATTACAAAATGCGTATTAATTATTATTATTATTATTATTATTATTATTATTATTATTATTATTATTATTATAGATGTTGCTATTCTCTAGCTAGCTAAAATATATCTTCACCAAATTACATTCGGTAAAGTTGTATATATATATACATATATATCTAAGGTACCATTTTTATGTTTTTTTTTTTTAATCTTTTTTTAATGTTTTTATTTTTATTTTTAGAAATCCTAGGCCAATGTAATATATAGTACGTAATTTTGTACTTGAGGAAGATGCACTAGCTCGTATGTTAGTACCAAGTCCTTTAGTACTCAAAATTGGCTTCTTCTCTTTGTTCATACGTCGTTTTACCAATCATCATATTGCAACCAAGTTTCTCTGACAGGCCGATGGATACATATTTATATTGCACCTTCTCAAATAACTGCATGCATATATATATATTACAAATTTTAAAATTAATTAATTTCTTGCAATTAATTAGTTTATTCCATCCTTTATTTTCTCTTGATATATATATAATATTTATGTAGAGAGAGAGAGATCTAGGCGGCTTTTTAATTGTTGTATATATATATATGGATTAAGAGAAGCTGCAGGCTGCAGAAAACAGAAGTTTTGACCTCTCTGATTTATTGAACAGTTTCCAAACTCAAAAGGGCATTATTAAATTATGAAAAAGAAGACAAGGGATATCATGAAATATTATCCAAACACTGCCTAACTACGAGTTGAAACAAGATCGTATGTACAGTTTTAATTTGGTGGAATAATAATAATAATAATAATAATTTTTCCGCCGATTTTGAGATCACAGATCTATTTAAAGAAATATAAATATTCGGCCGGTTTGGATACTTCTCTCTTTTCTTTTTTGTATTTCTTTCATCGTTTACCCATATTCCAACTGCACAAGACACACCTTTCAATCAATCAATTCACATGCCCCACTACTGTATGTACACCACACAAACAAAACATGTATTTATATATATATAATTATACACACACACACACACACACAACGTGTCTGCAAGTATTCATGATTAGCTTCCACCATGTGTGTGTGTTTCTTCATGACCATGTCCAACAACTCCATGCAACCATTAACCAAGACGCCTTTCATTTTTATATGTTGTATATATATATTTATAATTAATTAATTAATTAATTAATTTCATACAGAAAAAAAAAAAAGGTGACATGCATCCATGAAGAAAAAATCCAAAATATGCTCAAACAAAAATAGCCTTTTCAATATTTTCGAGAAAAAAGCAAAGTAACAAAAAGCAATTAAAAACCCACTTGCCCACGTCAATATCATCAACTCTGACAAAAGAGCTCAAGAAATTAATTATGACTATATATATATATAAATATATAAATATGGAAATTAGAGAATTCTAGGAGCTTCTTTACATAAAAATATATAAGGAAATTGCTATACACATAAGAGGCAGATTAATTAGCTATAATGAGAAAAATGTTAAAATTGCAACAGGGTAATATAATATATAATTTAATTTTAAACTTAGCCCCGGCCCACCTAAGAAAATAAAAAAGAAACTAAAAATTAAATAAAAAGTGGGAATATATAAAGAAAAGATGCGTTTTTGCTTCAAGTGGAGATATATTCATTTAAGGCTGTAAACGAACCCACTGATACGTCCCCTCCAAAGGAACGTCGTTCACAATATCAAAGTTGTACCTGAAAGCGATACAATCAAATCATTACTTCAATTCCCCCCTTTTTTCAGTTACGAATAATCAATTGGCCCACGCTAAAATGAGCAGGGTGCACTATTTCAGTGTGTGTGTGTGTGTGTGTGTGAGCCTGCGTACTTTTCTTATCGTACGCATCTCACTGCCTGGAAACACATGTAATCATTGTTTGTATATATATATACATATATATATAGTGTGTGTGTGTGTGTATATGTGTACTGTACTGTACTCACTTTTCAGCGAATCGTTTCTGCTCGTACTTTTCTGCCGCCGCAAAGAACTCTTCTAGCTCCGCCGCCGCCGGCATATTTGCCGCGAGAGGAGTTTGAATTTTCCGGCGAGGAGGAGGCGTTGATGATTTGTTCTTTGACTGTGACGATGAGTAGGCTAACAGTTGCTCTGAATCTCCGTAAAAATCGCTGGTTGGAGTCGCCTCTCTACTGAAAAATTGAATACTACTAATTAATCAATTTTAAAAATTATTTTAGTTCGTGAATTAACAGTAAAACGTTAAAAATTGAACGAAATTCAGAAATTTAGTAAAGGAAAATTCGTTTAATTTTTAATTTTAGTTTTTCGCAATTTACCAGAAATTAAAACGAAAAAGTGAAATTATGAACGGAGAAATAAAAAAAAAAAAATATACAGCTGAAGATATATTCATTGCTGACCTGAAAACGCCATCGTTACAAGTGGAAATTTCCGTTTCAAAACCCTCGGAATGCAAATCAGCTTTCTGAAAAAAGCATTCAGAGAAGAACAGATTAATAATTAAAAATAAATAAATAAACAGTTCCTCAAAAGACGAACCAGCTGAAATTGTGGTTTCACGAAACAAAAATTCAAAGCTACTGAGTTTGAATTTCGAAAATTTCACCTCCAGATCTGGTGATCTCAAGCTCTTCTTTCCGGCGTCGCTCGAGTCTTCATGCTCGGAGAAATCCGAAGTCCTGGAACCCGCCGGCGACACTGAATTCTCCGACGGTTCCACGCCGCCGCCTCCGCCGCAGTACGCCTCCTCTTGCTCGGGGTAAAACTTCCTTTTCTTACCGGAAATCAACCGCGCCTCTTCTTCCGTCGCTCTAGCACTCTTCATTGTAGCACTCTCACATATCTTCAGGTATTCCCCCATTCTCTCTCTCTAAGCTCTCTCTACCAACACACCTATTTTGCTACATCTGTATATAATATATACATATATATAAATATAGGTGAAAATTGTGTGTTTGTGTGTGTGAAATCGGTGTATATATATGTGTGTGTGTGAGTGTGTGTGTGGGCTGGTGATCAACAGCAACCTGCAAAAAAGTAGAAAGCTCAATTTCTTTCTCACGCACCACTTTACCACTGATGCTATCTATATTACTAGATTAGAGAAGAGAAAAGTAGGGGCAAAAACGGAAATCCGAAAATGATGGGGATTTGATCGGACGGTGGAGATTAAATGAGGCGGTTACCGTAACATGTGGTCCTGACCCTGTTAACGGTGACAGGCACATGGCGATGCCGTTAAGAGAGATCGGGATCCTATATAGAATGAGTACAGACTAACGAGCCAATAGGTGGAGGACGCGTGTAGTGTAGGGAGTGCGACCGGGTGTAGCCGGTCGGGTTACCGGGAATCTTGTAATGACTGGGATTTTGTTACAGCCATAACTGAAAATCACTGCCAGAAATATTTCATGCGGTTGGTTATGTTCTTCAAAAAGTACCCAAAAAGTGATTTTGAATTTTGAATTTTGGTCGTCTAAAAAATATGTTATTTTTTGAATTATGTAGCTTTGATAATTAAATTTTAAAATGTTTTTATTTATAATTTTATAATGATTAAAAACAGAAATGTTTTCATATATTTTTAGAATAAAATTACGGACACCCACAGATGTTAGGTCAATTTACGAAAATACCCCTTATATTTGGGTAATTACAACCACCTGTCAGCTATAAAATTTCTTACATTCATTCCTATAGTATCAAATTCAACATAATCTTTTAGATACCGTGGAATGTTCTCTAATTTATACTCGTTTTGTACAAAATGCATTTTCAGATGCACCACAATCTGATATTTATAAGCCAAGAGACTTTCAAAATACCCAACTCGAATGGGGTAAAACGGGTACAAACTGGGGAATATTCCATATAATAAAATATTCTGCTAAATTTGGCACCGTAAGAATGGACGTGCAAGAAAATTAATAGTTGACTAGAGTAATTATAATTACTCAAACATTATGGGGGTTTCGTAATTTAACTTTACTTTAGAGGTCCCCGTAATTTTACCTTATTTTTATGTAAATATAAATATAAAATATTGTTCGTAAATCGTTGAAATACAAATTACCATTATCTGAATCGTGTCTTACGTTTTAACAACTTTGCGTTATACACATAAAAATATTGCAATTAATACAGAGTAGCTGGAGTGGCTTAAAAACGCATTTTATGCATTAAATGGAGTAAATTTTTGGTTAATTGTTCGTCCATTTTAATATTTATTAATTTACTACTCTTTCCATGAAATAAATCGTTTTTAATTCAAAAATCTTTCTTTATTCTTTTCCTTTTATATTCTTCAATTTAATTAATATTATTAATTATTATTGGTGTTACTATTTGATATTTGTTCAGTTTGGTAGAGCTAACAAATTAAAAATATAATTTCAGCATTTAATTGAAATTCCTTATCCTGAAAAATACGTTACATCTCTTCATTAGGATCAATGAATGAAATATATACATTTAAATTGAAGCAATTCAAGATTTAGGAGGAATAAAATGAATAGTTTCTTTTAATAAGGCTTGACTTTAATTATTTTTTATTTTATTTTAAATAAATGCCCATTAACTAGTTGGTCGTGAAAAAAAGGACCCGGATCATCAATGTTAATTTTTTAGGAAATAAATATATAAATATGTAACTAAAAGGTTCTTCTCACTAATTTACCCCCCATTTATTATTTTTATTGTTTGAGAAACTAATATTTGAAATAATCTATTAAGGTAAAATCAGAAAAATAGTGAATGCATCATTGAAAATCTGAAATAAATACAAAATAATTTATCCAAAGCGATAGTTAATTTGAAACGCAGCTAGAAGAATATATATATTACACACACACATCTTCCTTTTATCAAATCATCACACTTAAAAAAAGAAAAAAAAAAAAAAAACTAGGAGGAGAACGTTACAATGACAAGTCATTAATGTGATGTTAATTATATCACCAAAAATCCAATCTTTTTGTTGTATGAATAGAGAGAGAGAGAGAGAGAGAGAGAGAGAGAGAGAGAGAGAGAGAGAGAGAGAGAGAGAGAGAGAGAGAGAGAGAGAGAGTAATTACAGCATCAACCACCACCATTACGGGGGTAGTGTTGGTAGATGAGTTTCATACATTATGCAATCAAGAAACCATGGTATTTAATAATTTACAAATTCGAAATGTGTCCTCAAGGTTTTTATTACAATCCAGGTGTGGTTGAAAGTAATTAACTGGAATATGTGTAGATAGATTGTAAATGATCATTTAAATTTTCAGGACCACATAATGTGTATATATATATGGTAGGAATTAAACAAGTTTCTCCAAAATGTTTGCTTTTATTGAACATTTACCAAGATTTTAATGATGTCAAAACAAATATGTAGGGTGGTGGTCACCATTATCATTTTTTTACCGATATCGTATTAATGATTTGTTAGGCATGTATTATAAATGTGGTCTTAAATTATTTTTTTCCAATGAAATTGTACTCCATATATACATACAAACGTACATACGTGCATGTGTGTGTTGGTGTGAGTGAGTGAGTGTGTGTTGGTGTGAGTGAATGAGTGTGTGTGTTTTGAATTTCATCCGTTGGAATAGCCAGAGCCAGATGTTAATAATTTAGTTTGAGTAAAGGATATTAATAAATCTTTGATCATT
Organism: Erythranthe guttata; assembly: GCF_056151865.1. Lineage (NCBI taxonomy): Eukaryota > Viridiplantae > Streptophyta > Magnoliopsida > Lamiales > Phrymaceae > Erythranthe > Erythranthe guttata. Next base: position 1,518,092 of record NC_142534.1, read on the forward strand.
ACATTCCAAATTTGTTTAGGCAACGTCGAAGAGTGTCATTGATTAAAGGTTAAATTACACCGACACCCCACCGACACCGCTGAAGTATGCTAATATAATTTTAAGATATTTGTGCTATTATTAATTACGGCCACACTCCTGAAACAATTAACCGGAGCCAAGATTTCATGTCATGGAGACCGATATACACTATAATTATTTTTCGCTGGGCCGTTAATGCTAACATAGACGGGAATTTATAAATCTTATGTTAAATAATAACGACTTGCAAAATGTTGGGAGAGTTATGCCACCCCATAGCTCTACGTTGTCTCCATCAGTATCTAAAACTAATAGTCCACTAGAACCTTAACGTAATAACTTAACCAATGCATTATTCCGTTAGGGTTTCTAACAATGTTTCAGGGGTAATTGTAGGAATGTGTATTTCCATGTGTAAATGAATGATAATGACATACATGGTGTAATTCACTCGACGTAGCACTAGCACCGAGCAACAATGCATGTTCTCGTTGGATTTTTCGATATTATCATACATAGACATGCACATGTAAATGACACGTGTTGTCTTACAAGAGGACACCTGTTTTACTGTTTGAAAGGATATTTGTTAAACAAATTTAACGATTAGTGGAGAGGGAGAAAATATATAAGAAACGCGGTTTTAAGAGAAGCAAACAAAATGAATCTGGAGAGTAGTGAGAGATGAGGTGGTACAAACATTGGATTCCTTTGGAAACAATTGGTAAAGGGAGGAGAGAAAAAAAAAAAGGTGGGCCCACAATTAGTATAAAACAATTGTGGCTCTAACTGGCAAGTGCCAACCTTTCTTTTCCCCCTAAAAACAAGGGGCTCTGTCCCTGTCAATATTACCATGAAAATAATAATAATAATAATAATAATAATTTAAATAAATAAAATAAAAAATGAAGCATAAGCAAAATTACAATGGCGGTGGTGGCAGGCCCTTTGGCAGTGTGCTCCCTGAGAGGATAATAACAAAACTAAACAAATACAAGCATTTCTTGTGGGAGCCTAACTGCTCTGCTACTCCATTTGCAGTAGTCTTTATTATGGGGGCCATCTTTTTAACTTATTTCAATTCCCCCTCGTGCACTTTTTTATACTTTTTTTTTCACTTTTTACCCTGGCCATTTTCTAACTCTTTTCACTGTTACAAAATTAACCTACTGCCAATACATGCATATTATATACATGTGTCAGTGTGTGTGTGTGTGTCTGTGTCTGTGTGTGTGTGTGTGGGAGAGAGAGAAACTAGATTTTAACATAATTAATTCAAGCCAAAGGAATTTGGCTAGACTAGATTATTTACCTGGTAAGCAGAATCACATTCCAATGGCCGCCACCAGCCCACCAGCACGAGCTGTACCAGATGTAAAACGAAATCTGCGAGTCGACATAAGCTAAAAGGATTTCTAAAATTTTACAACCGAAACACACGATTACGTTATATCTAAAATATATATATGTCTATAAATGTGGGGAAGAGAAGAGGTACAAATACAATTCCGATATAACGCAGTGGGTATGAGTTGTGAAACCTAATAGACAAGTGCCACTGGAAGAAAGTGTTCTTAAAAGTTCAATAATGTGCGCACTTGTGACTTATCTGACTGTCCTATGATACCACATCGATTTGCTTCAACATTTTACGCCCAAATGACGGGAAAAAAAATTGGAATTTATTTTACCATCAGAATAGGAATAGTCGTTCACGTCGTATGAGATGGAAATGTATTGGGGGTAAAGGTGCATTGCCTGATATTGAGTTTAGAATATCTTCAGAGTGCCTTTTTCACTTGAAAGAAATTGGGACGAGCCTCATTAGCAGCTTCAACATCATCTGGAGAGGCTACAGCGACCACCACACCTTTGTCTTTAACTGCCTCAACAACATCGGCAAATTCCTTGAAGTCTTCCAACCTACAGAAAAGCCAAAAATTGGATAAATATTAAATAGGAGAGAAGAAAATGAAGACCATTTTTACGGATATGGTATGAAATACCATGTTCAAGCACTAAAAAGTGGAAAGAGTTCATGGGTATACTGGGAAAGAGACTTATTTATTCTTTACTCGGGAATGTGTGATATAAAAGAGGGTACACAACAGGAGCTTCAAGTCAGTTATCAGCTTTACTAGTCATTTTCTTTAGATATTTTTAGTACCAATAGACGTACAAAATATGTCACGAGCTTCAAATCAATAACATCTCTATAAGTCATTTTATTAGTCTATGATTCGCAGCCACAATTTGATATGCATGACTGTGTCAAGAAAACTCAATTTCCCCTGTACTGAAAATGAGCGTCTCTGTATTCATAATTTAGCACTTGTTTTCACAGAATATTGCAATCATCCAGATCTATATATTATATATGTAGTAATGTAGAAATATAAGTACCTCGTTGACAAAATCTCTTCTCGTCTGATTTGCCTGTCCTCCTCGGTGACTCCTAACAAGTATCTCGATAAGCTGAAAAGAGAAGTGAAAATATCAATAAATTTCCACAGTACACGCAGTAATCTAAAAATAAATAAAGGTAAAGTAAAACACTAGATTAATAACGATCTAATTCATGTTGCCTATCATATCATTCATGTCACAACATGGACATCAAACGCATCAAAAGTAGGAAAAAATAGGAGTCTGCAAACTTGCTTCAATATTTTTGTAAATCGAAAGAAAATGTGTACGTTTGTTAAAGCATGTGTTAATTTGGTAGTTGTAAAGAAGCAAAAATTATCACAGGGCTTAATCCTGTCTTGACTGCTCTGTCATGTAGAGTAATTATTTAATTCAGGGCAAGCATAGCAATATGCTTACCTGCTATATCCTTTGGCATCAGGTAGCTGATAGGAATCAACATCTCCAATAGTCCCAATGATTGCCTTAGTAAGAGCATCATTATCCATTTCAAGTTCTCTCAGAAAGTTGCTCGTTCCATCATAAATATCAAGTGTCTTCAACAAATTGGGATCTCTGTAAGACAAGAATGAGAACACACCTGAACAAGACCCCAAAAAAAAAATCATGGTTAGGAAAGTGAGAAATTGGCAAATGTGACTATGTAAAAGAACACTGGTGCTTTCAATTGGACCTGAGTGAGTGTCAAAATCACAAAATCCTCCGTAAGCTCCACCACTGACACGTACACGATCCCATAGCCAGCTGTTGTTCAAGTATTTCGAGATGACATATGCACTGCCTTTAAGTTGATACCCAGTCTCAAAAAGGTTAGCTGCTTTCCCAACATAATTTACCTGTGTAAAGATATTACTTGATTATGTTAATTCAATTTGCCTAACAGAGGAGTTAGACATACAAGTTAATAGGTCAACATTTGATTACTACTAACCTGCGTAGGTACTACAATAGCTTCATTTGTGAGCGGGAGTCGAGCATTCCAAGAAGGTGACGCGACTGGTGAAGTGTTAGGAAGCATATCAAGAAACTTGCTGACATATTTCTCTGTGTTCTTAAGATTTTTCCCGTCAGCAGTCAGATTTATAATGCAATCATTTTTCGAAATCAATGTATTTCGTATCTCCTCGAGAGAAGAAGATATTCCAAGCCAGTCATCATCAACTTTCTTCTCAAGATCTTGTAGAAATTCCAGGTAACTGCAAGCACAACATGTGAACAATATTTAGAGGGCCATAAGGAACTTATGTATTATGAACCGTGTGTATGATAGTGAAAAGTGGCGACAACTACAAGCAAAGGTCAGCGCACCCTATACAGGAGGAGTTTACAAAGACTACAAAATCGAAGAAAATTATCAAGATTCAGTAAATAAACAGTCCTAGCTTATTCGTATAACTCGTTCATTTTATCATAATTTATAAAATGAAAAGGCTTTCCAAATTCCAGAAACTGCAAAATTATAAAATTAAGAAATAGCCTCTATAAAAATTAACCTGATACCACCCATTTGTTCAGAGATCCACCCAGCAACATTGAGCTTCGCATCCATCCTTGCAGCTGCAATGCCATGCCCACTGCCTCTTAATCGATTCTGAAAACCAACAATTAGTATGAAATAATTTTTTTTTCCTTAAAAAACATATCACTCGCATTTCTGCCAGGTACAGTAGATACCTCCATTCTTGCTTTGCTCTGAGAAACGAACTGCTTAAAACGCTTTTGGTCCGTCAACTGAACGTCTTGAAGAACACGGTTGAACTACATTTGGTAAGTTTGACAAAGGCGTTAATCAATCTCCAGCAGTTTCCCAGAAAATTAGATAGAAACAAAGGAATAGATAGCAACACGCTTATAGAGGGCCGAGCCATGATTAGCATATGATGTAAATAGACAAGCTGATTGGTCCCCCTTTAGCAAAAGTTGTAATATATAGAGAATTGCATGCTTAACAATGACATGAATCTGAAGAAATATATTATGTAATGTGCACCCAACGAGTTATAACAAACTGACTATGGCTTAGACTAGGGGTATCGGAGGACAAGGGATTAACGGACACAGTAATTATAAACAATGAGATTGGGAACCCAAATCACAGATGTGAATTGTGAACTTGTGGTTGCGCATTCAAAATATTTATCACACTGGGGAAAGGAAAAAGGAAATAAAAACACAGTAGCAGTGAGTCCAGGTTACATACAAACGATTATCAGTTGTCATGAGATATGTTAGAAACCCTGCAACGACTTGACAAGTGACAATGGTAAGCGTATTTAATTTTTATGCTAATTAAATTACTAAGAAGGATCAGCTTTTTACCAAATGAAATAAATCTTCGGCACGCCCGGACATAGATTTGCCTCGTGCAATTATATGGCTGCATGGATCCTCCTTCCCTCGTACTGATGATGTGAAAGGATACACTGATATTCCACCAGTTTTTCTTCCAATTAATTGGTTCAGTTGTACAAAATTCAAGTCTTTTGTACCCATCTCCAGCAGTGACTGGCTGTTAAATATCCACAAATCATAAATAATTGAACTTTTAACGATGACAGGTCAATAACCCAGGTTAGCTCAAAATTTGCAACTCATCTTGCTAATTTTTAAAATTTTCAAACCGAACCAAGTATGAGTAGAAGGTCATGAAAAGTTGACTTCAATTGAAGCCACGTGTGATAAGGATATGATTGGTTTAATTTATAATTTGGCTTCACCAAGAAATGAAAAAAGAAACAGTGTCCAGTAATAAACAATACTATACATAACACAACAAAAAATGACTCAAAAACCAAAAATGTCTTAATCTCATACTTTGATTAAGTACGAATAGGACATAATTTCATCTACCTCGTCTTTTTTCATTAACTATTTAAGTAATTTTAATTTATTAAGTTTATCATAGAAGAACAGAAAAAATAAAATGAATTTGACCTAGCTCAAACTCGACTGCAACCTCTAAATATATTCAAGTCAATCCCCCATATAACATGAATACGGAATTCTTCCAATTTCAAAAAGAGAGTTCAACAGTAGTTGCTATCTTACCAGAATAATGGTACCAAAGGAAGAAGCTCTTGCTTCAAAGAGCTCATTTTGAATACAACCTCAGCATATAGAACATCATTTGTGAAAAGGTCATGCTGCAACACCTTTGTCCCATTGATCTCACCAACCTACAAGTGCGGGCAATGAACTTTGACTCACGAGATAAATAAGAAATTTACAGGAGGATTTACACCATCTCAATACCTCAGTAGGAATGTGTATAGGATTTTTGGGAATGTCTTGCAAAGAAAGGCTTGGTACACATTTGAGAGCTTCTGGTGGATCTGGAGTCTCCTGTTTCAACTTCAGTTCATGTGTTGCACGAGCCAGTTCAGCAAGATCCTCCACAGTCATGCTAGCTTTCAGCTTTTCCAAATTTTCTTTCTCAGTTGCCTCGTCACGCGAAGCCATCTCTGAGTCAGGCTGTTAATAACATCAATTAGCATATGAAAAAGCCATGCAATATTGCACCTAACAAACATCAACAGTAAAAACATTACCTGCATTTCAATAGTTACACGGTGCTGGTTATTCAAAATGAATTTTTCTATTAAGGGAGCGAATACTGCTTTAGAGCCTTCCTCGGCTATTCTAGCTTTCAATTCCTTTAAAGGTCCTTGATACTTTAATGGCTCAAATGGATCCATATCATATATCCATTTCCCCTGGCAGACAAAAAGATATTATGAGAATATTTTAGACTTGGAAAAGGAAGAGTAGAGGAAAGACAAAGTTGATGAAGATATTTAAAAGAAAGCATTTCTCACCATGGAGCGAAGCATCAGTGCTAAACCACGCGGAAATGACCCAGTATTATTTTCTCTGAGAGAGAACTCAATTGTATTCATTGATGCTTCCACTGCATCGGAATTGAAGCCTTCCTCGGCCATCTTTTTAAGCGTAGTCATGATTAACTCTTCTACTTTTTGAATGTCATCATCTGATACACCTTTTAATCCAACACTAAACTGAGGCTGAAGGAGTTCGTCCTCAATGCCCCCGCCAACAATAGCTTCACCTAGACCACTCTCCAGCAGGATTTTTCTCAAAGGAGAAGCAGGAGTTCCCATCATTAAATGATCCAAAAATCCCAGTGCCAGCTCAGTTTCCAAGTCTAAAGGTGTTTCAGAGAGGAGCCAATTGAGGCACACCATGTGCTTCTTTTTCAAATCCACCCCTTCAGCAGCGGGATATTTCTCAACAATCCTAACCGGTTTTGAGAACAGTTTCTGATAATCAACTCTTGATTCCTCGGGAGCTGAATTTGCTTCAAACATGTCTAGATATTCTGTAAGAAAAAATGGAAAAATACAAACAAAACTCTGAGTTTTAATTTAAGGACACCATGAATGGTTTCGTCAGATGAAAATGTTCCAGCAACCAATATCCTACAGATGAAAGCGTAATTTCTTCAACATAAGTCCTTTTATGTAAATATATCGGAGTCGCAACATATGTCCTACAAATGAATACGTAATTTTTTCAATAAATGTCCATTTATGTATGTCCAAGTCACTAATACTTCTTTCATATGTTTGAATTCCATTGGAAAAAATCAATCAACAATTACAACAGATTAGAAGATTATGTACCACTTAAAATACGTAGCCTTTCATTTGCATCATCATCACCATAAAACCATATCCTGGAATTGCTGGGATGGTAATATTTGCGGTGGAACTCCTGTAATTGGACACATGAAGAACAAAATCACTCTCTAAGGATATGGGCCAGATATCAAGTCCTTTTTCATACATCTACACTAGTCAATGAACATGAAAGTAGAAGACAAACAATACACTGAAAAGGAATACTTAAAATGTAAAAATGACGAGGAAACCAACCTTGAATTCCTCAAATGTTAGTTTGGGAATAACTTGCGGATCACCGCCACTATCAACACCATAAGTATTGTCAGGAGAAAGGGCCTACAGAGAAGTATTATAACAATTAAAACCAACATAGTTCATTTTCCTAGTACTCTGCATGAGCTGAATCATGGAGTCCAAATAATTCTTAACCTCTATGTAGTTTGAAATCAAGCTTACCTGTTGGGAAGCTCGGCCTAGTATGCTATCGGGCTGAGAATAAACACCTTTCATCTCATTAAAAACAACACCTGGAGTAAACCACACGAACAAATATCAGTGATGTAATGAACCTGCATACCCTTGTATGAATTGTTAAGAAATATGGAGATTGGCACATTCACCAGGAGTAAAATGCCATAGGCATATATCAACCTTTATATGTTATGTCCTCCGAGGGGTCATTCAATTCATAATGCCAACCTTCTTGTTGAAATGTTTTAATGTCTTCCACACATTTAGGGAAAAAGACTGCATCTAAGTACACATCAACCAAGTTATAGAAATCCTGCAAAAGAATTAGACATAAGATATTTAAAACAAGATTGTAGAGAGAAATATTTGTGCTTTTTTTAATAGGATTGAAGAACCAGACCTTTGTGTTCGTGGAAGCAACGGGATAGCAAGTCCTATCAGGATATGTGAAAGCATTCAGAAATGTATGTAAGCTCCCTTTCAACAACTCAACAAACGGTTCTTTCAAAGGATACTTTCTCGAACCACACAACACACTGTGTTCCAAGATGTGAGGAATTCCTGTTGAATCTTTTCTGCATCAACAAATCGGCATATTTGAACTTGATTAAGTTGCTTGTTCAGAATAAATCAGAAAACAGAAACATATTTTGGTGAGAACAAGTAATTTAGACTCTTTAATAAAGTCACTCTTTCTTGATAATAATTGCATTTACTGAATCAGAATTTCTCTCACGAAACACGAGAGGGAGATTAGTTCTAAGAGTATCCAACCATCAGAGATTCAAACACAGCAAGTTTCTGCAATAAAAGTACTTCAAGCACATGAAACTTGATCCATAAGGAGTTACACCAAGTGGAAACCTCTATTGATCACCACAACCAGGATCATTGAGTTCGGACAATTGAAGCTGACTTACTGGACTAGATATACAGTTTTCCAGGGATCTACCAAATGTTTGCAAAATCCCACCTCTCTATTCGCAGTTTCACACTTGACTATTCGTTTTTCAACTAGAGCAAAGTTTTGCTTGATAGTATATAATGTTAGGCTTCTTTTCCCCCTTCATCTTCATAGTACCATTCTAAATATTAGCAAATCACTGAATCATGCAGTTTAAGTAACGACTCTCATGAATTACAACCTTGTGTTTGTCATGGAAAATGGCGACTTCTTGGAAAATTCGTAATAAGAATAATTAAAGCATTTGCTAATTGAACAAAAAAAATAATCAATCCGCAATATAATTAACATGGTAGTAATAATAATAATTGATTATCAGTAGAAACACTTACGGAGGAGTGCGGAGAACAATGCCGAATACTTTATTCTCGTCATCGTTGGACACCGACATAATTTCAGCGCCAGTCTTCTTGTGCTTATACAACACAGCTCTAGATTTACACTCCTCGATGAACTCCTCCGACACTTTCTCAAACCCAAGCTTCTCCGCAACGGCATCGTCCGCTCCCAAAACCTCTAAAAAAAATTTACAAAAAATCAATCAAAAAAAACATTAAAATCAGTTAAAATAGTTCGAAACTTAACATAACAGTTGTTCAATTACCAGAAAAAGGCTGCGCAGACGAGGTGGCGATTGCGCGCACGGATATGGGGTTGAAGTGTCTTCTCAGCTGGACAGAAGGACCGGAAACAGACGAATATAGGCCGACGCCGCCGAGGTGTCGGCGGAGGATTGAGCGCTGGTGTACGTTGGGCACCAAACGATGCCGTTTAGGGATGCGAGCGAGGCGATGGGCGGAGCGGGAGAATAATCTGGTGGAGGCGAGTGCGGAGGAAGAAGAGGAGGAGGATAGAGAGCGGAGGAGCGCCGCTCGCTCCATTGTTGCTCGGAGGAAAGTAAAAATGGCGGAGGGTTTGAAGAAGATGAGAGCTGATAGAAGTAAATGGAAACTGATAATAGGTATATAATAATATTATCTACTCTGAGTTTTGTGATTAGGGAAGAAAGGGGAAAAATAAATATCAATAACTTGTGGTGCTTTTCTTGGGGAATAAGAATTAAAATATTTAGTTTCTTATGTAAATTTTAGTTGCTTGATTTCTATAATTTAAGGAAATTGCGTGCAATTTTTTTTATGGTCATGAGTGAAACGTTTTGCAAGCTTCTCTACCTCTAAATTTATTTTTGCACTTTAGTTCAATTTCTATTTAATTTTAATATATTTTCCATTATAAATACTTGATGCTCTTCTTAATTCTTGAACCACTCTATTTTGCACTTGAAAATAAATATATAATACTATATGTTTTCTTTAATGGAAATATCGACTTAATTAATTAATATAATGTAGAAAAACAAATTGCTAGAAGATAAGGTCCCTTAAATAAATAAATTATAAATATAATGTAGAAAACCCGATCGGAATCATTAATGGGAGAATGAACTCTCTAATGCTAACGATTTTTAGAGTCCATGTACACTCGCAAACGGCAGTAATAAGTAGTCGATCATTTTTTTACATGATCAAACAGAAAATTAGAGTCATATATCATATCATATTTAGTCAAACATTTCATAAACTCCGGAGCTCCCCGTTCCAAAACTTGTCTCGCTAACTCAATGAATTAGATCAAATTTGCACTTACCATATCATTTTGCTTGCTTGAGCTGCCCGACCCATTGATATTCCGCTCAAATAATGCGACGAACATTGCATTTGTTGCATACGGGAAAAAAACTCGACTCAACAATATCAACATATTCATTTTTGTTTCACAATAACTTCTAGCCATTTAATTGAACACTGGTCAACTAAATCAAACATAAAACTGCTTAGTGAAGCCCGTTATTCAACCACAAAATCAATCAAGCATTTGTATCATTCATCGTTTCATATAATATCTATTTTATTAGGATAGATATATAAGGTATTTGAAAAAACTAAAATTGATTTTTGCCACAAATATTAGTACATTACAACTTCTAATTTTTTTTTTTAAATTAAAATTTTCAAAATATTTGCAAGACACTAATAAAATTATATTACTTTTACTTACAATCACCACTTTCTACAAAAAATAAAAAATTAAAAAAATTCAATAGATATATTGGACTCAAAACCCAATATTTCAGCCCAATAAGCATAAATAAGATCCGACCCATTAAAACAAAAACCCATAAAGGAGCAGATTAGTAAGAGTGCCCAGTAGCGGTTAGCCAGTTGGTGCACAGTAGTTACTTCCCACAAGGAACCGCTATACGACGCCGTCACGAAGCCCTCGATAATACCAAAAACTCTCAGCACGCTGATGATCGAGCTTCTCTCTCGCGGTGGAAGATTGGAGAAAGAGAGAGAGAGAAACAATCTGCGATTATGAACGAAGTCATGGTTCTTCTTCTCCCCAGGTTTAATCATCTCTGTACTAGAAAGAAAAAAAAATTGTTTTCAATTGGAATTCAATGCAGATAAAATTCGATTTCGTTTCGAATTACAGTTGGTTGCAATTTTTGTCTGTAGCATTTTGTTGAAATTTTAAGCATTGGATGGTGGATTTGTAGTGTAAAGTAGAAATACGCGTGTTCTCTTCTCTGTTTGTGGCATTGAAATAGTAATGGTGTTTGATCTTACAATATCGCTTAGTTATCTAATTTATTTATTTATTATTTTCTGGAGAGAGAATTAGACTTCATTCGATTTCGTATTTAGCCGATTACTGTGTGTGAAAATGGTTACACTATGCTGTTCGGACCATCTTGAATTGATTTTTCGTAAAGAGGTTGTGGAAACATTTAATTTCGACTTGCTCTTGTGAGGTATGAATTACGATGAGATATGAATTCCTTGAAAACGCGTTCTAACTTGGTATTGCTTGATTCATGATTAAGAAGGTTTTAGAAATTCTTCTACTTCATCCACATGAACTGAAATTATGTCCGACTTATTAGACACATGGACAAGTATTTGTAGGTCGCTTGCAGTCTTAAGGTAGTCGTTTTGCATATTCGGTACTCCAAATAAAAAAGTTTTTTTTATTATGATGAAGCCTACCCTTGATTAATCATTTAATTAATTAAATTCAATAATGCGCTTCTTGGTTGTATGATTTCCATTTTCATCTTGGCATTTTCTTTGTACTCTGTTTATTCAATGCTTTGAATCCATATAATCTCTATGCTGCTGCAGTGGGGATCAATCATTAAACAGTGAGTTACTAGTGTAAAGACATAAGTAGGCCGAAACATAATAGGAAATGTATTCGTTGAGGGGCTAGAAATATAGTTTCCCACGTAAGGTAGGAGGTGCTTTCTGTTATCAATATGTGTTTTCTTACATCTGTTTCTATCTGGTCTTATAGTAATGAAATTACAATTAGCACAACCGCTGATCCTGACGGTTGTCTGAACGTGAATTCCTCTGCCCTGGACCAAGCAAAAGGGATTCAAGCAAATTCGTTTGAACAGTTCCCTAGTTTTTTGAAACAGTTGCTTAAATCGCATCTGTCTGGAAAATTTTATTTGGTAAGTTGAAGTTTTGTCCTCTATTAATATATAAACGATATTTATGCGTCAAACTATGGAGAATTATTCTTTTGTAACAGGGTTTACCAAAGAAATTTTGTGATGCACATTTGCCAAGCCATGATGGAAGTATTATATTGGTTGACGAAAACGATCAAGAATACAATACAAAGTACTCTGTTCGAAAGAATAGACTGAGTGGTGGTTGGAGGGGTTTCTCCATTGAACACAAATTGCTAGAGGGAGACGCCTTAGTATTCCATCTGATTGAGCCTTGCAAGTTTAGGGTAACTCTTCAAGCCTCGTATTTACATGCATATTTTGATCTTTATCTAGTTAAATGTGGTTGTTGATTTAAACGGAAGAGGCAGTTCAATGGTGTGGATATGTTGAGTGATTTTACATTCCGATGAACATTGTTGATTGAAGTAACGTTCATGCATGTTAAGCATCGTAAATAATGGAAAACAGCTGGATTATGACCTAGACAGTTAACGGTTATGGGTTATTGGTGTCTGAATGTGTACTAGATTCAATCAAGTTATATTCTGGTTCATTTTGTATAATATTTAGTTGCAATGCGTAACTTAATATACATGACCATGTAATAGTTGACAAGTCCAGTGTCGGATTAATGCATTTCTCGTAAACTCATAATGCATGTGCCTTTACCACTTTTATCTTTATTCTTGTCCTTATATATTGAACATGATTAGGGATTTGTAACGTTTGATAACTACATCTTGATCTTTGCTTTCTTAAGGTATACATTGTGAGAGCAGGCAAAATAACAGAAAACGAAGGGGCAATCGGCCTTCAGACTTATGATTTTCAGAACATTAAGCCAATTAGTGCCGGTAAGATAGCTCACGTGTCATTATTTTTTTCTTACCTTTTTAATTCTATGTTCGCAACATTGTTCAAGAAACATGGTGTAAAAACGTTTGACCAGTGAAAATGGAAGATCAAATGGAAGAAAATGCCTGTACTGGAAAAACAGCAAGGCAGGTGTACCTAAACTCTCTTGAAGTAGTAGATAGCCATCACGAAACAAAAAAGGCAAGATTAACACCCGACAGTGAAATTCACATGCACCACTCTGCCAATAGCAACGGTCAATTTAAAGATATAAGTGGTTTTGAGGATTTCAAGATCCAATCGGGTGGCCTAATTCTCGACTCGGAGATACCTAAAACTATCAGAGCAAAATATTACAACCTCTGCTGCAGTCAAAGAATGTTTCTGCACGACCACCTTATAAATGGCCTCAGCACAAAGTTAGCCGTTGTAATGATTTCCGAAACTACCAATATATCCGAGGCTGTGAGATCTGCTGACGTGTCGACTTCTCTTCATCATTTGGAATGCTGGGAGAAGACTTTGAAGGCTTTCGAGGATTTAGGAATGGCCGTTGGATTTTTACGCAATAGGCTGCATAAATTACTGGAAATTTCGCGCGAAGCACAATCGAATAACGAGTCGAAGTTGACAGTGAGAGCGCAAGCTGATCATGTGAGCGGTAATCTTGAGACGACTTCTTTGAATGTCGAAGCACTTATAGGAAGTCTAGAGGCCGAAATCGAGTCTCTCAGATGGAAAAACGAGAAGCTCGGGTTTGAATTCCGTGAGCTTGCTCGAGCTCCATGGTAGAAAAGAATGTTACATTATGCAACCGCGGATACAGATAACCGTGATTTACGAGCATAACTCGCGTTTTTTAGTGGTGGTTTATTATTATTATTATTTTTACTTTTTTGGGTAGAAGTTTATTTAAAACAGCTAATGTACAGAAGAACCGTAGAGTAATTTTTTTTAATATATATAACTTGTCGAAAATAATGTATTGATGTTATATGTTTATTTATATGTCATCTAGGAAATTGAACTTCAGAGGTTGTCTTGAGTTGGCCTGAATCATGTGTTTGAAAAGGCCAAGTGTGTGTAGTTATTAAATTGGGGAAAATTACAGTTTTCACCCCTCAAATTTGCACCAATTTCACATTTGGTCCCATGTCCACAAAAAAAACATTTGGTCCCTCATGTTTCAATAATTTATCAGTTTTTTGTAATTTCCGTCAACTTACCGTTGGTCCGTCAGTTAAGGAGACGATGGGCACATGCTTGATTCCATGAGTACTACCGGTAAATTGACTGAAATGACGACAATGTTAAATTTTTTAAACATAAGGGATCAAATGTGAAGTCGGTGCAAATTTGAGGGGTGAAAACTATAGTTTTCGTTATTAAATTGTGAATTGTTTTCTACAAAATGATATATCTTTATTTTTAATTTTCATGATTGAATTTCTTGTGAATAACTTGTTATATAGCATCAAATGGAAGTATATATGACACCAATATTGCAATTACTCAATTCTTTAATGTTATATACATATGAACTCTGTATATATATTGGACGGAGTATATTATTCAACCATTGTATTTAATGTGGATGATCAAAATTCAAAGTTGATTATATGACCTATTCTAATATGATTTTCCAAAAATAATAGAAAAAATAATTACAAAAATGACCTTCGGTTACCCTAGGGTTGCCGATGGAAGAAAATAATTATTTAAAATTTAAATACATGAAAATAAAAACTATAATATTAACTTCCATAATCGACCGATACAAATGTCACACGATTTTTTCAAAAGTAATAGAAAAAAAATTACAAGAATAATATTATGTACAGCATTTGTTTGCTAGATGGGAAAATATAGTTTCCACATTTTCAATTTGAATTTCAAAAAAATATATAATATCGTCTCATTTATTACAATCGATGAGTCAACGGCTCTCACGTTATTTCAATTTCATTAACTTTAATTCACCTTCCGTCACTCACCTAACGCCATTAAATAATTGTTTATCTCGATGTATCTAAAGCACACGAAAAAACAGCGTACTGAGCTGTCAAATTATAACTATTTTGTAATACTTAACGAAGTCTAACATATTCTCATTTCGCCCCCACTTTCACCAAAAATAATCCTCGGAGACCAACTTTCGTCTACCATCTAGACTTTATTTTAAGTATATCAACATATCTAGAGAAAAAAAGTTACAAATATCATAACACTAGAATTATTTAAATACATGAAAATAAAAACTATAATATTGACTTTCATTACGACCGATACAAACGTCACATGGACTTTTTCAAAAGTAATAGAAAAAAATTACAAGAATAATATTATGTACAACATTTGTTAGCAAGATGGGAAAATATAATTTCCACATTTTCAATTTGAATTTCAAAAAAATATATAATATCGTCGCATTTATTATATTCGACGAGTCAACGGCTCTCACGTTATTTGAGGACTATTCACTTTAATTCACCTTCCGTCACTCACCTAACGCCATTAAATAATTGTTTATCTCGATGCACCTAAAGCACGCGAAAAAGCAGCGTCCTGAGCTGTCAAATTACCACTATTTTCTAATACGTAACGAAGTCTAGCATATTCTCATTTCGCCCCCACTTTCACCAAAAATAATCCTTGGAGACCAACTATCGTCTACCATCTAGGCTTTATTTTAAATATATCAACATATCTAACAAAAAAATATTACAAATATCGTAACACAAGAATTACGAAAATACGAACCAATTATCAAAATTAAAGACAAAAGATCTTACAAAATAATGAATTACAATAACACAAACCTAAAAGTAACAAGCAAAATCAGAAAACCATATTTAAACTTTATAATTACTAAAAAAAAAATACTTATACAAAAAGAGCCATGTCACATAAAATAAAGGGTCTCAAATGAAATAATACAAAACTACGAGTACCATTTCACAATAAAAAAGAATCCCAAGGGCACATAAAAAAAAATTATGGGACATAATTGTATTTAAATAGAGGGTGGCACCCCCATAATATAATAATATTTCGCAGTAAAACTCTCTCTCTACGGCCCAGCGTTTGGCTGTCTTTTGTCTACTAATAATCTAGCTGCCTTTTCTCTCTCTCTTCTTTCTCTCTCTAAAACCACATATTAATAAAAAAAGAAAAATGTATGCGCAAGGTAATGTCAGTAAAAAACTTCTGTTAACGATAGCGAAGGAAATAGAAGAAACAAGGAGAACAAGTACTGTAATGAAAACCAACGACGAAGAAAAACTCAAAGGAAAATTACATGAGACCCAGTACTGTACTTCTGATTCTGATTCTGATTTTTGTCCTGACGACCCCACAACTTCTTCATCCCAGGTTTTTTTTAATCTTTTAATTAGCTTTTATTATTTTATTTTATTTTTATTATTTGTTGTCTGCGTGGGTTCTTTGACTAAAACATATGTTTTTTTTTTTGTTTTTTTTGGTGTTCAGGAAAGGAAGAAGAGGAAGAGGACTAAAATGCAATTAGAAAGCATAAACATGGGTGTTTCTGCAAAGTCTAAGAGACTCAAATCTGACAAAGAAGTGAGAATTTTTTATTTATTTATTTTTGTGATTTTTTTTGGTGTTTGGATCCATTAGTGTTCTTGATTTTGTTATATGTGCAAGTTTGAATTGATGCATGTCAAGTTTTTGTGCTTAATTGTGTTGTACAAGTTGTTTTTTTGTCAATAGATTTGCCATTAGAGGGCAATTTTTCATGTGGGTTTCTTTCGATTTTCGATAAGATCTAGATTTAACGCCGTTTCGTTTCGTTTTGTCGAGGGCGGCGGGTTTCTTTTTATTAAAAATTCAATGTTGCCGTAATTCGGAATTTCTTGAAACCCTAAAAGCGTTATCGAGATTGAAAAAGATGCCGGATTTTTTTAATTGTGATTTATGATGCGGCATTGGTCGTGGATTTGATTAATTCGTGTTGAAACCCTAAAAGCGTTATCGAGATTGAAAAGATGCCGTTTTTTTTTTAATTTTAATTTATGATGCGGCATTGGTCGTGAATTTGATTAATTTGTGTTGAAACCCTAAAAGCGTTGTCGAAATTCAAAAGATGCCGGATCTTTTTAATTTTAATTTATGATGCGGCGTTGGTCGTGGATTTGATTAATTCGTATTGAAACCCTAAAAGCGTTGTCGAGATTGAAAAGATGCTGTTTTTTTTTTAATTGTAATTTATGATGCGGCGTTGGTCGTGGATTTGCTTAATTCGTATTGAAACCCTAAAAGCGTTTTCGAAATTGAAAAGATGCCGACTTTTTCAGTTGTAATTTATGATGCTCGTGGATTTGGTTAATTCGTATTTGTCAACGCATGGGGCACGATTTTCATTCGCATTCTTGCATTATTTGCGCAATATATTTTTCACTGAATTTTAGTGCAATTGACTGAAATAATCTAAAGATAATTTGCCGTAAAATAGAAATTGACATAGTGCATAATGTTCATTTTCTTCCATTTCGTATCATCTCAATGAGTTTGGTTTGCACAGCTGGTGAACTCCTTAATCACCCCCCACCCCCACCCCCCGCCCCCCACTTGCACCCCCGGTTTTTTACAAACACGAATGAGTCCTAAAACATATATATATATATATATATATATATATATATATATATATATATATATATATATATATATATATATATATATATATATATATATATATATATATATATATATATATTTCGTTGCTTGTGCATTTTGTTTTGAAATCATGCCCTTGTGATGAGTTGATAAATGATGATAGTATAATGAAATAATCAAGAATTACTTGCACTAAACTCCCCCCTCACCTTCACCCCCACCCCACCCCACATTTTTTTCTTCTTAAATTCCCGAACAGGTGTGCTCGGATAACTCCAAGAAACCACAAAGGTAAAAAAATCTCTCTTTCTGTTTTTTCGTTTACGGAGAAAAGAAAAAAAAAAGAATCTATTTATTTGAAAAAAATTGTGACTGTTTAATTTACGTGCAACAAGAAGTGAGCGTAAACGAACTCGTGATTGTGACATATACGAGGACGAAGAAGCTAAGCGCTCCGTCATGCAACGAGCAGCTGAATTGCTAGCTCGTTTGGAAAAGGAGTATAACCTTCCCTCCTTCGTTAAGTGTATGCTCCCATCAAATGTTTCCCAAGGGTTTTGGCTGGTACGTTTTAACCGAATGATATCCTCGCTTTTTTTATTTTTTTTATTTTTTATTTTTTTTATTTTTTTTTGTTATTAATGGGCAAGTGGTTGTTATGGCAGCATTTACCGAAGAAATTCTGCACGGTTAATTTGCCGAATGAAGATACGCCAGTTGTACTTGTGGATGAATTAGGGAGGGAGCACACAACGTCGTATCTCTTGGGGAGGAATGGATTGAGTGCCGGATGGAGGGCTTTCTCTATGAAACACAAATTACTTAAAGGAGATTTACTCATTTTCCTTTTGACCGAGCCTTGCAAATTTAAGGTTATTCATTTTTTTTTTTAATTTTTTTTAATTTTTTTATATCGCAGTTTAATCTATAACATTAATGATTTTGAAACAATTTATTATTTTTTCAAGTAGTTAAATTGCTTTCGGTATTTTGATGAGCATTATTATTACTATTATTATGCGTTGTAGGTGCACATTGTGAGAGTAAATGACATAGAAGTCTTATTTGCTGCACTTTGCCTCATGGATTTGCGTTTTTCTTGTGAAGGGAATGATTCTGGTTGGTTTTTTTCTCATTGTGCACATTTTTTAATTTTAATTTTTTTTTCCTTCCGATTTTTCATTATTTACATTTTCAAGATTAAAATTCTATCTTTTCTATATGTATAAAATTGTATTTTTTTTTATAATATTATTATTTGAATGAAGATTCGGAGAAGAAAGATAAGCGGAAGCGTAGGAGAAGAAATTACGTGGACCCTGCTCTGTTCGAAATGCTTATGCCTTCGGAGAAGGTCGAAGAAAGAAATGTACCAAAGTCTTCGAGTAGTAATAGTGATGGTTTTAGCTCCGAAGTGATTGAAGGTTATCGGACATTTAGAATTATTTCGAGAATTAAATGAATTTTCTTTTAATCCCTGAAAATTGTTTAATTGACTTTGGGAAGTTGTGTTTGCAGGCTCCGAAAGTACGTCCTAACGAGCTGAAAACAGAGGAACACATTCTTGTGGGGGTTGTTTCGTGTATGTAGGAGAAAATGTGAAGAGCTTCTTTTCTTTCGCGCGCGGGTAAGCGATGTAAATAGTCTCGACGAATCGGGGCAAAAGGTGATATTAGAGTTTACATCTTGAAAGTTTTTTAGGGTTTCGACATATGAATATACACCGGCATTGAACATCGAAAGGTAGAACGAAAGTGAATCGGTATTCTTTTTCCTTTCATAGTAAAGTTGTTTAATTTGAAGGAACAAATGTAAGAGTCTTAGTTGTAGTGTTTAAAGGTTTACATGATAAGTTTTACATGTTTTTTTTTTTTTGTAATGCAAATTAAGAAGTTACATCTTTTGTCTCATTTTTAGCTTTCATGGTTCGAGCCTTGTGCACATGATCCCCACTTGTAGTTTGAACTTTGTGCACATGACCCCCCGTAATTTGAATTTTGTGCACATGAACCCTCCTTGTAGTACGAACTTTGTGCACATGACCCCCTGTAATTTGAACTTTGTGCACACGACTCTCCCTTTTAGTTTGAATTTTGTGCACACGACTCCTCTTGTGATTTGAACTTTGTGCACATGACTCCCCCTTGTATTTCACTTGGTATAATGCTGTATTGAAAATATAAGAGGATCATATGCACAAAGTTAAAAACTGCAGGGGGGTAAGTGCTATTTAACCTTTTTCTTTTTCTTTTCTTGGAATAATCTAATAACGATCTCAATTATATACTTTTCAAGTTTCAATGATCAATGATACTAGTGTAAAGACATAAGTAGGCCAGAACATAATAGAAAATTTATTCGTTGAGGGGCTATAAATATAGTTTCCCACCTGAGGTAGGAGGTGCTTTCTGTTATCAATATGTGTTTTCTTACATCGGTTTTTATCTGGTCTTATAGTAATGAAATTACAATCAGCACAACCGCTGATCCCGACAGTTGTCTGAATGTGAATTCCTCTGCCCTGGACCAAGCAAAAGGGATTCAAGCGAATTCGTTTGAACAGTTCCCTAGTTATTTGAAACAGTTGCTTAAATCGCATCTGTCTGGAAAATTTTATTTGGTAAGTCGAAGTTTTGTCCTCTATAAATATATAAACGTTATTTATGCGTCAAACTATGGAGAATTATTCTTTTGTGACAGGGTTTACCAAAGAAATTTTGTGATGCACATTTGCCAAGCCATGATGGAAGTAATATATTGGTTGACGAAAACGATCAAGAATACAATACAAAGTACTCTGTTCGAAAAAATAGACTGAGTGGTGGTTGGAGGGGTTTCTCCATTGAACACAAATTGCTAGAGGGCGACGCGTTGGTATTCCATCTGATTGAGCCTTGCAAGTTTAGGGTAACTCTTCAAGCCTCGTTAAATGTGGGTGTTCATGCATATTAAACATCGTAAATAATGGAAACAGCTGGATTATGACCTAGACAGTTAAAGGTTATGGGTTATTGGTGTCTGAATGTGTACTAGATACAATCAAGTTATATTCTGGTTCATTTTGTATAATATTAGTTGCAATGCGTAACTGAATGAATATACATGACCACGTAACTTTTAGAATTCCTTTTTGTGTGTCGGATTAATGCGTTTGTCATAAACTCATAATGCATGTGCCTTTACCACTTTATCTTTATTCTCGCCCTTATATACAGAACATGATTAGTGTCTTTGACAGCTTAATCTTTGCTTTTTTTAAGGTATACATTGTGAGAGCAGGCAAAATAACAGAAAACGAAGGGGCAATCGGCCTTCAGACTTATGATTTTCAGAACATTAAGCCAATTAGTGCCGGTAAGATAGCTCACGTGTCATTATATTTTTTTCTTACCTTTGTAATTCTATAATTGCAACATTGTTCAAGAAACATAGTGTAAAAACGTTTGACCAGTGAAAATGGAAGACCAAATGGAAGAAAATGCATGTACTGGAAAAACAGCAAGGCAGGTGTACCTAAACTCTCTTGAAGTAGTAGATAGCCATCACGAAACAAAAAAGGCAAGATTAACACCCGACAGTGAAATTCACATGCATCACTCTGCCAATAGCATCGATCAATTTAAAGATATAAGTGGTTTTGAGAATTTCAAGATCCAATCGGGTGGCCTAATTCTCGACTCGGAGATACCTAAAAATATCAGAGCAAAATATTACAACCTCTGCTGCAGTCAAAGAATGTTTCTGCACGACCACCTTATAAATGGCCTCAGCACAAAGTTAGCCGTTGTAATGATTTCCGAAACTACCAATATATCCGAGGCTGTGAGATCTGCTGACGTGTCGACTTCTCTTCATCATTTGGAATGCTGGGAAAAGACTTTGAAAGCTTTCGAGGATTTAGGAATGGCCGTTGGATTTATACGCAATAGGCTGCATAAATTACTGGAAATTTCGCGCGAAGCACAATCGAATAACGAGTCGAAGATGACAGTGAAAACGCAAGCTGATCATGTGAGCGGTAATCTTGAGACTTCTTCTTTGAATGTCGAAGCACTTATAGGAAGTCTAGAGGCCGAAATCGAGTCTCTCAGATGGAAAAACGAGAAGCTCGGATTTGAATTCCGTGAGCTTGCTCGAGCTCCGTGGTAGAAAAGAATGTTACATTATGCAAAAGCGGATACAGATAACCTTGATTTACGAGCATAACTCGCGTTTTTTAGTGGTTTATTATTATTATTATTGTTATTATTATTATTATTATTATTATTATTACTTTTTTGGGTAGAAGTTTATTTAAAACAGCTAATGTACAGAAGAACTGTAGAGTAATTTTTTATTTATTTTTAATATATATAACTTGTCGAAAATAATGTATTGATGTTATATGTTTATTTATATGTAATGTAGGAAATTGAACTTCAGAGGTTGTCTTAAGTTGGCCTGAATCATGATGTATTTGAAAAGGCCAAGTGTGTGGTGTCATTAAATTGGGGGAAATTACTGTTTTCATCCCTCAAATTTGCACCAATTTCATATTTGGTCCCCCATGTCCACAAAAAACATATTTGGTCTCTCATGTTTCAATAATTTATCATTTTTTGTAATTTCTGTCAATTTACCGTTAGTCCGTCAGTTAAGGAGGTGATGCACAACCTTGATTCCATGAGTACTAACGCTAAAATTACTGAAATGACGAAAATGTTGAATTTTTGAAACATGAGGGACCATATGTGAAGTCGGTGCAAATTTAAGGGATGAAAACTATATTTTTTGCTATTAAATTGTGAATTGTTTTCTACAAAACGATATATCTTTATTTTTAGGGGGCTTAAGATATAAGTCCCTAGTGACAAAACTTATTAGAACTAAATGACAAGCTTAACTAAACATTTGCTACACATCCTTTATAAATTTCGTTACAAAAATACCCCTCAATACACAAATTCGAATTTTGTATTAAGTAAAATTCATTTTTTTTTGATGAAATATTAAGTAAAATTCAATTGCATTTATCATCTTTTTAGTTTGCATCTAATATTTTCATTTTTTTCTTTACAACAAACACGTGTTTTTTTCCTTTCATCTTTTAACATTTCTTACACTATTTGTAAAACAAATAATTTTGTTTTTCTATATAATATTGAAAGTTAAAAAAAAATATGTTTTTCATTTTTTTAATTTAATTTACGTATTTTTTTATATTTTTTAAATTTTATCTGCTGTTAATACTGTAGTAGACTATGATATACTATGATGTACTATGATATACTGGTGTACTATGATATACTAGTATACTATGATATACTACAGCGTACTATGGTTTACTACGGCGTACTATTCCAAACCCTAGCAGCAAAACAAGCTCTCACCCCGTCGCCAAACCCTAGCAGCCAACAACTTGCAGCCGCTGCCAACTCATATCGACAAAACCCTAGCCGTCAACAAAAATCCTAACGCGTTATAAACCCTAGATTAATGCAACCACCTTCCACCATCGATCTAATCTCAACCACCGTCTCCACCATAACAATCACCTCTGTAAACACGACCACCACCGTCATTGCCACCTCCGTTGCCCCCTTCTACGCCCACCCCCTATGCCGCATCACCGCCGAGGTCTCCTAGAACCTCAAAATTTTCAGATCTTCGTATCTCCCCTTCAGCCTTCTCTACTCCTCCGTGGCAGATCTGGATTCGGTCCTCAAATTTCGACGGCACCAAAATCCTCAGATTGCAAATATATGAGAGGAGTCGAGAAAGAGTTGAAACCCAGATCTCCACATCTCCCTCTTCAGCATTCTCTACTCCTCCGTGGCAGATCTGGTTGGGTTCTCAAATTTCGACGGCACCGAAATCTTTAGTTTGCAAAAATATGAGAAAAGTAGAGAAAGGATTGAAACGGTTCAAAAGACGAGACACACGATTGCGGTGGGGTGGCTGGGAAAAAAGAAGAGGGGAGAGTGATTAATGAGAGAAAAACCTAATTTATTATTATTTATATTAAGGGTATTTTCGGGTTAAACAAAAATAAAAGGGTATTGGTCAAATTTTATTTTGAATTAAGGATTTAGTTAATATATTTCATTTGAGGTTGTCATCCACTTCAAATTAGATTTATGTTGAGGGACTCTTAACATATTAACCCTTATTTTTAATTTGTATTATTGAATTTATTGTGAAGAACTTGTTAGATAGCATCAAATGGAAGCATATATAAACACCAATATTGCAATTACTCAAATTTTTAATGTTATAAACATATGAACTCTGTATATATATTGGACCGAGTATATGATTCAACCATTGTATTTAATGTGAATGATCAAAATTCAAACTTTATTATATGACCTATTCTAATATGATTTAAAAAAAAACAATAGAATACAAAAATGACCTTGGGTTACCCTAGGGTTGCGGATAGAAGAAAATAATTATTTAAATACATGAAAATAAAAACTATAATATTGACTTTCATTATCGACCGATACAAACGTACACGTTTTTTTTAAAAAGTAATGGAAATTTTTTTTACAAGAATAATATTATGTACAACCTTTGTTAGCAAGATGGAAAAATATAATATCCACATTTTCAATTTGGATTTCAAAAAAATATATAATATCGTCGCATTTATTACATTCGACGAGTCAACGGCTCTCACGTTATTTCAGGACTATTCACTTTAATTCACCTTCCGTCACTCACCTAACGTCATTAAATAATTGTTTATCTCGATGTACCTAAAGCACGCGAAAAAGCAGCGTCCTGAGCTGTCAAATTATAAGTTATAACTATTTTCTAATACGTAATGAAGTCTAACATATTCTCATTTCGCCCCACTTTCACCAAAAATAATCCTCGGAGACCAACTTTCGTCTACCATCTAAGCTTTATTTTAACTATATCAACATATCTAAAGAAAAAAAATTACAAATATCGTAACACAAGAATTATTTAAATACATGAAAATAAAAACTATAATATTGACTTTCATTATCGACCGATACAAACGTCACACGGATTTTTTCAAAAGTAATAGAAAAAAAATTTACAAGAATAATATTATGTACAACCTTTGTTAGCAAGATGGAAAAATATAGTTTCGACATTTTCAATTTGAATTTAAAAAAAAATATATAATATCGTCGCATTTATTACATTCGACGAGTCAACGACTCTCACGTTATTTCAGGACTATTCACTTTAATTCACCTTCCGTCACTCACCTAACGCCATTAAATAATTGTTTATCTCGATTTACTTAAAGCACACGAAAAAACAGCGTCCTGAGCTATCAAATTATAACTATTTTCTAATACGTAACGAAGTCTAACATATTCTCATTTCGCCCCCACTTTCACCAAAAATAATCATCGGAGACCAACTTTCGTCTACCATCTAGGCTTTATTTTAAGTATATCAACATATCTAGAGAAAAAAAATTACAAATATCGTAACACAAGAATTATTTAAATACATGAAAATAAAAACTATAATATTGACTCTCATTATCGACCGATACAAACGTCACATGGATTTTTCAAAATAATAGAAAAAAATTACAAGAATAATATTATGTATAACATTTGTTAGCAAGATGGGAAAATATAATTTCCACATTTTCAATTTGAATTTCAAAAAAATATATAATATCGTCGCATTTATTACATTCGACGAGTCAACGGCTCTTACGTTATTTCAGGACTATTCACTTTAATTCACCTTCCGTCACTCACCTAACGCCATTAAGTAATTGTTTATCTCGATGCACCTAAAGCACGCGAAAAAGCAGCGTCCTGAGCTGTCAAATTACCACTATTTTCTAATACGTAACGAAGTCTAGCATATTCTCATTTCGCCCCCACTTTCACCAAAAATAATCCTTGGAGACCAACTATCGTCTACCATCTAGAATTTATTTTAAATATATCAACATATCTAACAAAAAAATACTACAAATATCGTAACACAAGAATTACGAAAATATGAACCAATTATCAAAATTAAAGACAAAAGATCTTACAAAATAATGAATTACAATAACACAAACCTAAAAGTAACAAGCAAATTCAGAAAATCATATTTAAACTTTATAATTACTAAAAGAAAAATACTTATACAAAAAGAGCCATGTCACATAAAATAAACGGTTCCAAATGAAATAATACAAAACTACGAGTACCATTTCACAATAAAACAGAATCCCGAGGGCACATAAAAAAAAATTATTTTCTCGGACAAAATGCTATTTAAATAGGGGGGGTGGCACCCCCATAATATAATATTTCGCAGTAAAAAACTTTTAGAGCAACGCTATATTTCCTCTGTAAAACTCTCTCTCTCTACGGCCCCGCGTTTGGCTGTCTTTTGTGTACTAATAATCTAGCTGCCTTTCTCTCTCTCTCTCTCTCTTCTTTCTCTCTCTAAAACAACATATTAATAAAAAAAGAATAATGTATGCGCAAGGTAATGTCAGTAAAAAACTTTTGCTAACGATAGCGAAGGAAATAGAAGAAACAAGAAGAACAAGTACTGTAATGAAAACCAACGACGAAGAAAAACTCAAAGGAAAATTACATGAGACCCAGTACTGTACTTCTGATTCTGATTCTGATTTTTGTCCTGAAGACCCCACAACTTCTTCATCCCAGGTTTTTTTTTTTTTAATCTTTTAATTAGCTTTTATTATTTTATTTTAATTTATTTGTTGTCTGTGTGGGTTCTTTGACTAAAACATTTTATGATTTTTTTTTATTATAATTATTTTTTGGTGTTCAGGAAAGGAACAAGAGAAAGAGGAAGGAGAGGACTAAAATGCAATTTGAAAGCACAAGCATGGGTGTTTCTGCAAAGTCTGAAAGACTCAAATCTGACAAAGAAGTGAGAATTTATTTATTTATTATTTTTATTTATTTTTGTGATTTTTTTGGTGTTTGGATCCATTAGTGTTCTTGATTTTGTTATATGTGCAAGTTTGAATTGATGCATGTCAAGTTTTTGTGCTTAATTGTGTTGTACAAGTTGTTTTTTTGTCAATAGATTTGGCATTAGAGGGCAATTTTTCATGTGGGTTTCTTTCGATTTGCGATAAGATCTAGATTTAAAGCCGTTTCGTTTCGTTTTGTCGAGGGCGGCGGGTTTTTTTAATAAAAAAATCAATGTTTCCGTAATTCGGAATTTCTTGAAACCCTAAAAGCGTTATTGAGATTGAAAAAGATGCCGGATTTTTTTAATTGTAATTTATGATGCGGCATTCGTCGTGGATTTGATTAATTCGTGTTGAAACCCTAAAAGCGTTATCGAGATTGAAAAGATGCCGATTTTTTTTTTAATTTTAATTTATGATGCGGCGTTGGTCGTGAATTTGATTAATTTGTGTTGAAACCCTAAAAGCGTTGTTGAAATTCAAAAGATGCCGGATCTTTTTAATTTTAATTTATGATGCGGCGTTGGTCGTGGATTTGATTAATTCGTATTGAAACCCTGAAAGCGTTGTCGAGATTGAAAAGATGCTGTTTTTTTTTAATTGTAATTTATGATGCGGCGTTGGTCGTGGATTTGCTTAATTCGTATTGAAACCCTAAAAGCGTTTTCGAAATTGAAAAGATGCCGACTTTTTCAATTGTAATTTATGATGCTCTTGGATTTGGTTAATTCGTATTTGTCAACGCATGGGGCACGATTTTCATTAGCATTCTTGCATTATTTGCGCAATATATTTTTCACTGAATTTTAGTGCAATTGACTGAAATAATCTAAAGATAATTTGCCGTAAAATAGAAATCGACATAGTGCATAATGTTCATTTTCTTCCATTTTGTATCATCTCATTGAGTTTGGTTTGCACAGCTGGTGAACTCCTTAATCACCCCCCGCCCCCCACTTGCACCCCCGGTTTTTTACGAACACGAATGAGTCCTAAAACATATATATATATATATATATATATATATATATATATATATATATATATATATATATATATATATATATATATATATATATATATATATATATATATATATATATATATATATTTCGTTGCTTGTGCATTTTGTTTTGAAATCATGCCCTTGTGATGAGTTGATAAATGATGATAGTATAATGAAATAATCAAGAATTACTTGCACTAAACTTCCCCCCCACCCCCACCCAACCCGCCCCACATTTTTTTCTTCTTAAATTCCCGAACAGGTGTGCTCGGATAACTCCAAGAAACCACAAAGGTAAAAAAATCTCTTTTTTTTTTTTGTTTACGGAGAAAAGAAAAAAAAAGAATCTATTTATTTGAAAAAAATTGTGACTGTGAAATTTACGTGCAACATGAAGTGAGCGTAAACGAACTCGTGATTGTGACATATACGAGGACGAAGAAGCTAAGCGCTCCGTCATGCAACGAGCAGCTGAATTGCTAGCTCGTTTGGCAAAGGAGTATAACCTTCCCTCCTTCGTTAAGTGTATGCTCCCATCAAATGTTTCCCAAGGGTTTTGGCTGGTATGCTTTACCTGAATGATATCCTCGTTTATTTTTTATTAATTTTACTTTTTTTATTAATGGGCAAGTGGTTGTTATGGCAGCATCTACCGAAGAAATTCTGCACGGTTAATCTGCCGAATGAAGATACGCCGGTTGTACTTGTGGATGAATTAGGGAGGGAGCACACAACGTCGTATCTCTTGGGGAGGAATGGATTGAGTGCCGGATGGAGGGCTTTCTCTATGAAACACAAATTACTTAAAGGAGATTTACTCATTTTCCTTTTGACCGAGCCTTGCAAATTTAAGGTTATTCATTTTTTTTTATTTTTATTTTTTAATTTTTAATTTTTTTATATCGCAGTTTAATCTATAACGTTAATGATTTTGAACCAATTTATTATTTTTTCAAGTAGTTAAATTGCTTTCGGTATTTTTTATAAGCATAATAATTACTTTATTGTGTGTTATAGGTGCACATTGTGAGAGTAAATGACATAGAAGTCTTATTTGCTGCACTTTGCCTCATGGATTTGCGTTTTTCTTGTGAAGGGAATGATTCCGGTTGGTTTTTTTCTCATTGTGCACATTTTTTTATTTTAATTTTTTTTTCCGATTTTTCATTATTTACATTTTCAAGATTAAAATTTCTCTCTTTTCTATATGTATAAAACTGTATTTTTTTTTATAATATTATTATTTGAATGAAGATTCGGAGAAGAAAGATAAGCGGAAGCGAAGGAGAAGAAATTACGTGGACCCTGCTCTGTTCGAAATGCTTATGCCTTCGGAGAAGGTCGAAGAAAGAGACGTACCAAAGTCTTCGAGTAGTAATAGTGATGGTTTTAGCTCCGAAGTGATTGAAGGTTATCGGAGATTTAGAATTATTTCGAGAATTAATGAATTTTCTTTTAATCCCTGAAAATTGTTTAATTGACTTTGGGAATTGTGTTTGCAGGCTCCGAAAGTACGGACTAACGAGCTGAAAAACAGAGGAACACATTCTTGTGGGGTGTTTCGTGTATGTAGGAGAAAATGTGAAGAGCTTCTTTTCTTTCGCGGGGGGTAAGAGATGTAAGTAGTCTCGACGAATCGGGGCAAAAGGTGATATATTAGAGTTTACATCTTGAAAGTTTTTTAGGGTTTCGACATATGAATATACACCGGCGTTGAACATCGAAAGGTAGAACGAAAGTGAATCGGTATTCTTTTTCCTTTCATAGTAAAGTTGTTTATTTTGAAGGAACAAATGTAAGAGTCTTAGTTGTAGTGTTTAAAGGTTTACATGATAAGTTTTACATGTTTTTTTTTTGTAATGCAAATTAAGAAGTTACATCTTTTGTCTCATTTTTAGCTTTCATGGTTCGAGCCTTGTGCACATGACTTCCCTAGTAGTTCGAATTCTGTGCACATGATCCCCACTTGTAGTTTGAACTTTGTGCACATGACCCCCCGTAATTTGAATTTTGTGCACATGAACCCCCCTTGTAGTGCGAACTTTGTGCACATGACCCCCTGTAATTTGAACTTTGTGCACACGACTCTCCCTTTTAGTTTGAATTTTGTGCACACGACTCCTCTTGTGATTTGAACTTTGTGCACATGACTCCCCCTTGTATTTCACTTGGTATAATGCTGTATTGAAAATATAAGAGGATCATATGCACAAATTTAAAAACTGCAGGGGGGTAAGTGCTATTTAACCTTTTTCTTTTTCTTTTCTTGGAATAATCTAATAACGATCTCAATTATATACTTTTCAAGTTTCAATGATCAATGATACTAGTGTAAAGACATAAGTAATATTCATTGAGGGGCTATAAATATAGTTTCCCACCTGAGGTAGGCAGGTGGTGCTTTCTGTTATCAATATGTGTTTTCTTACATCGGTTTTTATCTGGTCTTATAGTAATGAAATTACAATTAGCACAACCGCTGATCCCGACGGTTGTCTGAATGTGAATTCCTCTGCCCTGGACCAAGCAAAAGGGATTCAAGCGAATTCGTTTGAACAGTTCCCTAGTTTTTTGAAACAGTTGCTTAAATCGCATCTGTCTGGAAAATTTTATTTGGTAAGTTGAAGTTTTGTTCTCTATAGACATATAAACGTTATTTAATGCGTCAAACTATGGAGAATTATTCTTTTGTGACAGGGTTTACCAAAGAAATTTTGTGATGCACATTTGCCAAACCATGATGGAAGTATTATATTGGTTGACGAAAACGATCAAGAATACAATACAAAGTACTCTGTTCGAAAAAATAGACTGAGTGGTGGTTGGAGGGGTTTCTCCATTGAACACAAATTGCTAGAGGGCGACGCGTTTAGTATTCCATCTGATCGAGCCTTGCAAGTTTAGGGTAACTCTTCAAGCCTCGTTTTTGCATGCATATTTTTATCTTTATCTAGTTAAATGTGGGTGTTCATGCATATTAAGCATCGTAAATGATGGAAACAGCTGGATTATGACCTAGACAGTTAAAGGTTATGGGTTATTGGTGTCTGAATGTGTACTAGATTCAATCAAGTTATATTCTGGTTCATTTCGTATAATATTAGTTGCAATTCGTAACTGAATATACATGACCACGTAACTTTTAGAATTCCTTTTTGTGTGTAATAGTTGACAAGTCCAGTGTCGGATTAATGCGTTTGTCATAAACTCATAATGCATGTGCCTTTACCACTTTATCTTATTCTCGTCCTAATTTACAGAACACGATTAGGGTCTTTGACAGCTTAATCTTTGCTTTTTTTAAGGTATACATTGTGAGAGCAGGCAAAATAACAGAAAACGAAGGGGCAATCGGCCTTCAGACTTATGATTTTCAGAACATTAAGCCAATTAGTGCCGGTAAGATAACTCACGTGTCATTTTTTTTTTTTTCTTACCTTTGTAATTCTATAATTGCAACATTGGTCAAGAAACATAGTGTAAAAATGTTTGACCAGTGAAAATGGAAGACCAAATGGAAGAAAATGCATGTACTGGGAAAACAGCAAGGCAGGTGTACCTAAACTCTCTTGAAGTAGTAGATAGCCATCACGAAGCAAAAAAGGCAAGATTAACACCCGACAGTGAAATTCACATGCATCACTCAGTCACTCTGCCAATAGCATCGATCAGTTTAAAGATATAAGTGGTTTTGAGGATTTCAAGATCCAATTGGGTGGCCTAATTCTCGACTCGGAGATGCCTAAAAATATCATAGCAAAATATTACAACCTCTGCTGCAGTCAAAGAATGTTTCTGCACGACCACCTTATAAATGGTCTCAGCACCAAGTTAGCCGTTGTAATGATTTCCGAAACTACCAATATATCCGAGGCTGTGAGATCTGCTGACGTGTCGACTTCTCTTCATCATTTGGAATGCTGGGAGAAGACTTTGAAAGCTTTCGAGGATTTAGGAATGGCCGTTGGATTTATACGCAATAGGCTGCATAAATTACTGGAAATTTTGCGCGAAGCACAATCGAATAACGAGTCGAAGATGACAATGAGAGCGCAAGCTGATCACGTGAGCGGTAATCTTGAGACTACTTTGAATGTCGAAGCACTTATAGGAAGTCTAGAGGCCGAAATCGAGACTCTCAGATGGAAAAACGAGAAGTTCGAGTTTGAATTCCGTGAGCTTGCTCGAGCTCCATGGTAGAAAAGAATGTTACATTATGCAAAAGCGGATACAGATAACCTTGATTTACGAGCATAACTCGTGTTTTTTTAGTGGTGGTTTATTATTATTATTATTATTATTACTTTTTTGGGTAGAAGTTTATTTAAAACAGCTAATGTACAGAAGAACTGTAGAGTAATTTTTTATTTATTTTTAGGGTCTTTCTAGGGTGAGACCATATGTGTTCTAAATTTATATGAGATATGCATTAATCATCATTACTTTTCTAAGATTAAATCTGGACCCTAGTAAAATAACATGGCTTGTGTTCTAAAAAATGAAGTACTTTACCAAATTATCCTTCGATTATTTTTTTTATTAAATTAATATAAAATTGATTAACATTGAATTGTCTAATTTAGACCCTACTATATTTTAATTAAATAATTAATTTAAATTTATTGTGACCGAGTTTTATTTGATAAATAATCGAAAAATGCATCCATTAGGAATAGAACTTGTGACCTCCTAATACATTCACCACTCCTAACCATCCAAGCACATTAACTTATTATGATATATTTAACCATAATTGTATAGATACTGTTAATTCAAATATTAATTGCAACATTCATTATTGTTAAATGATATTAAATAAATTATTAAAAAATTTAATAAAATAAAATTTGAAAAATATAAAGAATTGCAGTTCAATACGCCAAACATATATCATTAATTATATAATATTAGAAGTATTAATAAACTCCACCATTTAGAAATGTAAAGAATGCTCAAATAACTTAATTCAAACTCACTTATGTTATTTAATCGATAGTGTGACAAATCCAAATAAAAAATAAAATAATATGTTTATTTAGAAGAAGAAAAAATTATAACTCATTCCAATTAGTAGTTTTCTTACTTTAAAATAAAATTATATACTACAAATACTATATTGTGAATTTTCTTTTAATATTTAATTTAATCAACTAGTAAGATTTGAATCGATGAAGTACAAATCCTTTCAATTAGTAAACATTATTCAAATATTTGAATCGGTTGCTTAACTATTGACATAACATGTTACATAATTGATTTAACTATTTATAAGTAATGTCTAATATCTTTTTAATTCAATTTTGTCATAAAAAATAAAAAATTTAATTCCTAACACATGTAAGAACCTAATCGTAAATCATAATATTTTATCAAAGCGTAATATTTGAACCAATTAAGCTCAAGTCCTTTCAATTCGTAAACATTATTCAAATATTTGAATCGATTCATTAGCGCGCTCAACTATTGACAAGAACGTCTTAATCAAATTAACTATTATTAATTAAAGTGTAACACATTTTTAATT
This sequence comes from Erythranthe guttata, assembly GCF_056151865.1. Classification (NCBI taxonomy): domain Eukaryota; kingdom Viridiplantae; phylum Streptophyta; class Magnoliopsida; order Lamiales; family Phrymaceae; genus Erythranthe; species Erythranthe guttata. The sequence goes on from NC_142534.1 coordinate 1,551,087, forward strand.
CAATTTTTTCATAAAACAATAATTCCTATATTACGCAAGAATCAAATCATAAGATTAATTAAAGCGTTTGATTTGAATCAATTAAGCGCAAATCCTTTTAATTTGTAAATATTATTCAAAAATTTGAATCGATTAAGTTCAACCACTGACAAGAACGTATTAATCGAGTTAACTATTTATAATTAAAGTCTACTATCCTTTTAATTCAATTTTAACAACAAAATAATAATTTAATTCGTAAAATCGCAAGAATCAGATCGTAAATCGTAAGATTTAATCTTACGATTTTTACGAATTAAATTTTATTATTTTATCCATAAAAAAAGGTTACTAAACTTTAACTATACACATATTGATTAATACGCCATTGTAAATTATTGAGTTTAACCGATTCAAATATTTGAATATTGTCTGCGAATTGAAATGAGTTGAGCTTAATCGATCAAATCTTTGAATATTGTTTTTGAATTGAAAACACATGAGTTTAATTGATTCAAATATTACGATTTAATCAAATCTTACAATATACGATTCAATTTAAACTTCAAATTCTTTCGAAATTCATTTTTAAATTACACGAGTTGAACATCATTTCCTTAGATTTTAAAATTATATTATATAAAGATTTATTAGTATGGAATATTTTTAATATATAATAATAATTATATGAGAATTAATAATTTATTTAACATTATTTATATAAGTTTTATAACCATTATAAATTGTAGCTTTATGATATATATCCGTATTGTTAGTTTATTGTCAATTATGTGTTGTGTCTTAATGGTAAGTATTCTTGTATGTTTTCAGATGATCACAAGTTTGAATCCAGGTTGATGCAATTTTAGATAAGTGGTTTAATGATTTTTACGAATAATGATATAATTGACTTTATAAATTTTAATTCAGCAATAAATATATATTTAAAATTGCATTAAAATAGAGAGGGTAAAATTGACATTTCATTAATAATTTATAATTGCTGATTTTTTTAAAATAATAATTATAAAAAGGGTATTTGCGACAATACATAAATGAGGAAAAAATAGGTTTTTTTGTTGGGACACGTGTCGCAATTTGAAGGGGTATCTCATAAAAGTTTAAAACCTAGGATGCATAATTAGAATTTAGAACACATAATCTTATGGTAGAAACACCCTTATTTTTAATATAAATAACTTGTCGAAAATAATGTATTGATGTTATATGCAATGTTATCAGAACCGGACCGGACATTAAACCGGCGAGGTATTCGGGTCATGGTTGGACCGGTTCAACCGGGGTCAACCCGGGTTTTTTACTTTTTTATATATTCTATTTATTTTTTAATTTTATATACACATAATTACATCCAAATAAAAATTTAAAACATTAAACAACATATGAAAACTTCACTTCAATCCAAAAAATTATCCATAATAATAATAATGTATCTCATCAAAATCATCCTCATCACATAATTAAAATTTAAAATATAAAATGGTGAAAAAACTACAAGTGTAAATAGAAATTTTAAATTCACATCTAAACAAATTTTGTTTGAAGAATTGAAATCTAAACAAAATTATTATCACATGATTAAACAAAAGAATTTAAAAATTGCACGATTCATCTACATGAAAGAGGGTACCGGCAGGTTGCGGGGGCGGCGGTGGCTGGTGGTTTGCGGCGGTGGCTGGCGGCTGGAGGATTGGGAGGCCGTGGCTGGGAGCGGGAATAGTGAAGGCGAAGATGTACAGACTTGTCAAACAAGTCTGTTGAGTGTTGACGTTTAACGTGTTTTTTAATTCAATTTTTTTTTTTTTTTAAACCTAATAATCAAAACGACGTCGTTTTGATAAAGTATTAAAAAAAAAAAATATAAAACGCAGCGTTTAGGAATCGAACCCGGGTCAGCAGCCGGTTCGCCGGGTCCTGGGTTCCACCCGGTCAGACCAGATTTCTAGTAGTTGACCCCAGTTTTGAGTTTATGTGGGTTTGGGGGTTAGACCGGACCGGTTTTCCGGCGGGTCGCGGTCGAACCGGCCGGTCCGGTCCGGTTCTGATAACATTGGTTATATGTTTATTTATATGTAATGTAGGAAATTGAACTTCAGAGGTTGTCTTAAGTTGGCCTGAATCATGATGTATTTGAAAGGGTGGTGATATACGCAGGCCAAATTAAACATTCAGGCACTTTTTTACCATGATTTTTTACCTTTTTACCATAACTATTTACCTTTTGTACTATTCCTACCCAATTAAAAAAAAAAAAAAAAAAAAATTAAATTTTTGTGCTCGTGCAAAAACACACGAGCATTTCAACAGTGCTCATCTGATTTCACACGAGCACTGTTGAAATGCTCGCATGTTTTTGCACGAGCATCTTATAAATCAAAAAAAAAAAAAAAAAAAACTAATAATAATCTGCTCGTGTAAAAACACACGAGCGGTTGCAAACTGCTCGTGTGATTTCACACGAGCACTTTGCAACCACTCGTGTGTTTTTACACGAGCAATTAAAAAAAATAAAAAAAAATAATAAAAATGCCTGCTCGTGTGGATTTACACGAGCACAGTGGATGCGCTCGTGTAAATTCACACGAGCAGGCCAACGTGTGATTTTTTTCGTTTTTTTTTTCCGGATTCGTAATCTACATAACAAGAGGATCGTAAAAACGTAAAAATTACCTCCGATCTGTTGACGATTTGCACGGGCTTTGCGAAAGAAAATCGAAAGGTTGAGAGAGTTTTGAGTTTTTTTACTTTTTGTTTTTTGAAAAATGATAAAAAATGTGCCTGAATGTTTAATTTTGGCCTGCACAAATCATTTCAGTATTTGAAAAGGCCAAGTGTGTGGTGTCATTAAATTGGGGAAAATTACTGTTTTCATCCCTCAAATTTGCATCAATTTCATATTTGGTCTCATGTCCATAAAAAACACATTTGGTCTCTCATGTTTCAATAATTTATCAATTTTTGTAATTTCTGTCAATTTACCGTTAGTCCGTCAGTTAAGGAGGTGATGCACAGCCTTGATTCCATGAGTACTAACGCTAAAATGACTGAAATGACGAAAATGTTGAATTTTTGAAACATGAGGGACCAAATGTGAAGTCGGTGCAAATTTAAGGGATGAAAACTATATTTTTTGCTATTAAATTGTAAATTGTTTTCTACAAAAAGATATATCTTTATTTTTAATTTTTATTATTCAATTTATTGTGAAGAACTTGTTAGATAGCATCAAATGGAAGCATATATAAACACCAATATTGCAATTACTCAAATTTTTCATGTTATAAACATATGAACTCTGTATATATATTGGACCGAGTATATGATTCAACCATTGTATTTAATGTGAATGATCAAAATTCAAACTTTATTATATGACCTATTCTAATATGATTTTTAAAAAACAATAGAATCCAAAAATGACCTTCGGTTACCCTATGGTTGCGGATAGAAGAAAATAATTATTTAAATACATGAAAATAAAAACTATAATATTGACTTTCATTATTGACCGATACAAACGTCACACGTTTTTTTCAAAAAGTAATGGAAAAAGAATTTACAAGAATAATATTATGTACAACCTTTGTTAGCAAGATGGAAAAATATAATTTCCACATTTTCAATTTGGGTTTCAAAAAAATATATAATATCGTCGCATTTATTACATTCGACGAGTTAACGGCTCTCACATTATTTCAGGACTATTCACTTTAATTCATCTTCCGTCGCTCACCTAACGCCATTAAATAATTGTTTATGTCGATGTACCTAAAGCACGCGAAAAAGCAGCGTCCTGAACTGTCAAATTATAACTATTTTCTAATACGTAATGAAGTCTAACATATTCTAATTTCGCCCCACTTTCACAAAAAATAATCCTCGGAGACCAACTTTCGTCTACCATCTAGGCTTTATTTTAACTATATCAACATATCTAGAGAAAAAAATTTACAAATATCGTAACACAAGAATTATTTAAATACATGAAAATAAAAAACTATAATATTGACTTTCATTATCGACCGATACAAACGTCACACGGATTTTTCAAAAGTAATAGAAAAAAAAAATTACAAGAATAATATTATGTACAACCTTTGTTAGCAAGATGGAAAAATATAGTTTCGACATTTTCAATTTGAATTTCAAAAAAATATATAATATCGTCGCATTTATTACATTCGACGAGTCAAAGACTCTCACGTTATTTCAGGACTATTCACTTTAATTCACCTTCCGTCACTCACCTAACGCCATTAAATAATTGTTTATCTTGATGTACCTAAAGCACGCGAAAAAACAACGTCCTGAGCTGTCAAATTTCCACTATTTTCTAATACGTAACGAAGTCTAGCATATTCTCATTTCGCCCCCACTTTCACCAATAATAATCCTCGGAGACCAACTTTTGTCTACCAACATATCTAGAAAATAATAAATTACAAATATCGTAACACAAGAATTACGAAAATACGAAAGAAAATATTACAATGACCAAACCAATTATCACAATTGAAGAAAAAGATCTTACAAAATAATATATTACAACAACACAAACCTAAAAGTAAAAAGAAAAATCAGAAAATCATATTTAAACTTTATAATTACTAAAAGAGAAATACTTATACAAAAAGAGCCATGTCACATAAAATAAAGGGTCTAAAATGAAATAATACAAAACTACGAGTACCATTTCACAATAAAACAGAATCCCGAGGGCACATAAAAAAATATTTTCTCCGACATAATTGTATTTAAATAGGGGGTGGCACCCCATAATATAATATTTAGCAGTAAAAAAAAAACTTTTAGAGCAACGCTATATTTCCTCTGTAAAACTCTCTCTCTACGGCCCCGCGTTTGGCTGTCTTTTGTGTACTAATAATCTAGCTGCCTTTTTCTCTCTCTCTCTCTCTCTCTCTCTCTCTTCTTTCTCTCTCTAAAACTACTATTAATTAAGAAAAAAGAAAAATGTATGCGCAAGGTAATGTCAGTAAAAAAGTTTTGTTAACGATAGCGAAGGAAATAGAAGACAGAAGAACAAGTACTGTAATGAAAACCAACGACGAAGAAAAACTCAAAGGAAAATTACATGAGACCCAGTACTGTACTTCTGATTCTGATTCTGATTTTTGTCCTGAAGACCCCACAACTTCTTCATCCCAGGTTTTTTTTTTTTTAATCTTTTAATTAGCTTTTATTATTTTATTTTAATTTATTTGTTGTCTGTGTGGGTTCTTTGACTAAAACATTTTATGATTTTTTTTTATTATAATTATTTTTTGGTGTTCAGGAAAGGAACAAGAGAAAGAGGAAGGAGAGGACTAAAATGCAATTTGAAAGCACAAGCATGGGTGTTTCTGCAAAGTCTGAAAGACTCAAATCTGACAAAGAAGTGAGAATTTATTTATTTATTATTTTTATTTATTTTTGTGATTTTTTTGGTGTTTGGATCCATTAGTGTTCTTGATTTTGTTATATGTGCAAGTTTGAATTGATGCATGTCAAGTTTTTGTGCTTAATTGTGTTGTACAAGTTGTTTTTTTGTCAATAGATTTGGCATTAGAGGGCAATTTTTCATGTGGGTTTCTTTCGATTTGCGATAAGATCTAGATTTAAAGCCGTTTCGTTTCGTTTTGTCGAGGGCGGCGGGTTTTTTTAATAAAAAAATCAATGTTTCCGTAATTCGGAATTTCTTGAAACCCTAAAAGCGTTATTGAGATTGAAAAAGATGCCGGATTTTTTTAATTGTAATTTATGATGCGGCATTCGTCGTGGATTTGATTAATTCGTGTTGAAACCCTAAAAGCGTTATCGAGATTGAAAAGATGCCGATTTTTTTTTTAATTTTAATTTATGATGCGGCGTTGGTCGTGAATTTGATTAATTTGTGTTGAAACCCTAAAAGCGTTGTTGAAATTCAAAAGATGCCGGATCTTTTTAATTTTAATTTATGATGCGGCGTTGGTCGTGGATTTGATTAATTCGTATTGAAACCCTGAAAGCGTTGTCGAGATTGAAAAGATGCTGTTTTTTTTTAATTGTAATTTATGATGCGGCGTTGGTCGTGGATTTGCTTAATTCGTATTGAAACCCTAAAAGCGTTTTCGAAATTGAAAAGATGCCGACTTTTTCAATTGTAATTTATGATGCTCTTGGATTTGGTTAATTCGTATTTGTCAACGCATGGGGCACGATTTTCATTAGCATTCTTGCATTATTTGCGCAATATATTTTTCACTGAATTTTAGTGCAATTGACTGAAATAATCTAAAGATAATTTGCCGTAAAATAGAAATCGACATAGTGCATAATGTTCATTTTCTTCCATTTTGTATCATCTCATTGAGTTTGGTTTGCACAGCTGGTGAACTCCTTAATCACCCCCCGCCCCCCACTTGCACCCCCGGTTTTTTACGAACACGAATGAGTCCTAAAACATATATATATATATATATATATATATATATATATATATATATATATATATATATATATATATATATATATATATATATATATATATATATATATATATATATATATATATATATATATATTTCGTTGCTTGTGCATTTTGTTTTGAAATCATGCCCTTGTGATGAGTTGATAAATGATGATAGTATAATGAAATAATCAAGAATTACTTGCACTAAACTTCCCCCCCACCCCCACCCAACCCGCCCCACATTTTTTTCTTCTTAAATTCCCGAACAGGTGTGCTCGGATAACTCCAAGAAACCACAAAGGTAAAAAAATCTCTTTTTTTTTTTTGTTTACGGAGAAAAGAAAAAAAAAGAATCTATTTATTTGAAAAAAATTGTGACTGTGAAATTTACGTGCAACATGAAGTGAGCGTAAACGAACTCGTGATTGTGACATATACGAGGACGAAGAAGCTAAGCGCTCCGTCATGCAACGAGCAGCTGAATTGCTAGCTCGTTTGGCAAAGGAGTATAACCTTCCCTCCTTCGTTAAGTGTATGCTCCCATCAAATGTTTCCCAAGGGTTTTGGCTGGTATGCTTTACCTGAATGATATCCTCGTTTATTTTTTATTAATTTTACTTTTTTTATTAATGGGCAAGTGGTTGTTATGGCAGCATCTACCGAAGAAATTCTGCACGGTTAATCTGCCGAATGAAGATACGCCGGTTGTACTTGTGGATGAATTAGGGAGGGAGCACACAACGTCGTATCTCTTGGGGAGGAATGGATTGAGTGCCGGATGGAGGGCTTTCTCTATGAAACACAAATTACTTAAAGGAGATTTACTCATTTTCCTTTTGACCGAGCCTTGCAAATTTAAGGTTATTCATTTTTTTTAATTTTTTTTAATTTTTTTTTAATATCGCAGTTTAATCTATAACGTTAATGATTTTGAACCAATTTATTATTTTTTCAAGTAGTTAAATTGCTTTCGGTATTTTGATGAGCATTATTATTACTATTATTGTGCGTTGTAGGTGCACATTGTGAGAGTAAATGACATAGAAGTCTTATTTGCTGCACTTTGCCTCATGGATTTGCGTTTTTCTTGTGAAGGGAATGATTCCGGTTGGTTTTTTTCTCATTGTGCACATTTTTTAATTTTTTTTTTTTTCCGATTTTTCATTATTTACATTTTCAAGATTAAAAATTCTCTCTTTTCTATATGTATAAAATTGTAAATTTTTTTTATAATATTATTATTTGAATGAAGATTCGGAGAAGAAAGATACGCGGAAACGAAGGAGAAGAAATTACGTGGACCCTGCTCTGTTCGAAATGCTTATGCCTTCGGAGAAGGTCGAAGAAAGAGACGTACCAAAGTCTTCGAGTAGTAATAGTGATGGTTTTAGCTCCGAAGTGATTGAAGGTTATCGGAGATTTAGAATTATTTCAAGAATTAATGAATTTTCTTTTAATCCCTGAAAATTGTTTAATTGACTTTGGGAAGTTGTGTTTGCAGGCTCCGAAAGTACGGACTAACGAGCTGAAAAACAGAGGAACACATTCTTGTGGGGTGTTTCGTGTATGTAGGAGAAAATGTGAAGAGCTTCTTTTCTTTCGCGGGGGGTAAGAGATGTAAATAGTCTCGACGAATCGGGGCAAAAGGTGATATATTAGAGTTTACATCTTGAAAGTTTTTTAGGGTTTCGACATATGAATATACACCGGCATTGAACATCGAAAGGTAGAACGAAAGTGAATCGGTATTCTTTTTCCTTTCATAGTAAAGTTGTTTATTTTGAAGGAACAAATGTAAGAGTCTTAGTTAGTAGTGTTTAAAGGTTTACATGATAAATTTTACATGTTTTTTTAATAGAAATTAAGAAGTTACATCTTTTATCTCATTTGTAGCTTTCATGGTTCGATCTTTGTACACATGACTCCCCTTGTAGTTCGAATTTTGTGCACATGATCCCCACTTGTAGTTTGAACTTTGTGCACATGACCACCCGTAATTTGAATTTTGTGCACATGACCCTCCTTGTAATACGAATTTTGTGCACATGACCCCTTGTAATTTGAACTTTGTGCACACGACTCCCCCTTATAGTTTGAATTTTGTGCACACGACTCCCCTTGTAATTTGAACTTTGTACACATGACTCCCCCTTGTATTTCACTTGGTATATTGTTGTATTGAAAATATAAGAGGATTATATGCATAAAGTTAAAAATTACAGGGGGTTAAGTGCTATTTACCTTTTTTTTTTTCCTTGGAATAATCTAATAACAATCTTAATTATTTACTTTTCAAGTTTCAATAATCAATGAGATATAAATTATTTTTTTGGGACTATTAGTCATAACCCCTCTAGTGTTTTTTTTAATAATGGGGGATCCAGCCATATTTTCAATATTGGTAGGAAACCCACTGTTTTAATTAATCCCGAAAATAGCCTTTTTGGAGCCACGTTATGTCTAATAAAAAATCACTAAAAATCTGGAAAATAAACTGCTGAAACGTGTGAGATTTTCTCCCCAAATCTCGCTCTTCCTAATCTTTTCATAACTCCCACTGCAAAACCCTAATTCTCGTAAACAACTACGCCGGCGACAAAACCTATGGGTAGAGAAATTGAATCGCTGCCAAATTCTTAAACTCACTCACCCACCATAATCAGCGATACAACCACGCTGTTCCGTTCCTTGGGTAAAAAAAAAAAAAAAAAAAAAAAGAGCGACGAAACTCCCAAAAAAGTGAAATTCTTGAAGCTATGAACACATCGCAGTCGAGAAATAAAGCAACACCTGGAAGCAGTAAGTATCCCCCTGAAATAGTCTTGTTTACTCATATCCTCTTTTCGATTATATCAAAAAACACAGCCTTCAAATGTGGTTTTTTACATTTTGTTTTTGTGAACAGGAGAACGCAGGACGAAAGCATTGAACGATATTCGGCTAACCGACGCAGGTAATTATTTTGAATTCCTGCTATAATTTGTGCGATTTGTTTGTATGACTTGAATCCCTGCTATAATTTGTGGGATTTATTAGTGAACTGTTTTTGGTAACTTTTAACATACTATTTAGGTAATAATGCAGTAGTTTTACATGACAATCTGTAAATAGACTATTCTGCGTAGATATAAATCGACTATTTTGTATATTAACTATATTTTTGAAAATAAGCCAATCTCCATGCCATTGTGAGGCAGAATAGTCTATTTGCTTGGGTGTCTTGAATGTTGTGTAATTATTATTGAACTATAAATAGACTATTCTGCCTAGATATAAATTGACTATTTTGTGAATATAAATTTTTTTTTTGAAAATAAGCCAATCTCCATGCCATTGTGATTCCAAATAGTCTATTTGCTTGGCTGTCTTGAAGGATGTGTAATTATTATTGAACTGTAAATAGACTATTCTGCCTAGATATAGATTGACTATTTTGTGAATATACTTTTTTTTTTAAAATAAGCCAATCTCCATGCCATTGTGATGCCAAATAGTCTATTTGCTTGGGTGTCTTGAGTGATGTGGAATTATTCTTGAACTGTAAATAGACTATTCTACCTGCAAATAGTTCATTAGTATGTACATGGACTATTCTGTAAATAGACTATTCTGTAAATTAACTATTTTGTAAATATACTATTCTGACTAGATTTTTTGGGACAAATATAATCAGACATGAGAATGGGCAGCGACTGTTTGGGCAACGATTCCTAGGGCAAAAGAAGAAGCCGGCACCAATAAACGGGATAGTTGTTTTCAGAGGGCAAAAGAAGAAGACGACGTCATTAAATAGGATAGTTGTTTTCAGAGGGCAAAAGAAGAAGCCGACACTGACGGGCAACGATACAAGTACCCGTTTTGTTATTTTTCCAAGTTGCGGACATAAATTGTGAAGATTTTCTTATGTTGGGGAAATCATAAGCACATCAAGAAGATTAGTTCGAACGATAACGCCGCTTGATTGTTTTGGTTTTGTGTTGTTAAAAAATTGCTTATCATTTGTTTTGTTTTGATGTTTCTATGTTGATATATGGAGTATTTTTTGATTGAGTTGTTTTTCATGAAGATGATTTTGGAATTAGACCTTTTGCACAACGCTACATTCTTTTTTCTAACAACTTTTTTGCTCGACAATATGAATATATGTTCTGATGATAGCAGGTTTTGGGTAATACCTGTTTTCGGTTAATAGTTGTTGTTTAGAATAGTTGTTTTTTATGATAATAGTCGGTTTGCAAGAACTTGCATTTGGATAAAATTTGTTTGTTGATATTATCAAAAAGATTATTTCCACAATTTTAGCAAAACGAGTATGAATCCAACTATATCCAAATTAATTGTTATCAAAAGACTATTCTGGAAAAATAACTAGTAAACGGCTATGTGTCAAAATATCTGCACCTCTAAAAATTAAATCAACATAAACTATGTATACTAACAAAATTATAATGACATGATTACATAACAAAAACAACTACAAATTGTCGAAAACAACGACAAAAAAAAAAAACACCCAAATTTCCAACGAAAACTACTATAAATTCATTATTTCTATTCTTTGCCATAGCATAGAGAGAGGCCAATGTCATCTCACAACTCCCAACAATGTTGGCCTCAAGAAGCCCTAGCCTCCAGTGCTCTAATACTACAAAAAGAAAATTATGAAAGTCAAAATCAATTACAAAAGTGACATAAACAAATACAAAAGTAACAAAATAATGACAATCTTCCCAAAACAACTACAAATATTATGGAGCCAGTAGAAAAATATGAAAATCTCCTCTGGTGCATTCTCCCATAGAGCTCTACAACAAGGTTTCGGACATTTTCAAATTAAAGTATATTCAAATACCTAACAAGACATATTAAACATAAAAATTAAATTATTTACCAGCATAGAAATCGACTGTATAAACATAAATGCATACATCGACTATAAAGCCTCCGCATAATCAACACAGAACAATCGTTCGCACATCTCCAATTACAAAAAAACTTCATGTAATTAGTACGGAATGCAATTAAAGATGAATTTCAATTTATAAAATAAAAGCAACAGTAAAAAAAATCGTTCACACATAGGAACAACATAAAAAATCTCGCCTTCTTCAATTACAAAATCGCCGATGAACTCGATGAGATCCTCTGAACCAAAGAACGAAACACCAGTTCGCATATATGAAATCAAGTAGAAGCCACTTTCTGCAATTACATCAGTTCACCATATATATGAATTCACATTTGATGCATCGAATCAGCAGTAAAACACAACTGCGTTGCAAAAAAAAAAAAAAAAAAAAACTCGCCTTCTTCAATTACATTCGTCGACTCTCTGAACGGAACGAGATATGAATATCAACACGCGCCTTTGGAACAGTTCAAAAATTAACACGATGTTTGAGAGAGATGAGGCGATTATGGAATATGCCGATATATCGTGATCTCAAAGATTTTCTTCAAATCACGTGTTTAAAATAAATTAATTACAGAAGGGTGAATATGTAAATGTCAATTATGAAATTATTCATAAAAATTCGAATTTAATACATGGGGGGTTTTCACTAATTATAAAAAAGGGGTTAAACCCACCCTAATATATGTAAATGATGTGGGGGGTTTTCACTAATTATCCCTATTTTTTTTGATAAGTAAATGAGATATAAATTAGATACAAGTTACAACCAACCCAATCCCTATCTATGGTTCAATTATTGACCCTATTTCATTTGTTACAAAATTTAAAAATTCCATTAAAAAAAAAAGTCAATCGTCATTTTTCATGCAAATATATAAAATAATAATAATAATTAAAAATAAATAAAAATCCAACAGCCATAAACAAATTTGAATTTGAATTATTGGGAAGTGGGCCTCCAGCCCTAGGGTTTTAGGAGGGAGATGGAAGGTTTTACTTCCATGGCAAAACCCTCAACGGTCACTTCCTTTTCCCTTCATTTTTACTCTTACAATCAATCAATCAATCAATCAATCAATCAATAAACCTTCTCTTTATTCATTGATTCCTGAACGATACCATAAACCCTAGATAGAAAATCAAAGTTTGCGGAATTGAAAAAAAAAATCAAAAAAAAAAAAAAAATGGTGGTGGCGAAAGAATCAGCGTACGAGGCGAGCAGGCAGAAGAGGTTGGAAGAGAACAAGAAAAGAATGGAAGAACTCAATCTCAACAAGCTCTCTCAAGCTCTCACCACCCCCAAATCTTCACCGGTACGCTCCAATTTCAAAATCGATTTTTTTTTTTTTTTTTTTTTTTTTTTTTTTTTTTTTTATACACTCATAGATTTTAAAATAGGATTTTATTATTATTTATTTTGTGGTCTCTACAGATGAAGAAGGTGAAGCCGAGGGTTCCGAAGCAGCCATTGGACCTCTCTGCTGTTCGTAGATCTAACCGTGTTGCAGATTTGCCTCCTCGCACCTACAAAGAAGTCTCTCTCTCTCTCTCTCTCTCTCTCTCTCTCTCTCTCTCTCTCTCTCTCTGTTTCTGTGTGTGTGTGTGTGTATACATATATATATATATGTAATGTGTGTATATACACCATCAATAGTCTGGAATATTCTGGTGATGACCCCATCTCTCTCTGTTTCTACTTGTATAATTGCATATACGTGTTTGTGCGTGTGTCTTTGTGGTATACGTATCACTAGAAATTTTGATATTACAATGGGGTGCCTCATCGATATTTGATAATATTACAAGTCAGACAATTTTGCTTAAGTTGTTCTGAGTTATGTTTTTCTTGTTTCTTATTAGAATCTGAGTGTTGTGCCAATGGGGAGGGCAAGGAGGTAAATATGTTGTTTCATTTCACTACATTTCTTAGTTCCTTTTTAATAGTAATAATAATTTCCAACTCTTTTGGTGTTGGATCTGTTTTAAAGCTACAGCAGTGGTCGAAGAAGGGATTTGTCGAACAGAGTTTACGCCTCGGATGAAGATAGAGCGTACGCTATCGAACGGGCAGAGGATCTCGAATCGCGTCTGGATAAAGACAATATGCCAGTCTTTGTGAAGCCTATGCTTCAATCACACGTCACCGGTGGATTTTGGCTGGTACGTTAATGTTGGTCAAACACAATTATATCGATTTTTAACATGGCTGAATTCGGAACGGTGTAAAAAAGTTGTGTTGATTTTTCAATAGGGTCTCCCGGTTCATTTCTGCAATAAACACCTTCCGAAAAGCGATGAAATGATGGATTTAGTTGATGAAGAAGGGGAAGTGTTTCCGACCAAGTATCTTGCTCTGAAAAGAGGCCTCAGTGGTGGATGGAGAGGTTTTGCCATTGATCATGAACTCGTCGATGGTGATGCCCTCGTTTTTCAATTAACCGATCGAACAACCTTCAAGGTAATTAATTGTCTCTGCGCGAATCACGTCTGCTCCATTTTATATTCGATGAAATGTGATTTCTTATTGCGCTGTTATATATGTACAGGTTTATATCATAAGGGTAAATGATTCGGGTGAAAGTAGCGACTGATGAATTTAGCGTATCGTTAAGTCGAGCGTAAGTATTTTGTACTCTGGCCACATTTTTTAGACACGAGGCGAAAAAGCTTTGCTTATGTTGGCCAGAAGAAGCTCAATAGTTCATGCTTATGTGCTTGTAGATTCAATCATAGTAGAATATTTAATTAAATTAGATATATTAGAGGCAGTGTTCATTTTATGAAATTGTATGTAAAATTCAGTACGCCAAAAATTCAATTCTAAATGCTCCGAATTTAAAATATTAAGTTCGGTAATTATTAAAATATTGATATTTTAATTTTTTTTTGTAAAGATTAAAAAAATAATACACGAGAAAATAGTATATAATATAGGAGTATATTCTTATGGTTATTGTTTCTCTTTATTACACGTGCTGCGTGCGTGTGTGAAATCAAGCCACATTATTTTATTCATTTTATTTGCATGAGAAAATAGCTAATTAAATACTTGCCAATTAATTAATATGACCTTCACAATTTAGCCGGACGAGGGCTGAAACTTGGATCAATGCAAACAACAACCTGCAACAAACTAATTATTTTTACCTTTTTCTTGAAAATGGAACAAAAAAACTAAACTGTTTTCAAGGATATGAAACTTACCTTGCCAACACTTTGACCAGAATGAAGATGGTCAACTGCATCGGCAACAGAACGAACGCCCAAGAACTGTTTCGGGTCTAGAGAAACCTGTCAAACATATAAACGAAGAAGATTCAGTCACGATAAAACCGAGAAATTATTGGCATTAAAACGTGTGAAGCTTATATTTTTACCTTGAGCTTCCCCGAGGATTGTAGATCTACTAGCTTATCTAGATGTTCTTGCCAAAGGTTAGCATATTGTACTAAGAAAAAACCAGCCTGAACACAATTTGGAATCACCGTTAAGAGAAAAATTGAATGAAAATACCACTTTATTCGAACAAAAGCCAAAACAATTCCCGGATTGAATTCAGAAAACTACCAAAGTCAACCAATATGCAGATATAACTCACCACAGTCTGGCTTTTGGCGAGAATCTTTTCACATAATCCGGTATAATTCTGTGGCTTCCACCCTTCTTCTCCTTGATACTACAAATATATTTATGTCAATGCAATGACTTCAAGAGTAAGAGAGAGATTTCTTGCTCTGATCTGTCGGTGAATTAATCTTATGATCCGTGTACAATAAACACATATTGGATGGCAAAAGGCATTTAATATTTTAATGTGTTTGAATCAAAATCCCAAACCTGAGAAATCATTCCAATCACAACAAGGCGTCCATAGTTTGCCAAAGCGTTCAGACATAGATTGAACATGTCACCACCAACGGACTCGTATACAATATCAACACCTTTAGGAAACTCATTCTTTAGAACCTGGGAACAGAAGAAATAAACGTTACGATTCAACACTTCCGTCTCATATTTCTGCTTCGGAGTCCAGAGAAAATCGGGATTAAATTTAGGTCCAGAGTCTATTAAGATTATGCCGACACACTCTCCCATCACTTAGCTACTTTTATGCATTATAAAATTTATCAGGGAAAAAAAGATCAAGAGACTTACAGTTTTGATATTTTCGGTTTTATAGTCGATAACACGATCCACTCCTAAATCTTTCAAAAGCTTGGCTTTGTCTTTTCCTCCACAGGTTGCAATAACCTTATTTCCAGCAAATTTTGCCAGCTGCGCTAAAGCAGTTCATTGTTTTTTAAATTAACAGAGTAAATTGATACAAATGCTACAACATGATAGAGAGGCTAGGTATGGAAGCTTCGATTGGATATACAAAAAAATAACCAAAAAAAGCACAGACTACAACTAGGAAGACTTGATATATCTTGCATCTTCATTAGTATACCTGGACAGCAAATTGTCCTGTTCCGCCTGCAGCGGCAGTGACAAGGACTGTTTTCCCCGAGTCCATTTGTGCTGCCTGCGATATTAATATATGGAAGACGGCATTAACAAATCATTCAACAAGTTAAATGCATTTGAATAAGGAATCCTGTAAATAAAAAGAATTGATCTACTACCAGATCCGCTTTCAAGACAATGTTTTAAGTTGGATATCGAAAAGAAAAAGCAAAAAACTGAGAAAAAATGTATCTCAACCAGCAGTCAAGAAATACCTTCTCTAAAGCAATAGATGCTGTTAGACCAGAAGTGAGCATAGCAACGACTTCTGGATCTGGTCTCGCCACTGGAAGGATGTGTTTTGAGGGTACCTAAAATTCACAGAAGCATATGCTTGTAAGTGTAACTGAAACAAACGAAAATATTCTAATAGAAAAGGCAAAGGTAAAGATTTTCAAGTTTCAAAGCCAGACAAAGTTTTACCATTGTGAATTCAGCATAACTTCCAAATGTCATGATTGCAGCTGGAGTGCCAACTTTTAAGCGTTTAACTGAATCACCTACAGCAGCAATTATACCCACAGCCTACAGAAAGAGATCACGCACACAAGTAATGCAATTATGGGACTTACTTTTTTACAGAACAACTTTTCTTTTGCAATTGCTAATTGACTTCACAAAATAACATGCACACAAGTAATGCAATTATGCAAATATGGAGGTATGGAGACCACCCTAGTATCATCCGACAATTTGAAAGAAAAGTAAAGCAGGACAACTGAAAGATCTGACTTAAAGCTTAGTTGTTCTCCCTTGAGTTTCGGCAATTATCTATCAATATAATAAGAAACTTAGCATTTTTCCTTACCTCGAAGCCAGCATCAAATGGAAGGAGAGAAGCAGTGTCTTTGCTGCCACCACTAAAGTACCTTCCAGAGCTAAAATTAACCTGTTAAGAAATGAAGTTCATTAATAAAGATGTCAAGCTTAAAAGAAATGTATAGTCCTGAACACAACCAAAATTTACTTTTAATCAAATAAATAAGATAATCAAGATATGTGACTAAATTTGAAGATGCTCGTAAAAGAATAAGTGGTACGAAAGATGAATGTATTCTACAACTGTTACATAATCCAATCAAAACCAAGATCAAATAGAATAACTATAATGATAGTGATAAGTGCAACGAACTTACATCACTAGCATTAACGCCAGCATATATGATTTTCAAAAGAACATAATCTGGTTTAAGTGGCAATCTCAGTGACGCCTGTACTACACTTGTCGCATTACGGAAGTTGTGACTTAGAGTGTGGACAACACTAGATGACAACATAAAAAAAAAAAACAAATGTCAGGATAAAAAGTTCATATAAATAGCCTGGAAAGAAAAGCAGGCGAACTGGAAACTAATAAATATGAAGTATGAATGCAGATTCACCTCCGAAACCTGGAATAGAAATAACAAGCAAAAACCAGGTGCAGGTTCTGATAACAAACTAATACAGAAAATCAGGGGTCATGTCCAAGAAAACAGAGTTTTGGTCGAGGAAAAACTTTCTGAAGCAAAATCTAAGCAAAAAATCGAACAGTTCATTCCATTTAATAATGTTTATAGAGTCATAAACTACTCCTCTCTACAATCGAAAAGTTCATTACAGTTAGAAATATTTATTATTGTTCTTGATGAAATTTCTATTTGGATGATTCAAAACGACTGAGGAGAAAATGTGGCAGCAATTATACTCACATTGGCTACATAATTCAATACTAAGGTTTTCATAGTTTGTTTACTTAATTCACAATTCCTAAAAATTCAAGATCGGTAAAGATGATTTGCACAGCAATTACATAACTGTTAATGATTTACAGAGTGAGTATAATTCCGAGAAAACAGAGTGTTAATTCGAGCCTTTCATGAGGCCATACTAATGTATATTCACTTACATTTTCTCAAAACTTGAGGGGATCTGAATATTCACTGGGATGACATCTGCAGATTTTCTTATCGAAGTCTTGGGGAATACACGATATTTTTCTTCTTCTAAAGAAGTTGGCCAATACTCCATTCCTCTTCTGTTAGATATCCACAAGCAAGACCCAGCTTTACTTTCATTGCTAATAAGTTCAAAGGCACCTACACAGTTAGGAATGAAAATGTCAACATACAACGCGACTTATTAAACGAAGAGCATAAAATTCTTCCAACAAGCTGACAAAATGTAGACTATTCTAAATCACATGTTTGTTCTGTAATGACCCACTGCTCAGGACTGAGTTAATGTTGGCCACATCTATAAGAGTGTTGAGGATAATGAGAAAATAATCCTAGAAAGTTATCTGCATTCCCAATGAAAACTCTCACTCACATGATGAGGGATGAAACCACGCAATCAACACAATTTTGTCTAAGCTAGCCATCTGAAGTAAACAATCATAATTGCTGGCAAAATCATATAAAAAAGGAAGATTTCAAAGAAACCAATACGTCTTAAGCAACATTTAAGTATCATAATTTGAAAGTAAGCACAGAGTTGGTAAAATAGTATTATATATTCTGATCTCCTCCTTTCCCTTTAAACAAACCATGAACTAATATTATAACTAATTCTAGGTGGTTTCAGAAATCATGCATTAGCGTTATATGGAGCAGCAGTAAACCTTTAAGTAGATAGAGGCAAACAGAAGAAGTGTAATCAGGCACTTAACATTGTTCCTTTTTTTTCATGCTAAAGTTACTCCAAATAGGACAAACAGTTCTAGTTGAGGTACAATCTGATCATGATTGTAAAGATGAGAGAAGAAAGAAGAGAGTTAATTGCAAGCTCATTCCTCAATAATATAAATTTAAGATGACATAAGGAAAATGAAGTCAATCCAAGATAAGAAAGACAAAATATTAGTTGGAACAATATTTACCTTTCACAACCATTTCCATGGGCATGAAGCCGCCCATCATATCAATAAACTTAGAGTCCATCTTGGAGGCCAAGTCGGTTTCAACAAACTGCAGAAGTAGTTGGAAGCTATATAATGTACAGTCTTAGAAAACAGTTATCAGTTATATAACTTCTCGGTAGGATGAGCTGAATATCAGTATATTATATTTCAAATTACCCAGTATGTCCTGTTTCTTGAAGAATAGAATGGGAAAAGGAAGCAACCACCACATCAAAGTTCACCCATTCTATAAGCCATCTTATGCAAGTAATACGAGTTCTGGAAAAGATCAAAACCTCTCAAAGAAAGACCATATAATGTTACACCTGGAGTCCTTAAGTCATGCCCAAAGTTCATTTTGCTCTAGAAGCTCTGTGTGAGCAGTAACATCAAAATTTGAAGAATTTGAAGCAGTATCTGGCATGTCTTTTGACTTCGACTACTCTGTACTTTTTGTTCTTCGTCAGCTACATAATTTACCTATATGTATCTGGTTCTTTTCTAGCAGGAATAGTGGATAAAAAAGTCTTGCGGTTCCAGATACTGGAAACGAGATGACATGATCCTTCACAAGGTTTAGATCTAAGTGACTGTCTGGTTAGAGCAAGAACAGTTCAAGTGTGTTTTTTACAAATGGATTTCCAGCAATTTTCATAAGCCCAAGGGTGTATACATTGATTAATTTTTCTTTATTGAATATTAATTTCAACTTGAAAAATGCAAAACAAGGTGGGTAAACAGTTTCAATCCAGTAATACATAAGCTGATAAGCAAGAATTTATTAAGCGTCCAAAGTTGGTGATATGTTTTCGTGAGGAAGAATACTAAAAAAAAATGTAGCTGACCTCAGGGCAAAGTACATTAACACGGATTCCTTGACGCTTGTAAATAGACATTGCTCTGGTAAATAGAACTACTCCCCCTGTAAAAATGAGGATAGAGATGGAGAGAAGTAATATAGACACTAGAAAAAACTTACATGAAAAATAAGCATATCAAATATCTTTATACATATAAAATTACAAAGAAATATAAATCTGAGTATACACAAATACAAAGAGCAACAAACCTTTGGAGCCAGAGTAAATAGGATCAGCAATCATTGGATACAACCCGGCAGCAGAGCCGACATTAATAATCACACCAGGCTTTTTAGCTACTTGCATTGCTCGAATCTGTGCACCAAACCAAAAATTAGTACATTGAACCACAGCAGAAAATCTGAAAATCAACCACATTCATTACCCGCAATTTCAATTTCACAGTTCTGAAAATTTGGACGAAATAAAACAACCAATATTCGAATTCATTACCGCGAGGCGAGTGGAATCAATAACCGCAACGAAATTGATATCAACAGCGCGTCTCCAGGATTTAGAGCCATCAGTCTGATCCTTGTAAAACGGAATCGGAGTAGCAATCCCCGCACAGTTAATACAGACATCCAATCCTCCGTAAGTCTCAACATGCTTCTTAAAAGCCGCAGCAAGTTCATCTGAACATAAAACCAAACACATTAATTCCATTAAAACAAATCAAGTGCGAAAATACGAACATCAATCAATCAATCAATCAATCAATCAATCAATCACACTTACTAGATTCAGTAACGTCGCATTTGATAAATCGAACGGGCGGAAATCCAAGTCCGCCGTGAAACTTGGAGAGTTCCTTTTCAGCTAGCGACGCAACTTGTTTCCCCCTTTCTTCAGAAAAATCGACGATAGTGACGAAGAATCCTTTCTGCGCTAGGGCCAACGCCAGTGCTCGGCCGATGCCGGAGGCGCCGCCGGTGACGAGAGCGGAGAGGCCGGGCTTAAGCTCCATATGCGGTGTTCGACGGGGAGGGTTTGATTATTGTCGTTTTCAGTGTTGACTCCGATGCATAGATAATTACGTAACAGTACTCTCGAATGTAAATACACATCAACCCATCTACATATATATATGGAAAGTGTACAGGGGATTTCCAATTTGGTGTTCCAACTCATGCGTCGGTTAGCCTTACCCTTCTTGAAAATCGCGCCGCGGGTAATATTTTATTTTATTTGTTTTTAAGTTTGGATATTTTGATTTAAAAATTAGTTATATATACAAATTAACATAATGTTTTATCCTGCTAGTTCGATTACTAATATAAGCTTCTACCGGCTAAATAGTATAGGCTAATAACAATGTTGGGTTTATAAGATTTGTACTAATTCAAAATCGCTACAAAAATTAAAGTTCGTTAACAAATGCTATTACTTAATTAATTTAGTAGCACATTTCTCCCTGTGATTTAATTCTATTAAATATGAGATTTTATGTGTGAATTCTATATAATAATAGAATTTAAATAAGAGATTTTAATTGGGCTAAAGATATATGGCTTTATTTTCGTGTGGCCCATTAGTAAATAACGAATTCCAACCGCGGGCCCACCCCTCATCTCTTCCCAATCACCGCCCTAAACTCCACCACCACCACCACCACCATAAACTACTTCGCCGCCGTTTCACACAACGATTTTGTTTGCTGCTCGAGATGAACGGAGAAGAAGGCAGAAAGCTTTTACTCCACTACCATACGGCGGCGGCGCGACGGCGACAGAGGTGGTGGCGTGATTCAATAAAATGGAGGTTCGTCCATTTCCTTATTTTATGTTTGTTTGTTCGACTCAATCTACTTTTCAGGTTTTGCAGAAAAAAATAATTTATCTGTTGTTGGTTCTATTTTCAGGAAAATTGGGGCTTCAGGCTTGGATATTGGAATCTGTACAGGTATTCTCATTGATTTTTATTTATTTTTTAATTTTTTTTTTTATACTTTTCGGCACAGCATTTGATTTCACCATTTAATTAATCAAGTGTGTTAAATTATAAACAGCTATTGGAGCTTGCTTTTGATCAAAACGCGTGAAATTTTGTCAAAAAACATCAACGTACACAAGATGTTTGCAGTATTAAATTAAATATGTGTAAAAGTCGACATTTTTTCATAACTTGACCATGATGCAATTGCTCAATAAGCACAGTATTGAAATCAGAGTCAACGAGCACAAAACTGCCTAGATGCATATCGACATCCATATATCTATATCTATATCTATACTATATATGCAAGTATGAATACGATAAGAGGTTTTCCTTCATTCATATTTTCTTTCTATTATAACTTTTTTATTTTCAAATAATATGTTGATGTTGTACTTGTGGGCTATAATACTGTTGTTGGCTACAACTCTGACTATAGTAGGTTTTCATAAATTTCTGTTGAAGAAGATATTGAGGAAATTTTTTGATTTTAACAAGATTGAATTTGATGTTCAGCTCTGTGCTGTCACAATTCTGCTCTCCGATCTTAAACTAAATGTTGATTACATAAACGAGAAGGTAAGGCCCACCTTTTTTTTTTTAATTTAACGCTGTAAAGTGAGATTTTTTTTTTTATTTTGAGATCTTACTTGTTTCTTCGTAGACCAGTTTCTTTATGTTTCTATAAGTCTTCTGTAAGGTTATATGATGCCTAGTCGATAGAGTGGAATATGGTTAAGCCTGAGTTATGTATTTAGTTGGTAAAATAGGTATTTAGCTGAATTTTTTTTTGGGAGAAATTGGATTTCTGCGGACAAAATCTGTTTATTTTCTCTAGAAATAATAACATAAGTGCATAACATAAATTTTGTAATTACAGTATTTGGTGTTTTTGTAGGTGCAATTTAGATCTGTCACGATTTCCATAGAAAAATAAATTGAACAATCGGCAATATAGACATTTTTTTAGTCCGTTAAATTATTTGACGGACTATTAATTCAAGGAAGCGTAAATTTAATCATGCAAACAAGAAAGGTTATTTTGTAATTTGGTCTTACCTGAAAGGTTTTTTGTAATTTATACTGCTATTTACTAATTCAATTACAGTAGAACCTCGATAAATTAATAACCTGCTCGGTAAAAATATTTTTTTCTGGTTCCGACTCGGTAAAAATGTACTAAATTATTAGTTCGATAATTCAATATTTCGCTAAATTAATAGAATCTTGTTAGTCCTGTATTAATTTATAGAGGTTTAACTGTACCTTTTCAGCTAGGAACAACAGTTTTATTGAAAGAGGGATCTGTTGGATTGTTAAGAGTAATCTTGTCGTGGAGGAATGCTGGTAGTTGTCGAATTGAGGTGGATGGACTCGAGCTTGTTCTTGCTCCTCGAAGGGTAATGATTATTTCTCCAGACGAACTTGATGTTGATTTTGATGTCGATGATGGATTCAACAACACTATTGGCAGAATGGTGAAGTGGATAGGGATTAGCTATGATGTGAAAGTTAAGAAACTAAAAGTGGCATTTGATCCACTTCTGGAAGAAGAACAAGGCAAAAAAGCATTGGGCAGAATTTTGGTTTTCCAGAGTAGTGAAGTTGAATGCGAAACACGTATTTCCAATAACGCTTCTTCTTGCATTTCCACAGTTGTAAAATACGAGGAAGTAGTGCTTGAAGTACTTAATGTGGATGTTCTTGATCATCAATTACGACCTGAAAGAACTACTGGTAACATGACTAGGATAATTTCGGGAAAAAACGGAGGGGGTATTTTGGGGAATTTTAGGCTAAGTTTACCTTGGAAAAATGGTTCGCTGGACATTGGCAAAGTGGAGGTGGATTTTTACGTTGAGCCTCATGAACTAAGGCTTCAACCTAGCACCATCAGATGCTTCATCTTCATGGGGGCCCTATTTAATGATATGCCCAGGGGCACGAGTACTGGTTTATTGGAAAAGTTTAACGCGCTGCAAGTCCTGTTGGATGTTGAAATGGGTGAAAAACTTCGTGCTAGAAAGATGAGCAATGTTGTTGTTTCCCTATTGTTTGTTTTGTTCATAATCATTCTAGTATGTGAATTTGTATGGAATTTGACATCAACAGAAAAAATAAATAAAAAATGTTACTAGTGTAATTTGAAATTTACTGTTTTCTAAGTTATTCCGTGGCGTGAGTATTTGTATTACGCACCTTCGTTCGCAAGTGTCGTGATCGTTGTAATAGTATTTTGCATTGTATCTGGATTGAATATGTAACATATATTGTTGAAATGTTAGAAAGGTTGAAAGGTTGAACCTTTGTTGTCATAATTAATATGAAGCACTTGAAGGTTTGGTTTCATTGTTTTTTTTTTTTTATAATCATCTCGTACTGTTTTTTTTGTAGATGGATTCAACTTATTACGGGAGTTTCACTAATCTCCTTAATGGCAGTTCACCGGTGTATGAAGAAAGCTCTACTATCAACTCATCTATACATATTGAGAACACAAATGAAAAAGATAGAAGTTTCGAGTAAATAAAAAAGGCCGAAGAGGATATTTGTCTTGTTTCGGCATGGCTGAATACAATAAAGATGCCATTCATTGGGGAGATCAAACATCTTCCAGATTTTGTGAAATTAAAGAAACTCAGAGCTGCCTCGATCGGATTCAGGTAACTGACCCGATTGGAAGACAATATGGGATAATTAAGCATGAACAAGTAAGTTCTATTATTTAAATACAACGAAAAAAATAAAGTAATGCAAATGATCATTCTATGTAATGTGAATTAAGAATGGTCTTGACGGTGCAAATTTTCTATAAATGATAAACAAGATCATGTTGGAGCTGAGAATGAACAGTTTGTTTTTATTTTTTTTTAAAAAGTGTCGTTTTTTAACTAAACTAAATAAATATAAAACAGACACGGTCTTGGTCTTATTATTATTAATAAGTCAATGGAGTTGCTAGTAAAATTAATAATAATAATAATAATAATAAAAGTACTCAATAAGCACAATATTGAAATCATAGTCAATGAGCACAAAACAAGCTAGATGCATCCCAACTATATATATGTATATCTATACTGTATATGAATGCATGAATGTTGTAAGAGGTTTCCTTCATTCACATATTTTCTTTCTACTATAACTTTTAATTTGTTTTTCCTTTTTACTTCCAAATAATGATCATGTTGGTAGGGTTGGTGTTGGTGCGGTCGGTGTTGACGAGGTGGGCTATGAAACGGACTATAGAACATACTGTAGAAGGGACTGTAAATGCTGTTGGTAGATATTGGCTGAAGGATGCACTGAGTAAGTTTATACTGGGAGATATTGACCGTAAACAACTTGATTTCCAGTTTTTTGATGGCATGATTACGCTCTCCAATCTTCATCTAAATGTTGATTGCATAAACGATAAGGTAATAAATAAGGCCTACTTTTTTGTTTCTCCCTTCTTAATTGTTTGATCGTTAGATCAGTTTTTCTTTGTTTCTGTAAGTGTTTGTGTGAGATTATATGATGCCTGTTTTTGTTGAGAGATCATAGCTCGTGACTTATAGACGATTAAATTTTGTTGGGATAAAATGGATTTTCAAGGAATATTTTTGATTTAAAACCCCCACGACAACCAATTTAACCATTTTTAAGGTTTACAGAGAAGTCCATTAGAGTTCATAACTATATTCGCACAAGTTACTAACTAAGTATTTTATGACAAAATTACTCTTAATCCTTTAAACACGCCCAATTCATGGCCGTTGACCACCGTCGATCGCCATTCACCGCCGGTGAACAGCGTTGACTTATTTTATTATATTATTTAAATTAAGGTTTGATAGACGGAATTGGAGTAACAATAGAGTTCGAGTACATTTTAGTTATTGATGGACTTTTAGGTAAGACAGATCCTTGTCTGGCCTTTTAGTTGCACAAATTCATTAATAAGTTGGTCCTTGTGGTCTTATAGACAATTTACACATTTTTTATCGACTCTGAAAACAACTTTGATGGACTATTATATCAAATGGGGTAAATGCAATCTCGCAAACAAAAGAGGTTATTTCGTAATTTAGTCTTATCCCAAAGGATGTTCGTAATTTACCCCAATTTATATATTCCTGCTTTGGAGGTGAAGCTTGATGAGGATGGGGATGGGGATCAAAGTACTAATAATCCGAAATTAATTCTACTGCCTTCTTTTTTTTTTACTAATAATTCAATTACTTTTTTTCAGCTAGGAAAAACGTCAATTTTATTGAAAGAAGGATCTATTCAATCAATAAAGATAACTTTCCCTTGGAAGGACCGTGGTAATTGTCGAATCGAGGTGGATGGAATCGATCTCGTCCTTGCTCCTCGAAGGGTGAAGATTCTTTCACCAGACAAACTTGATGCTGATGTCGGCGATGGAGTTGATAAAACCATTGACACAATGGTGCAGAGGATAGGGTCTAGCTATGACGTGAAAGTTAGGAATCTAACAGTTGCATTTGATCCACTTCTTGAAGAAGAAAAAGGTAACACAGCATCGACGGGCAGAATTTCGGTTTTCCAGATTAGTGAAGCAAAATGCGAAGCACGTATTTCTGATTCTAGCATTTCCACCGTCGTAAACTACGAGGGAGTAGTGCTTCAAGTACTTAACGTGGATGGTCTTAATCATCAATTACGACCTGCATTTTCACCTGGAGCAACGACCGGTAACATGACTAGGATAGTTTCCGGACAAAACGGAGGGGGTGTTTTGGGGAATTTTAAGTTAATCTTACCTCGGAAAATTGATTCACTAGACATTGGGAAATTGGAGGCAGATGCTTACATTGAGCCTCACGAACTAAGTCTTTCACCTAGTGCCGTTAGATGCTTCGTCTTCATGTGGGACTTATTTAAAGGTATGACTGATGAGGAGGATACAGGTGATGGTTTGTTGTTGACGCGGATTAAGGCTTTGCAGGTCCAGCTGGCTGTTGAAAACCGTGAAAAGCGCAGTGCTAGAAAGAGGAGCGCTTTTGCTTCCCTAGTGTTTATTTTTTTCGTCGTCATCTTTTATTGTGTAAAATTTAATTTGATATAAACGGAAAAGAAACTGTTCGTCTTGTAATTTCAATTTTTTTGTCTTGTAAGATACTTTGTATGTACGATGTAGCACTTGATTCGTTCGTCCGCTGGTGTATATAAACTTAAATCGTTGTAATATTATTTTGCCCTTGTATGTGAAGTTCTTATTCATGTTGCTTATACTTGATGGCAGCGAATTTAACATGTGAAGAAATCGAACGTGACTCTGTATTTTTTTTTTGGGTTGCAAAATGCAACATATTGTTGGTAAAAACTGTGCGAAAATGTGCCTCGAACACTCGTTATTATAAGTAGAATTGGATTTACTGGGGAAAATCGCTATTTTCGTCGAATATCGTGTGGCCCATTAGCAAATGACGAATTTCAATTTTTTTGTTAAACTTCAAAAAAAAAAAACTTTTTTATAATTCCCTATATTTCTCTTCAAAATTAAAATTCCTCTCTTTCTCCAAATAAAAAATATAAATATAAATGTCAGTATAAGTATAGGTAGGTATATTCTTAATTAAAATAAAGGGAGGTGATATTCGCGGTAGCAAAATTACGAATGTCGTTTTAAAAAATCCACTCTCTATCTTTCTTTCTCTCTCTACAATTTTAGCTTTTATATTAGAAATCATTCCAAAACTCATGTTATTGTAGCCATTTGCAAAAAAAAATGAGTGCATCGAATGAGGATCGAGATACGGAATCCAATGAGGTAAAATTTGTTCGTTTTTGTTCTTTAAATCGCGAAAACGAGACTCACGACCAATTTGGACGCCGAAAAATACGTTTCACGCCCAAACTGGGCGCAAAAAATCTCGATTCACGCCCGGTTTGGGCGCGGAAAAGTACTTCCCGCGCCCGGTTTGGGCGCGCGACACAGCTTTCCGCGCCCGGTTTGGGTGCGAGTGCTGACTGTGTTTTAATTTAAAAAAAAAAAAATTTGTGATGCAACAAGGAATCGAACCCGGGTTGTTGCAATGTAAACGCCTGCTTGCGTAACCAAGTAGGCTACTGCCGTTTTGATTACAAATTCTTATTTATTTCATTATACTGGCAAAAAATTAATAAATACGCGTTGCATCAAGGACTCGAACACGGGCCTATTGTTTGTTAGACAAAAGGCCTAACCAACTAAACTACAGCATGTTTATAAATTTATACTTATTTAAATATAATTATTCACTTCAATTATACTGGGCAAAAAAAAAAATTGAACCGGACGACCGGTCCAGAACCAACGTCTAGACCGGACGCCCGAATTAATTTTCCACGCCCAAAATGGGCGTGAGAAAGCTGTTTCCACGCCTAAATCAGGCGTGGAAACTGCTTTCCCACACCCATTTTGGGCGTGGAAAATTCGAAAATCCAACACTAAAAATAGCCATAAATCGCGATTTTCAGGGGATTTTCACATGATTAACCACAAATTCAATATATATAACTATTTTAGATGATTAATTACCTTTCAAATTGAAGAAATTTTCTGATTTTGGAGGATTTGTGAGAGAGGTTGAGGGTTTTTGTGAATTTTGGGGCTTTTGGGGATTTTGGGGTTTGGGTGGAATTGAGGATTTTTAGAGAGAGAAAGAAAAGACTATTGTGAACGACATTCGTAATTTTGCTGCCGCGTAAATCATTTCAGTTAAAATAAATTATGTTGCAATGATAAATTGTGATGTACAATTGGGCTAACATCATCGGCCCATTACAGTAATAAGTGTTCATTTTGGTTGGATGCAATTAGTTTTTTCATTTAACACAATTATGTTTTTCCTTTAATGAATTTTTTATTCGAATTTACAATAACGGGTACGAGCTATGTACCACATTAACTTCAAATTCTTAACGTATCTATGTTTCAAACATGTTTCATGTCCGACACTCGAGAACACCTGTCGGACACTTTGTGTGTCATTTTGCAAATTTTGAAAAGATAAAAATACGTACGATAGCGATTTTTCAAATGTTTTATTACTTCCTTAATCATTTACATGGTTTAATAATTAATTGCAAATTGATAGTTGATTTAACATTTATTTTCAATATACTTGTATGGAAACAGATTAAATTAATTTATATATACATAAAAAGATTTTATATAACATATTTATAAATATACTCCTTACACTTTTAGTATTTACACATTTCCACAAGTTTCTGTATTTTCATTCTTGAGACATGCCGTTTTCACGTGTCCGTTTCTCCAGTTTCCCATATCACCATTTCCGTATCTATGCTACTACGAGTCATCTCATAAAGGTGGGCCCCATGTCCCTTAAGCAAGTTGAACCATAATTAATCAACCACCAAAAAAGTATTCTATTCTCCCAAATCCAAGGTGCAAACCAGCTAGCACGAAGTACATTTAGCGCCAAAAAAACCTTGTCAACAATAATAATAAAAAAATTCAATACTCCAAATATTAATTAATCCCTCCTGATTTCAATCATATCACAATCCCAATTAATAAATTACAATCCAACAAAAGAATGATCTCAATTCCTAATCATTAATCACGGAACAGAACACGATTGATTGCCTATCCAAACACGACTCTCCCAAAAACAAACAGAAGTCTTCTAAACATGAACATCTCCCCAATCTAATAAACCCCTCTTTTACAAAAACACATATACAAAAGGAGAGAGAGAGAGAGAGAGAGAGATACAATCATTATCAATCTCCTTTTGTATTTCAATCTACTGAGTTTCGATTGGATGGAGGTTCGTGCCTCCATCAAAACCGGATTCGGAAACCCTAAAATTGGGGGAAAAAGAGTACCGAAAAAATAAAATTCAAATATTTTGTGTGTGTGTGTGTGTGTATATATAGGTTATATACATAAGGAATAATGTTTTCCTGGAGTTTCTCGAAATCCGCTGAGGCGATGTTCTCGCGGTGGGCTGTAAAGCGTGTTTGTAAATTTCTGCTGAAGAAGAAATTGGGGAAGTTTATACTGGGAGATATTGATCTTAATCAGCTCGATGTTCAGCTTGGTGCAGGCACAATTCAGCTCTCTGATCTTGCGCTTAATGTTGATTACATAAACGAGAAGGTAAGGCATAGTTTTGCTGATGCTTTTTCCCCCTATTTTTTTTTTCCGATTATATACCATTTCTTTTTCTGTTTCTGTAAGGCTTCTGCTTTTTTTTTTTGGTATATTGTCTAGTTAGTTGAGTGGAATATGGTTAATTCTTGAATTGGTTACTTAGCTGGTAAATTTAACAAAGAACAATTTTGAGTCTGGTGATTCTTAATTGTTTGAACAAGTGAATTCAGGGGTAAGCAATTAATTTGGAATTAATAGGTGAAGTCTTTTTAAATAGTATTATATATTTCTGTTTTGGAGGGGAAGGTTGGTCGGGGAAGGGGGAGTGTAGTGCTAGTAATTCGAATAGTTATTACTGCTTTTTGTTAATTCAATTATTTTTTCAGCTAGGAAATGCAGCAGTTTTAGTGAAAGAGGGATCTGTTGGATCGTTAATGGTAACTATGCCCTGGAAGGATGGTGGTTGTCGAATTGAGGTGGATGAACTTGAGCTCATTCTTGCTCCTAGAAGAGGGAAAGTTTCTCGAGATGAATTTGAAGATTGCCGTCAGAGTAAAAATGAAAACAGTGCTTCCAGCCATTTTTCCAGAAAGCTAGACAACGAGGCTCTCAACAGTGGGGTGGCAAGTGCTTCTGTTGATGTTCATGAAGGAGTAAAAACCGTTGCCAAAATGGTGAAGTGGTTACTGACTAGCTTTCATGTGAAAGTTAAGAAACTAATAGTGGCATTTGATCCGCTTTCGGAAAAAGGAAGTAAAAATGGGTTGGACAGAATTCTGGTTCTTCGAATTAGTGAAGTAGAATGTGGAACACATATTTCTGAAGATGCTTCTCCTGGCAATTCCACTGCGCCTCATAATTTTCTCGGTTTAAGTCGATTGACAAACTTTGTAAAATTTCACGGAGCCGTACTTGAATTAGTTAATGTGGATGGTCTTGAACATCAATTACCACCTGAATTTTCCCCTGAAACAACTACTGGCAACTGGTTTTCAGGATACTGTTCATCTGGTAATATGACTACGATAATTTCTGGAGAAAAGGGAGGCTTTTCGGGGAGTCTTAAGTTAAGTTTACCTTGGAAAAATGGTTCACTAGACATCCGCAAAGTGGAGGCAGATCTTTATATTGAGCCTCTTGAACTAAGACTTCAACCTAGCACCATCAGATGCTTAATCTTCATGTGGGATCTATATAAAGATATAGGCGATGAGACTAAGGAACCCGGTGATTATGATCCATCAGGTAGTTTGTCAGGTACAAGCTCTTTCATGCGTAATCCTGACAAGGGGATATTTGGTAATGAAGGCTTTACCAATAGCTACTTCATGGAGAAAGAACCTGGACATATTTTGCTATCAGAATCGCATCTTATATCTGATTGGGTTAGTAAGAGCCAGAAAGAGAAATATGAAGAAGAACCAGATTTTGGGGAAAGGTTGGTATTTATAATTGCTGTTTTTTTTTTCCTAAGAACATTATAATGTCCATAAGTTTATTTTTGTATATATATGATCATAGCTAAATTTAATCAGTTGGTATTTAGATAGTAACCTCTTACTTCAACCCCATCTTATAGTTGCAATCATGGTTACCTGTTGGAACGATGCAATTCATTGATCAATCTTTACTTCTTGGTCCATAATTCTTTCACCCCTTTGTTAGCAGATAGTTCTGATTGCTCAAAAGCACATTATTCTTCTGTTTTTTGTGGATA
The DNA here is from genome assembly GCF_056151865.1 of Erythranthe guttata. Classification (NCBI taxonomy): domain Eukaryota; kingdom Viridiplantae; phylum Streptophyta; class Magnoliopsida; order Lamiales; family Phrymaceae; genus Erythranthe; species Erythranthe guttata. The sequence continues at coordinate 1,582,465 of NC_142534.1, forward strand.
GTGAAAAAATTCTGCTAAGTTTCTTAATCTAAATTGGCTTGCTTGAAACTGTTCTAAAGTACTTCCTGTTGTTCTATCAATGATTGCTTGGCAGCGTGGACCAATTTTTTGAGTGCTTTGATGGACTAAGAAATTCACAGTCAGCTTTGGGGAATAGTGGCATGTGGAATTGGACTTGCTCTGTGTTTAGTGCAATAACTGCAGCATCCAATCTTGCCTCTGGATCTTTACATGTCCCTTCTGGTATGTGCTTTACTGCTTAACCATTCATTCAGTTTTTTATTATCTCTGAAACTAATATTACTTTCTCTTCACCTGGTTGCAGAGCGGCAGCAGCATGTTGAAACAAACTTTAATGCATCCATAGCAAAAGTATCTCTCCTTTTGTCATTCATGGATGAAGAAGATCAGAAACACCTTCCAAAAATGAAGGATGATAACGGCAATATTGATTTCCCTATTCATAGTGTGTGTGCACAGTTTATTGACTTGTATCTTACACTGCAGGTAAATATATCTGGAATTCTCTTGTTGTTTCTTGGATAAGAACATGGTGATGCTGTCTTTACTTAGTAATTCTAATTCAATTTTACTTGATTTATGTAATAATTCATTCCATTAACATAACAATATTGCAAGGTCCACAGGTACGTCCTCAAGAAATGAGTGTTGAAGTGATTGTACAACATATTCAACTAGTTGATCACTTACGTTCCATAAAAGACTTGGTAGATTATGAAGTGCACGGGTGTCATGACAATTCTGAAAGTGAGATTGCCTTGATTCAGAAATTGCAAGATGGTGTGCAAGGTGCTCTTCTGACTTTTCAAGATTCCAACAAAGAAACTGGAATTAACCACCGGGGTGATTATTCTATTGATATATCTCTGAGCACGCAGGATATCAATGGATGTTGTCACATGACAAACGGAAAAGATATTTGTGGCAAAGATGCCAGTGTAACTTTGCTCAGGACCTCAGGTGTCTGTCAGTGCCATGTCAGGGTAAAGTCGGGTTCTTGTGGTGGCTCACTAATGGCATCAACATCTTTTTCCTTAGAGCTACCCCCTTTTGTTTGCTGGATAAACTTTGATCTAATTATGATGACACTTCGATTTCTAGAAGATTTGGAAAATTGTATTGAAACGGGGGCTGGTACTGTACCGCAGTCAGAATCAAAAGAATATGACTTTTCAACTCGGAGCGATCAAGGAAAAATGTCAGATGCACCATCCACCAATGCATCAACCAAAAGAATCCTGGAGAGTAGCATTTTCCTGCCAAATGCTAGGATAATACTGTGTTTCCCTCAAAAGGAACATAAAGATCTTAGGAGCTACTCTTCTTGCGACCAGTTTATCGCTTTTGATATTGTTTCCCAAACAATTGGGGGAAAAGCTATTCGATCTGCTAAGCCGACACCTGTTGCTGGTTCCAATAAGAGACACACTGTATCATGCTCCGTCAGTTTGAACTTCGGTGACTTTTATCTCTTTTCCATCAGCTCGGCCATTACAGAGATGGCTGTAGGAAGTGAAACCGACAACAGGAAGGGGGCTAGCTTTTCTGTTGAGAAGATTATATCTGCTGTGAATAAAAGTGGTCATCTGTCTCTCGTTTCTATATATTGGCAGGAAGGTCCGGCTACTGGCCCTTCGATTGCAAGGAAAGCCAAGCTTTTGGCGTCTTCAGAGAATGGAAGGAGTGAAGATAATGTTGTTAGAAAAGGTTGTGAGTTTGCCTCAGTAACAACTATTAAAGACAGCAAAGACTTCAAGAGTCGTACTCGACAAGAGATATTATCAAGCTCTGCATTTTTCTTGCATGTGCAATTACCACCTGTCAGAATAAATCTGCACAAAACTCAGTATGAGAACCTATGTGGCCTCCTAAATCAGACGTTTGAGCATTTCTCATGCGTCATTTCTAAACCAGTGAGAACCAGGGAAGTGCAGTCCACATTGCAAAAATCATTTCTAGTAGAATGCGATTCTGTAACAGTTTCAATTGCCATTGAGCCATTAGGGGATGTTAAATGCTCTATACACTCGGAACTTCCTGGATCCTGGTCTAGACTAACTCTACAAATCGAGAAGTTTGAGTTACTTTCCGTATCTGATATTGGTGGAATAAAGAGCGCCAGTTTCCTGTGGTTGGCCCATCGTCAGGGGAGTTTATGGGGTTCAAATACTAAAGATCTGCATCGGAAGTTTCTGCTGATATCATGCAGTGACTCCACAATGGGTCGTGGTGATGGAGAAGGTTCAAACGTCTTATCTTCTAGGCATTCGGGCTCTGACATCATAAACTTCTTGGATCCAGAGAGCAATTGTAGTTTTACTTCAATTACTGTCAGATGTGCCACTATTGTTGCAATTGGGGGTTGCCTGGATTGGTTCACAACAATAATTTCCTTTTTCAGTCTACCATCTTCTGAAGTCGAGCAATCAGGTGATAATAGTCAGGGCAACAAGAGTGGATCTTCTTTCATTCTTAATTTGGTGGATGTAGGCTTAAGTTATGAGCCATACATTGAAAAATCAATGGCGAATCAAGGTCTAGATTTCAAATCTTCTCATTTGAATGCCAACGAATCTAATGATGAGTTCTATGTTGCTTGTCTGTTGGCTGCTTCTTCCTTGAAACTTTCAAGTAAAACTGTGGTTGATTGCACTGAAGAGGAATACAAAATTAGGCTTCATGATCTAGGTTTGCTTATATGTCCGATGTCGGAATCTCAATTAGCTGGCCATTCTTACAGTGCAGAACATCTAAGTAAGATTGGTTATGTGAAAGTTGCACAAGAGGCACTTATGGAAGCAGTTTTTAGGACTAACTGTGAGAATGGACATTCGTGGGAATTAGAATGTACAGAGTCACACATCACGTTAAATACGTGCCATGACACAACATTAGGATTTATTAAATTGGCTGCTCAACTCCAAAAGCAGTTTGCACCTGATATGCAAGATTATGTTGAGCACTTAGAGAATAGGTGGAATAATGTGCAGCAGGTGCACGAGATCGGTGACGAGAGGACAGTGTGTGGCGAGCTTTCCTCTTCAGTTTCTCGGACAAAGTCTTCTGGTCTAGATAAGAAATCTAAGGTAGGCAATTGGATGGATGAAATACGTGAAGATGTCTTTCAGTTGGATGGGAAGTCTGATGGTCAAGGTAAAATCTTCGAGTCTCATCTTTGTGCTTCGGTCAGTGGTACTTCTCTTGCAGCTAGTGGGGCTTCATCATCAGAAGAAAGCATCCCCGATATTATAGAAGAATATTTCCTGTCAGATCTACGCCCTCTCTCAGAACTTTCTATGGGAAGCCGGTCATCCGATACTCTTCGTTGCAAGACTGGTGTTGTCGGTGAGACTCGGAAAGGGAATGGTGGATGGTATGCAGATACGCCATTAAGAATATTAGAGAATCATGCTTCAAAAGTGGAGCAGGCTACTGTGCTAACACCTGTAGAGTTAGAAGCTTCTACAAGTGATTCTGGACATGTTGATTGTGGGAAGGCTGAAGGTCGCATACTTCTTAAGAATATGAGTGTCATTTGGAGAATGTATGGCGGTTCTGACTGGCCGAACTCTCAGAATACTTCTCAGGCTTCTGTAACGGCTTCTGCAAGGGATGCGACTGATTGTTTTGAGCTCGCATTATCTGGTATAGAGTTTGACTACGATGTTTACCCTGATGGCGAAATATCTGCATCTAGTCTTTCTCTCACCATTCAGGATTTCTGCCTCAATGATAGAAGTGATGATGCGCCATGGAAGCTGGTATAGCTCAACTTTCTGAACTTCAGTCTGCTTGTTGATTTTTATAGCACCGTACCCTAACTTAAATTTTTCTTTGACTGTAAGGTTCTGGGGTATTACGAATCGAGAAAGCATCCAAGAAAGTCCTCTTCGAAAGCAGTGAAGCTAAATTTAGAAGCTTTCAGACCAGACCCTTCAATTCGTATAGAAGAAAATCGGTATGCTTTTCCTTTTACCTTTTCTTCTTTAACCATTTTGTGTCTGTTAGAGAAGTTTCTTCTGTTTTTTTTCATATGTTAATTTAATTTAATATTTCTTTAGCTTGTCGTATCATTGTCATCAGAAGTCTAAAATTTTGTCAATCTCTAAATTCTCTCCATCATTTCGTCTGAACCTCTCCCTATATTGACGATAGTACAATGAACATTTGGTGCTTATTCTTATTTTTTTCACTTTCCAGGTTACGTATCGCTTTACTTCCAATCCGTTTGCATCTTCACCAGAGACAACTTGACTTTCTCATCAGCTTCTTTGGAGGAAAAAATTCATCAGCTGATTCCTCCCCCAGTACTGATGCGGGTTTAAGTAAATCCGGAGAGCCATTTCAGAAGAGTGACAATCAACATGGTCTTGGCATCAGCGAGGAGGCATTTCTTCCTTACTTCCAGGTAATTTTGAGCGTATTTTTATGAATGGACCTAGTTTAAAGTTTCATTACTTGACTATACGATCACTCGATTAAGTGTGTATATTTCGTGTGGAAGATAGCCAGCTTTATCTTAATCAGCATCGACAATTTATCATCTGTGTTCTACTCATATTGCTGCTGCTTTGAGATTTTTTTTTTTACTTGGAAGTTCCAATATCACCGTAGCACTTTGGCATACGAGTTACGATGTCGCCCTTAGCTTAACCGATCGCAGTGTGGCTACTTAACCATGTTTCGCCGATCTTTTTTTCTTTGCTTTTGTACAGAAATTTGATATATGGCCGATGCTGATTCGAGTTGATTACAGTCCTTGCCGTGTTGACTTGACTGCTCTAAGGGGTGGCAAATATGTTGAACTTGTTAACCTTGTTCCTTGGAAGGTAATTTTCTGATCTATGTTGGCTTGTCTGATTTTCAAACCTTTTGTCTAACTCGATGCAAGACCTATGATTGGGTAAATAAACTTAATAAAGGAGGCAGGATGCACTGACCTGGTTTTTGAGTAACTTTTACTCTTATTGAGCTTCCTCCTGTGTATCATATGAATCATTATCGGCCATATGAACTCATTGACTAACGAAAGTGATGAAGAAACTGGATGTGCTGATTTTTTCAAAATAAAAATTTAATGTGCAGGAGAGCTATTTGACCCCATACAGCAAAAAATCGTTTTACTGTTTAAATCCATCTCTAATGACTTCTGATGTAGGGTGTGGAATTGCAACTGAAACATGTGCAAGGAGTTGGTCTCTATGGTTGGAGCAGTGTTTGTGAAACGATATTAGGGGAGTGGTTGGAAGACATTTCTCAAAATCAGGTTTAGTTAAATTTGGTCGGGTTTCTTCTCTTATGAATTCTCGTATTCTTGAATGCACGAGACTTGACAAACTGCATTTTTCCAATAGATTCATAAGCTGTTGAGAGGCCTTCCTCCAATTAAATCACTGGTTGCTGTTGGTTCTGGAGCTGCAAAGCTGGTGTCTCTGCCTATGAAGAGCTATAGAGAAGATCATAGATTACTCAAAGGAATGCAAAGAGGTAAACTATTCCAAGCGATATAACTCATATATTTTAGTGTGCAAGTCATATTTTAGTGATATAACTTTTATTCTACCTAAGTTCCAGACCACTTAAAATTCGGAGCGTGTAACTATTTTCGATTCCTAACCAACACTTATAGACATCCGTGTCTTAAACTTGCTCTTTCAAGAATAAATTTAACACTGTAAATGTACTGTTATTATAGGCACTTTTACATTTCTTAGAAGCATTTCGCTTGAAGCCATTGGGCTAGGAGTACATTTGGCTGCGGGAGCTCATAACATCCTCCTTCAAGCAGAATATATCCTCGCCAGTATTCCACCTTCTGTACCGTGGCCAGTAGAGAGCAGTATGGCTACCAATTTGAGATCAAATCAACCCAATGATGCTCAACAGGGATTTCAACAGGTTAATATAGTCCCAACTCGTTTTGAACTCTTCGTTGTCCACTTTGGTGCTATCTTTCTTTATTTTTCAAATTATTAATTTCTGCAATATACTCATGCCGTTAGCTTGGAAGGAATTGCTGTAGTATAGTAGTTTTTCCATAGTTCAAAAGAGTTCGAAAGAATCATATAATCCATTTGTAAACGGGTAATAAATAAAATTACAATTTTGTCTTAATTTTCTGTCGGCAGGCTTGCCAGAGCATTAGTGATGGCCTGGGAAAATCGGCTTCTGCTTTGGTACAAACGCCTTTCAAAAAATTCCAACGTGGTGCTGGGGTGGGGTCCACTATGGCAACTGTTTTCCGGTCTACTCCAGCAGCAGCTATAGCACCTGCTACTGCTGCTGCAGGTGCAATGCATTGTGCTCTTCTTGGGGTCAGAAACAGGTGTACTATACGATCCCTCCAGTTATCCTTCTTAATATTTGCCATGCATGGAGCCATATCGTAGCAACTTAATTATTTATTTATTTTAAATTGCAGTCTTGACCCTGAGCATAAAAGAGAGTCCATGGAAAAATACTCAGGCAGAACTCCACCTCGGGAATCGAGGCAGTAGGTATGGCACAAAAGAAATAGATTTACAGTTTCATTACTTCACCTGTTATGGTTGATATCGATTTTCAATTTTTTCCGGTTGTCGCAGTTATTGGCAACGGCAAAAATAAGATCACAGTCGTATCAAAGACGAAAACCCCACAGCTAAAAAAGAAAGCATATTTTTAGGTAGAGTTCTTGCACTTTTGTGACTTCGAGCTCTTCTCGAATATACAAGCTAATCTCATGACTGGTTTATAACATATTTTAAATCTGTTTTTGTGCAAGTGTCATTTAGATTTATTCTGGGACAGAATGGCATGTTTAATTACATTTTTGGTGAATTTATTAACTTACATGGATATATATATATACATATTGTTTACAGGTGTACAGATGTATATATGATGTACAGATAGGAGTCAACTAAAGGCATTTTTTTTTTTGTTGTCAGAAATCAGATTCTGTAGATATGTAAATGTGTGATTAATCTGATGGTGTGTTTTAAAGAAATCAATCCCAGCTGCCTTGTAATTAAACCTGATTGAAATGTAATTATGATTGTGGTACATTTGGTTTTGCTCTGATTCAATATTTAATGCTGAATTGTTGTAGTTATATACACTCATATTCCAACTGATAAATTAAAGGGTTAATAGCACTTTGCCCCCCAAACTATCATGCATTTTGCACGTTACCCCCTAAACTCGTTAAATAGTGGCACGGTGCCTTAAATTTATCTATTCCGTTCAATTCTGTGGCGTAATATTTTGAATGAAATGACGTTTCTATCCTTAAAAAACCCGCATGCCACACACATGCAAGTGATTTCGGCAGAGTATCGAATGGAATTGGTAAATTTAAGATATCGTGCCACAATTTAATGAGTTCACGTAAAAAGTATTTAGTCTAGGGGGTAAAGTGCAAATTGAAACAAATGAACTTTCCCCAACCCCAACATGGATAGCAAGATTCATTTCCAAAGGAACGAACAAATAACACTTAATCAGAAGAATTCTATTACACTTGCAAATTATTACATCATCATTAGAAGCCCAACTCCAAACCTTTGTACAAAAATAAAAATAATAAAAAAAAAACAATTAAGGGAAAATAACAAGTGATCAAAATCAACAAAATCTCTATACTAATCCAAATCTTGCTGCACTAATTTCTCTCGACATTAGCAGAAAAGTCCCTGCAAAAATAAAAATCAAATCAACACTAAAACTTTAAATCTAATTAAAAAATAAAAAAATAAAAAAAATATTATTTTCGATAGTAAAGACATACCTTTAAAGGTGACATGAACATCATCCTCAATAAGCATTCTCGGAAATCTTCATTTCGTCGATACTTTTCAAGTTAGATCCATCGCTAATACTCTTATCGGATTTCTTAGCTACGACAACATGCGAAGATCTCTTCAACCCTAATCTCTCTCTCCACCGGCAACTACCTTTCGCCACCAACCTGGACGACACGTCATCATAATCGTCGTCACTACCTCCGAGAAGCTCATCCCTAAGAGTAGTGGTTTTCGCGCAATTGTTATTATCTTTGGATGGGACCATTTTGCCCTTGAAGAAAACCTCGTCAGCAGAGATCATGCTGTAGTTAGGTACGGAAAACGCGAAATCCGAAGAAACGGGGGCTTCCCTGTAGCTGTTTTCGAGCTTCGTACTGGGCTGTTGGGAATCGGCAAAATCGTTCGAGAACGAGATTCTTGGACCCATGGTGTTGTTGTTGTTGTTGTTGTAGAGGCCTTGGTGTTGTTCATTGTTGAACATGTTTACGCATGCCATAATTTGAAGCAGAAATTAACTTAAGAACAGTGGTGATTTTCTTTAATGGTTTTGGTTTAGTGTTGGTTGTTGTTCACATGCAATAATGTGAGAACCCCTTATATAGGAGAGTGGTGATTTCATGTGCATTCTAGGATTTTGTTTATTTTTTTTAATTTATACACACACACACACACACATATATATATATATATATATATATATATATATATATATATATATATATATATATATATATATATATATATATATATATATATATGTTGTTTATAATATGCCAATTCACATAAATGCATATAAACAATTCTATGACATTTATTCAAAGATCATATAGTATATATTAATATCTTAGTCAGATCTATATCATGCTGGATCATGTAATTAGATATGATTTTTTATTTATTGAAAACCAAAAAAAAAAAAGGATACAACTTTTATATTCTCAGTATGCTTTTCCCCTCTTGCAATTTTCAAATCTGTGTGTGTGTGTGTGTGTGTGTGTGTGAGAGAGAGAGAGAGAGTTATTATAATGTTATCCAGATCTTAATTAGTAGTGAAGTTAAAGCTATCTAATAAGCTACATCTATAGCCAATTTCTGAAATCAAGGATTCAAACACTACTACTACCATCACCATAGCAAGTCAATGAATTTATACACAAGCAATCAAAGTTTTTTTTTTTTAATTATTTATTATTATATATTTTAAAATTCATACTATTTTCATATAAGGCACAAAACCATCTCGGCATGCCTAGATGAATTGGCATCATCTTCGTCTATCATCCGCGCTAACATCGGTAGCATCATATCATAGATTTACACACAATTACACACTGCATATGCATATAGGTTAGTTAAATAGTACAAACGGTCTTACAATACACGAACTCCCACAATTACGAGATCGATCTAGCTGCGGATTACACAACGAATATCCAAAAATTATGCATTTTTAATTTATTTATTACCACTGGATTAATAATTAGTTACTAAAACTATTATTTAGGGTTCCAAGATGTATTATTTCTTGCTAATTAAACAAAGTTAAAATATACTCCCTCCGTCCCAATTTAAATGACGTTTTGGGTTGTTGCACACATATTAAGAAAATCAATAAATGTGTATAGATTATAGTGAAAAGTATAGGAAAATGCTAATATATCCTTGACATTAATTATTTTACAACTAACTAATTAAGAGTGATAAGGGGTAAAATTGAAAATAGTGCAATTAATGATGCATTGAAAATCTAAAATGACAAATAATTTGGGACAAAAAAAACTCTCTAAAAAGACATATAATACGGGACAGAGGGAGTAGTTAATTACACGCTCACCATCTGCTGTCTGCCTTTTAGACATTTTTTTGCAGTAGAAAGGTTGCAATAATTAGACACTGATCCACATGGGAAGCAGAAGGGACGTGCATTCTTTATTATCTCAATTAAATATTATTGCCAAAATTATTAATACACAAACTTTTGGTCGTCCTAAGTTTCTTTTGACCAACGTAATTAGTGTGTGTGATCACATGTAGACTTACGGTTCAAATCCACTCAGTATAAATAATCACGTGTAATATCTAATTTCTCGGAAAAAACTTTTATATATATAGACATTAACATAAATATTTTGTTAAATTACGACCACTCCTGAGGTAAGGTCTATTTACAAAAAAAAAACCTCGTCTTTCCTTAGTTACATCTATTCCTGTAATTTGTAAGACACATTTGTAGATGTCTTACATTAACAAAAAAGAAGGCAATCTACAAACTGAAGGGGTTGTATATAATTTTTCAAAAAAAACAAAGAGGGATTTTGTTGTAATTAAACTTTGTAACATGGAGGTGGTTGTAATTTACGCTAAATATCTAGACACATTTGTCGTTTTGCGAAGATTTATAATAATTAATAAAGTAATTAATACGATATAGATAGACTTGACCAGAATCTCTAGAGCCAAACTGGCAAACATGTGCAGTTTCGGACACTTCTACTTCAACTCTGACCGACACTATCTATAAAACAAAACAAACACTACTTTTACTCTCCACCGTATGTTGACCAACACCTGTACATACACTACATATACACGTACTCTCTATATATATATATATATATATATATATATATATATATATATATATATATATATATTTGTTTGCAAATTGGAAACTCAAACAATTTTACATGTTGTGTTATCAGTGAATAATATTTCCACCATAAAATTATAGCTAAACATTCATTTGGGTGGTAATTAAATTAAATAATTGAATTATATTTGATAATTTATTCATTATAATATTTGAGACATAAAAAGCTTCTTAAAAGAAAGAAAAATATGAAAATAGTGTATTATTATATCCAACATAAAATATGTGATTGGGGGTGAAAAGATTCCAAATTACTCAATGGACGGCCACAAGTGAGGCTCACATGGTTAACACTAATCTTGTTTGGATTAGTCAAATCAGTTTACTACACGTGGCTGATTCCCCCATGCACTACACTACTGTTACAAAATAATCTCCATCAAATTGTGGAAGAGACTTGGGAATTGTGTTTCTTCTTGTCTCCAATACAGTGAGCAGCATTTGTCTTGTTACCCACTTTTTTCTCTTTCATAATCTTATTTTTTTTTTCTCGTTTCGTTTTTACGTTTGTTTTGTGGCGTGATCGGTTTTGTTCGATAGCTCGGTAAAGCTCACCGAGTGTAATATAGAACAAACCGGATGCTCTATGTCATATGAAGAAAAACTGAACTATTGTAAGATGGTTGTTTTGACTACATTCCTATGGGTAGTAAGAATTCTCATACATACAATAAAATTTACTAGCTACTATTGCTACGTAACAAGAATCGGCACAATCAAATTATGTATATCCGAACGGCAAATCTATTCGTTTTTAGACCCGGACTCGATGACTACGTGATTGATGAATCAGGGTAGTATATATACGGAAGTTTGTTGATTAGGTTACGAAAAATCAAGAGGGTAAAAATCTCAAAAGCTAAGCAAAATCATCGTCATTTATGTAAGCAGAAGACAATGAATTTGAAGGTATTTGAATACTAGGGGAATTAATTATAGGCAACACTTTGAGGTTAGTTTTACCTTGTGAAGTTCTCATTAACTTTGAGCGTGGCTTGGTTAGAGGTTTCAAATTGAATGGTCTTTCTACAGAATCCCTCTTAAGAGAGATCGGTTGCGGCGGTGTGTTGTCATGCTTACAGGACGATACTGCTCGAACTTTTCTGAAATTGGTCTGGTTTTTATTATGTTCATTGACCGCCTCTGCCTTTGGTCTTACGGCTGATTCGATCGGGACAAGCTTCCCGCCTATTTGATTTGTAAAAACAAATGAAACCTGCAGGCGTGTAAAACAAAATTATGCATGTCATCCAGTAGGCGAAAATGATAAACAGTCGATAAGACAGTTAAACTTGAATCGGTTTATGATTGCTTCAATTTTGATATACAGAGGTCTCTTAGTGAAATGAATAGATTTAGTTAAGGTCCTATTTTGTAACAGGACTTTATCCAGGTTTAATGGCCGAAAGTCAAGATTGGACCGTGGACAAATTGACGTTTCTTGACCGTAGTTGTAAACCAGGGTTCGATTGGGGTTGAACAATTACTTTTTACATTGTATAAATTATTTCACGGGAGAACTGACCTCATCTCCGGCTGAAGCCTGAAGTATGCAATCAGGCACAGATGATGGAGAATGATGATGCCCCCAGCTAGCTAAATCCTCTTCCTTTGGAGTTCCGACCTTGAAGTTTTTTTAATTTTTTTTTAGCAAAATAAAATTTTGCGTTCACAAGAATCGGGATATTTGTGAGGGTCACTAACCTGTTTCTCGTGGGATTTTAAATTGTTGAAGCACCCAGCAAGTCCTGCAAATCCCCCTATATCCTCTTCACCAGTCGAGCAGCTCTCACTTGTGTAATTACGTGGAGAACTGCTTCCAGGCATCGTTTCATGTTGCTTGCAACGGTTGCAGCACATCTTCTCATGAATTTCCGAACTAAATCAAGACGTAAAAAAACACTACCTCCATTAAATATCAACAAGTTCACAAAAATTCTTTTATAAACGTTATGTAGACTTAAATGGCACCTCATGCTCTCGTCAAATGAGAACAAGTCACGAAGATCTTCTGTTGAAAGGTGATTTCCCTGTGATGAGAACTTCATATCATGCACAAAGAATTTTAAGAAAGCACTCGATGGAAACAATTGGACACAGAAGAAAATACCTTCTCTGAGTCTACATGCTCTCGCTGAATAACTTGTTGAAGTCCTTCTTTTGACATTTGACGCTGGTACACCTACAGAAAAATTAGAAACAATGCATAATTGCTTAAAAAAGTATATGAACAAGCTGATGCATCAATAATTTACTGCTCCAAACCTTTTCTTCGATTGTTCCAGTACTCAAAAATCTATAGATGTAGACTCTCTTCTTCTGTCCATCTCTCCAGACCCTTGCTGCAGCCTGCAAAATTCAGAGGATTGAAAATTTGAAACGAGCAATTTCAATATATAATAACATGGTAATAAAATTCCACAGTCAGAGCATGAGATTAATAATCTTTTATAGAAGGAAAAAGTACTTGTTTATCATTGGCTGGATTCCAATCAGGGTCAAAAAGAACCAGTCGATTTCCACCAATTAAATTGAGGCCACAACCTCCAGCTTTGCTACTCAAGAGAAACGCAAACTCATCCTGGGAAAAATGATATATCAATATGACCCAATGATAGTAAAACTCATACCACATAAACATGATTTTTAAACACGAAGTTCACATACCTTTGAGGGATCATTGAATTGATTAACTAATTTCTGCCTTTTGCTGATTGATGTAGTCCCATCAAGTCTTAGAAAAGGGTATCTTCTTTCACGGCATAATTGAGCAAAAAGGTCCAATGTCTAAGAAAGGAGAAGATAATTAATATGGATGTACTTCAAGGAACAAAGAACACGATCATTCTCATAAAAGGATGTTCTCGGAATTAGAAATTAAAATGATAATCAACAGAATATGGTTCCGTAACAAACAAGCAAATCAAGCCACGTATAAGAATTAAAGTCCTTCATAATTAAATATATACTTTGACAAATAGACAGAACCTGTGTGTAATTTGAAACTAGAACGATCCTATCATCCGTTTTCTGACGAAGTTGAGCAAGTAACCGGGCTAAGACATGCATTTTTCCAGATAGTTCAACCCATACCCCATCGCCACCAGTCCAAGATCCAGATCTAACAGAACATTAGGGTGTAGTTGTTTAAATTACCACCAGGTGAAACTAAAATCAGTGAAAAAAACATTAGTATGAGAATTAGGAAGCATACCTTCCAGAGAACATTTCTTGTGGGAAGAAACGCAGACAATCCTCAAACCCTGATATTCCTGGACTCCCACTTTTTATTGTATCATATATTAGCTTCAACATCAATTTATATGGAGTTAGTAATATAATAGTTGCAATCAAATCATAAAAATTGCAAATGAAAAGAAAATCTTAAGATTTTTATAGAATTAGGTGTTGAGATCAAGATGATGAAACCTCCATGCGCGAGATAGATGTTTCAACTAACTTCACACATTATTTCTGACGTGTAACCAAATTAGCATTATCTTTTCTGTATCACTGTCACATAGCAATGTATATAACTTAATCAATGATGATATGATACATTTTATTCTGATTTTAATTCCATTACCGCCTCAAGTAAAACTTTTAATGTGAGCCATCTAGATTCTTCATTTCTCGTTTGCAACAGGAAACTAAATATATCAGAACAGTTTCATTCACAAAACACATCAGTGTTTCATATGAGATCACGATAAGATCCATAACACACTAATGTAAACTGTAACGATGCAATTTGTTTCTACTCAATAGATTCATTCCCTTAAATAACAGTATACCTTTGGGTGGTTGCAGAGCTTCTTAAGAGCAGTTATGTAAGCCAAGATTTTTGCTTGTTTTGCTTCTTCAGAAATTGCCCTTTTAACCTGTGCTTGAAAGTTGTGAAAGTTAAAACGTTTTTCTCCTGTACTTCGTCAAGAACAAAAAGAAGTTTATGCGGAGTGTGAACTAAATATTACATTTTTTGAATGTATAAAATAGTTGTACAACTCAGATTGCAGAGGCGTCAACTTGCAGCACACAACTTCAACTATCTGTAAAAAGTGAGTGATTGGCTTAATTAAACAATCAACATATTAGCACAGAAGTATAAAAAAAATGTAGATATGAAAAAGACGGGAGTTCAGGAACAACAATGATAACCTTTTAATTTAACACATAAAAAACATACTTGCCAGCCACCTCTCAACCACACCATCATGATTCAGGCATTCCACAATTAAAAATATATCATGCAAATTTATACAAGTTCCTTTATAATTCTTCATAGGCAACACAGTCGTCTAGAGATGTGGGCGCAACACATCACCTTAAACAGTTAAACATGATCTCAAAGCCTCTTACCTTGTTTCGGGAAACACTCTAAACCCGAGATTAACAGATAATTTAATAAATATCAAGGTCTTGAAGGGAAACTTAATGAAATGATTGGCAAGGTCAAATAGTAGATCAATTAATCATTAAACTCATTTAGCATAGATCTAAAATAATATAATGAAGTATGCCATACAATGCTAGGATCATAATCATGATAGATTAGAGTACCTTTGGTGGTAAGTGGTTAGACAGTAGCGCATTAGTCCTCCGCAGTATAAACTGAAACACAACCAATGGAATTCGTTAAGAATTTAAGTTAAATTTATGTATCATAAGTTGTGTACTGTAACCCATGCATTAGCTCCAACAAACAAGATATTTTGAACGAAGTCAGCAGTTTCTGGAATAGAATATTAAAAACTGTGTAGTTACCTGATTTACTTTTGCACTTAGCTCCATAGATCGCTCTGAACCAAGCCGCTTTTCTTCTTCAGAAGCCGTTGGCTCTCGACCACAAACAATTGGCATCTTCAGAATTATAGAAAACAATGTTATAGATAAATGTATGCTATAAAATGGATTGGACTTAATTGCTACGGACTGCAGAGGAACAATGAGACTTGATAACAGAAAAATGTGCGTTCCTATGTGAATTGCTGATTCTATCTTTATTGTTCAAAGACATGCTTCCTGACAGGGTCCAAAGTTTGCTAGAGAGAATACTTATAAGAGACTAATGTTTATTTTCCACTTTTCAAAAAATCCAGACTTAGCATACCTCATAATAACGCCGAAAATATGTAGCATCACCCAGGATTCCAGGATTTGTGAAATTAACCATGGCATAGAACTCCTCAAGATCATTCTAGATTTGAAGAATACAGAAGCTTGATTAATACCCAACAATAAAATAGGGAAAGTAGTATGATAAAAGATGCAGCTATAAGGATTCTTAGGTTGTTCTTACTTGCATTGGAGTCCCTGACAACAGAATCCGACGTTTGCATGATAAAGCAGCTAAAGCCTGGTCCAAAAGTTGATGAAAGTCATCGTAAATCCAATCAGCATGATCTCATACAGGAAAAGTAAGCTCAAATGAAAGAATTTGATTTATCTTACCCGATTGGTCAACGTTTGGTCATTCTTTAGCCTATGAGCCTCATCACATATAAGTAGGTCACACGATCCACATCCGCTAAACTTTGAAGAATGCATCCGGAATGTCTCATATGAAACAATCAATACCTGTAAGGACGCCAACTGAGTTATGAGTTATAATGATTTTCTAGTTTTCAGGCAGTACCAGAGAATCACCTGTACACGGCTGCGAGAACTAATGAAACTGTCAATGCCAGAGACAACATCTTCTCTAGTACTCTCGCAAAGAGCAACAAGCTTCACTCTTTCCCCAACCCATTTGTTGATTTCAGCTTCCCAGTTACTCACTAGACTAGTAGGTGTCACAATTATTGCTTTTTTGACCATTGGTTTCCCGTCAAATCCCTGACGAAGAAGAGTGTAGAGTAGTGTGATCGACTGCAAGGTCTTTCCCAATCTAAACGAGAACAACCCAAAAATAATTAGAACATCAAAGACAGGAAGCATAAATAAGAAAACCTTTTTTTCTTTTTAAAGCCAAGAAAGTTAGTATAAAAAGGTTATCAGCATAAAAGGTTACCCCATATCATCAGCCAAAATGCACCCATTGATATTGGCAGCACTAAGAGCACCAGAAACACAATCAAACATGAATTGAACCCCTTCTCTGCAAGTGAAAATCAAGTGAACCTTCCATTTCAGTAGAATCATCGGAATATTTATATCTCCTATTAAATTCAGAATTCTTGCAACAATTTAATACATTCAAAGCTAATCTATTTCTTTTCTTGTGAGCTATTGCAGAAAATACTTCATTACGCGTCAAAAATCTTCAAGATGTTAAAGACAATGTTTATCCTGAAATTATCACGTCTCCCTCCTTAGTTTTGAAAGATTAATTACATTTTAGTTCACTAACTTACACATCTTAACCTAAAATATTGAAGGCGGAGAACCCATGGAACTCTTAAACCATGTTTAACTGTACCTTTGATGGGGCCGGAGAAATTTCACGAGCAAGGGATCTACAATTACAGAAGCAAAATCATTGTCCCCCTCTTTGGATTCTTCCACCTGCCATAACACCAGAGGCTCGATTCCTGGAGGCAGTGATACAGACTCCTCTGGTTCATCATTCTCAATGGTTTTGGGAGCAATAAGCATGTTTGTAATGTTGACTAATACAGGCTTATTGGAACCCCATGGCACAAACCTCTTACGAGCACAAAGCCGACGCACCAGCTGCTCTTTATCAGAGTAACCACTGGAAGAGGGCGGCTTGAAGGGCTTCCTTGAGGTTGCATCTCCATCTATTACCGAATAAACTCGAGGAAATAGAGACTGCCGTTTCACTTCTAGGTTTCCCCTGATTTATAAACATCATAATCTATGTTATAAGGATTAAACCATAATCAAATCGGGAACCATCAAACCCTAGCTTCAAACGACCCAATTACCATCAAACCCTAGCTTCAATCGACCCAATTACCCAACATACAGGTAGTTCACAATGTCGCTGGGATTATAACAAACACTCAAACCAACGTTATCACAATAAATAGTGAAGTTTTAACGAACCTCACAAGCGCGGCTACGTTTTGTGACTTCCTCTGGTGGTTTCGCGGCGGAGCCGACGGCGCTGCAGCCGTTTCTTCTTCGTCGTTGTCGCACTCGGAGCCGGCAGACTCGGATACGGATTCGGGTGATAGATCGTAATCGGATTCGGATTCGGATTCGGATCCGGACCCCGACGAATCGCCGGAACGCGATGGGGATTCGTCGTCGTCTTCCATCTTCATGTTTTTTTCGCTTCATTGCGTTTCTGCGACGCTGAATCCTTATAAACCTACAAAAAAATTGGCGGTAAAGCTGGAAATTGAATGAATTGTAAATATTGAAAGTTTTATTTTCCGTAATTAATTATCAATAAAATACCATATTTATATATTAATTTAAAATGTTTTTTACTTGTAGGCTATCGAAAATATCAATTTTCTATTTTTATATTATGAATTATATATATTTTATTAACTGTAAGAGGGTTTATCACTGACCAAAGGGTTTAATCATTCATTTCCACCACCACCGCAACAACCTCAATCGGAAAAAATGGCGTCGCCTCTATCGTCGATTCTCAGAGTTCGATTTGCCTCCACCATCGCCGCATCTTCTCACGGCAAGGTACGATTTTCTCGCCCCTTCATTTCTGTTCCCAAAACCCTAATCCGAAGCCCCTCTTTCCCCATCATCAGAACCCTATCAACCTCCGCCATACCCGACAATTTCCAGAGGCCGAATACCCAGCAGCCCTCTACCTCTTCATTCAATTACAATCAGAACCCTGATAATCAGTGGGCCCCACGGAACAATGAATTCGGGAGCCCTAGTAATCAGCGGAACAGTAATTTGCAGAATCAGGGATATAGTAGTAGTGGTTACACCAATGGTGGAGTGAATCAGGGTTACCCGGGTCAAGGAGGTTTTAATTCGGGTCAGGGCGATCCATTACAACGGGCAGCAAACCCTAGCCCTAATTTTTCCAATCAAGGGTTTCGGCAGAACCAGAATTACCCTCCTCCCAGTGGAAATGTTAGCCAGTGGAGCAACAATCAAAATCAAGGATATGGCCGAAACCCTGCTCCAATTCCGGATAGGAATTATCCTCCACAAGTAGGGTTTCAGAACCAGGCTTATCCGCAAAGCCCGAATCAGAACCGTGAGCTTCCAAATGGAGGTGCAAATCAATGGAAGAATGAATATAGTCAAAACCCTAATATGGGCTACCCACAACAACAGCAACAAAACCAGAACCAGTGGGGGTCACAAGGGCAGCTCATTGGAAATAATCAGCTCCAGAACCAAGGTCCGGTCGCCACCAATCAGGCGGGCCCACCTGATGTTGTCGATTTACTGAGTTTGTGCAGAGAAGGTAAGGTTAAGGAAGTGATAGAACACCTGGACCAGGGTGTGCGTGCAACTGCCGAGTGTTTCAGCTTGCTTTTCCAGTTATGCGGCAATTCGAAGAAATTTGAGGATGCGAAAAAGGTGCACGACTATTTCTTGAGGTCGACTTTCAGGAGCGATTTGCAATTGCAGAATAAGGTGCTGGAGATGTACTCAAAGTGTGGGAGCATGACAGATGCACGCCGAGTGTTCGATCATATGACCGACAGAAACATGGATTCTTGGCATTTGATGATGAATGGGTACGCGGTGAATGGTCTTGGGGATGACGGACTGGCATTGTTTGAGCAGATGAGGAAGTTAGGTTTGCCACCAAACGAGCAAACTTACCTCGTTGTTCTAGAAGCTTGTGCCAGCGCCGAAGCAATCGAAGAGGGATTCATACATTTCGAGGCAATGAAGGATTACGGTATTTCTCCTGGTATTGAGCATTACTTGGCACTATTAGGTGTTCTTGGAAAATCGGGACATCTAACCGAAGCCGAGGCTTATATTAAAACTCTTCCGTTCGAACCCACAACTGTTATTTGGGAGGCATTAATGAACTATGCTCGTATACATGGAGATATTGACCTCGAAGACCGTGCAGAGGAGTTGATGGTCAACATTGACCCTTCGAAGGCTATCACAAACAAGATTCCCACTCCACCACCGAAGAAGCAATCTGCTGTCAACATGCTTGTGGGGAGGAACAGAATACCCGAGTTTCGTAACCCTACTCTGTACAAGGATGACGAAAAATTGAGGGCTGCGAAAAAAGAGCAAGCATATGTGCCTGACACAAGATATGTTCTTCACGACATTGATCAGGAGGCGAAAGAGCAGGCACTGCTCTACCACAGCGAGCGTCTGGCGATTGCTTACGGTCTCATTAGTACTCCTGCGCGGACCCCACTGCGTATTATTAAGAATCTACGAGTTTGTGGTGACTGTCACAATGCGATCAAGATAATGTCAAGAATAGTCGGGAGAGAGTTGATTGTTAGGGACAACAAAAGGTTTCATCATTTCAAGGATGGCAAATGCTCTTGCAATGACTACTGGTAAGTTCACAATGATCAGGTGATGTCTGGAAGGGCGGTACTGTAATTTCCGATGTGGAGCTTTGGAGGTGAAATTATTTTAGTTCTTATTTATCTCTCACTGGCAGTTTAGTTTGTAAGGTGCCTACTGTAGGTATGTTTTTTTTCCCGAACATCTGAGATAATACTGTTTTAAGTTCTTTCTTCACGTTTGACGTATTTTCTCATCTTCTGTTTTCTGCATACGCTGAACTTTGGTACTGTGTACGTTTAATAGTTTAGGTTTGAATTTAACTCGAAATATACAAAAGCTAAATCTTATTGCTGGTTGCAAGGACACAAATACAGGTATGTATTTCTGAATTTGCTAACAACGTAAATTCATTTCACAAACAGTTAGGTTATTCGGCTAAATTAATACGTAGTCATTGTGCGAGTCATCATAGTGATGAACTCGTCCGAGTCAATGACACCATCTCCATTAGCATCCACAGCTCTGACCATTTTCTGGCAATCTCGAAAGCTGCATCTTTCTCCAAGTTTTTTTAGCAGTTCGTGAACTTCTTCTACTGTTATTTTTCCATCGTTATCTTTGTCAAAGGCTTGGAAAGCGCGTTGCAGATCTGCTGCTTTCACCCCACCGCCCTTACGCTGCACCTCCACAAACTCGTTGAAATCGATGAATCCATCACCGTCCAGATCTGCAACCTCGAAAATATTCTGCACTTCTTTTGTGAGGAGGTTTCCTTTACCTAACGCCTTGAGTACAGCTTTGTACTCTTCGGGTGATATTTTGCCGTCTTTGTTGGAGTCGAATTTGTTGAATACCTGCTTTAGCTCTTCGATGTTGGGAAAGTACATGGGCAATGTACCGGAGTTTTGGGAGAACATTCTTGAAGGTTTTTTCAAGAATTTCTTTTTTGAAAGGTTGTACTGCATGTCCAGAAAACTAAATCTTGGCATCATTTTCTTCTCTCTTTTTTTTCTTTTTTGCTTTGCTCTTTTGGTTGAAGAACAGTCTTTGAACAAATATATATAGGGGCATGATCAAACTTTACGAGAGAAACGCGTTTTTGAGTTATCATGATTGCGTAAATCATAAAAGAAGAATAACTTTATTCATGGACTACATTCAAATCACACAATCAAGATTCTTATGTTAATAGATAAAAGAGGAATAAAGTGCAAAGGGGTGAGATTACAGAAAGACATTCTTATCCTTGGTTCTGTCTCCATACATTGTTTCGTGCAAGGGCATCTTTGTCAATACCAGGTATTTTATTTCGATTTCTCTACAACTAGTCGGGTCGAATACAATGAGCTATTTGCCTATAATAACTGGAAAAATACAACAATCTCACGTCTTTAAAGAATGTCCCCAACTGCAAGGAAAACTGGGGTTGGAAAAACTAGTGTAATTTAAATAAGAGGTGAAGAAATTCTTTTAATTATCCAAGTCTTCCATCACATCGATATCCTTGCGTGCTGTTATCTTCTGTACATATCCTGCTAAGACAAATACATGTACATCAGTTTTCCATACTTAAACAGTTACTCTATAGTGGAAAGCTTCGCAAAATATGATACTTAAACAGTTACTAGCGTAAGGTGAAACATACGTACCAGAATACAACTTATCAGACAAGAAATGTCAAAAACATTCAGGAATGATGAATTTCTACTAAAAGTTTTGTTGCCAGAACAAATCTGATACGAAATATTGCCAAAATATCAAAGACAAGTGAAGCATAATACCAAAAAAGATGTATGATCAAATGTGATAGAAGAACTTCAAGTAGAACTACCTGCAACTTTAAGATTAAGACAGGAAAAAATTACAGCTGAAGAATGAGTAAAAGCATAAAAACTTTTACCAAAGATCGTCTATCTTTTAAAAGAGAATATATGAAAAGCCCAAGCAATGATGAAGTTCGATCCAAAAGCTATTTTGATTGCAAGAAAAGGGCATCATCATGGATAGGTTTACCTTTTAGCCATTATGAATGTGCAAGAAATTGATAATATTTGGACACAAATTCCAATAGGAGAATGTAGCATCGCTGTTAGGACAACGCTAAAACTAATTCGTCACATTATTACGATTTTTTTTCCTTCTTTTTTTAATATTAAAAAGAAATATTACCAATTCCTTGACAAGGTATACATTTGCAGAGGGTTTCTTTTCCTCGTTTATTATAGTAGCTGACCAAACCAGATCCTTGGCAACTACGGCATTTCCCAGTCCATTCGTAAACCATTGGCTTGCAGTCCTGCAGCTCCATGATAAAACAATACAATTACAGCAAACAGAACTCCAGAAGGAAACATATGCTTAAGTCGAAACTCGAATTAGTTAAAGTATTGTATCCAGATATATTGTACCAATTAAAAGAACAAATTCCTTTGTTGCATCTATAGATTAGAAACAACAACAGCTGCGCAGAAGATAATAACTTAAAATCAGAAGTACATTGCTTCCATATAAAATCACATCAAAGTTGAAGCTAATCAATTTCAATGGAAGATTTAACTCTGTAACTTAGAAGATTCAATTACAATTGCTTAGCTGCAAGTTAAAACATTGATTTCAAATTAGAAATTCCTCATTTGTAAACCCCCAACTAAACTTGTAAATTCAATCAAATGAGAAACGAAAAACCCCGATTTTACTTTTGTAGTGATAGTACAGAAGAAATCTAATTCACAACCAGCCAATTCGAAGAGAGAATATCCAGTCACCTCTAACAGTTAAAATTACTATCCATTTTCGATTATGAATATTCATTCATACTTTAAATGGAACTCAATAGAGTGAATTCAATAGAGTGGTTTATTTCCTTATCAGAGAAATATGCTAAAACTCCAAAGAACATAAAAAATGTCTACAGAGATGAACAATGAAACACTCAACATGAAAGCATTCTACACTCTCACCAAATAATTTGCTAACGTTCACACCTCTATCAATTTATGAACAAATTGATTTTTGAATTTCAATTTTGAGACGAATGAAACGACGTACCTGCGTTACAGGGTCGCAATTGAGTCTCTTATCAATTTCCTCCGGCGACACCGGCGAAGAATTCGGATGAGTCATGGGGAGAGGAAGCGCATCGCCGTCGTCGGCGAAGTAGCTCTCCCGATCTCTCGACCAGTTCTCCTTCTTCGCATTAATCTTCGTATCCTTGTTATTACTACTCGAAATCCCCGACCCTGTATTATCCGACGAACCACTGCCGATTCTGATTCCGGCGGCGTCGGAAGCTGAAGCGAAACTGAACCACGGACGGGGGTAAGTGTTGTCAGCGGCGGCGGCGCGGCAGCGGAAGGCGGCGAAGGAAGGGGAGAGAGCGGGGAGTGAGACAAGTGGAGGTGTGGAAATGGGGATAATTGAGGTAGGGTTTATCGGCCACATTCCATATAAATGTTTTCTGGATATATAGTTATAGAGAGAGAGAGAGAGAGAGAGAGAGACGACAATTGGAATGAATTTTGGTTTGGCGGAGAGTGAATGGTATGGTGTGGGTTAGGACTTAGGTAGCGTCGTCAGTTCAGTATAGCTACCAGAAAGAGGATTTTTTTATTTTTCTCTTTAAATTCATAGATTCATTCAACACTTCAAATTAGAACCAAATGAAGTTTGTTAATATAACGAACCAAATTTGAACACGCGTATTTTCGTTAATTAAGC
The DNA here is from genome assembly GCF_056151865.1 of Erythranthe guttata. NCBI lineage: Eukaryota > Viridiplantae > Streptophyta > Magnoliopsida > Lamiales > Phrymaceae > Erythranthe > Erythranthe guttata. The sequence goes on from NC_142534.1 coordinate 1,606,027, forward strand.
TATAAAAGTTAGAGTCGGGCTCGAGCTCGAGCTCAAGCTCAATTAAGAAAATAAAAGGAAAATATGGCAAAAAAAAAGTACATGAGCTCAATTTATGAACAGTTCGATTAAAGTATATTCGAGTTTGATCTGATAGTTTATCAAACCAAACTCAAACACAATTATGAATGTTTGAAAAACATCAAACAAATTTGAACAAATATGCGTTCAGCTATTGCTTACTCCCGTTCTTGAAATTATTAACATTTGATTCCACTAAAGCGGGATTTATAAATCATGCAAGTAGTCCTGAAAACGTCATCGATCACTAAAACTTAGCTTAAGGGGTATCGAAACCTCTTCCACATAAGATGGTTAAAAAAAAAAACACCTTCATTGTAGAAAATTAATGTAATAATAAATACTATGCACTAATCATATTTGATAATATTTACCATAAATCTACAATACAAAAGGAGTCACATAATTCCCATATACACAACAATCATAATTCAAAAGAAAAAAAAAAACTAAATAAACAACCTTTGCCCTAAATATAAATCTTCATTGCAATCTCTCTCTCTCTCTTTCCCTCTCCCATTTGCAACTCTAGTGCTTCATTTTCCCTTCAATTTGCCTCCACACCATCATTTTTTCTATGACAGCCTAATACACATAACATTAAGAAAATTCAGACACAAATAAATGCAGTAAAAACAAAGTATTTTAAGGATGTATTAAAATTTAAAATCAAGACTCACCGAACACTAACACCGTCTTTCTTTGTCAGAGACTCGGGAATATTACTACCGTCGAGTTTGTTGTTTTGTAGAAATCTGCAGCACGCGATCAAATTGCGCCTTACAAAATCATCTCGTAAACGGATATAAATATCACCCGTACTTGTAGAAAATACTTACACTTCGTGAAGATTCGGTAGTTGGCCTAGCGAACTAGGAACCGCTCCTTCGAAATGATTGTTCTCTAAATGCCTTCATTTTTTTAAAATTCAAGGTAATTAATTAATTAATTTACACAAAATCATTACAAAACTAAATAAGTGAGAATCATAAATCATTTCCCTTACAGAATTTCTAAAGACTTTAGTGCACTCAAATCAGGTATTGTCCCTGAAAATCTGTTGTCTCCAAGCAAACTGAATAATACAATTTCAGTTATTACAACATCATTATAAAAAACAAAAATTAATAAAAAAAATTAAAAAATAATTTTTTTTGTTAAATATTAATTACTTACAGATGTTTCAATGCAGTTAAGTTAGATATACTTGCAGGCAACGATCCATACAATCCGAATCCTGTCAAGTCTCTTCATCCATTTTTTTTTCCAAATAAAAGATTAGAATTAATTCCTCATACACTTAAACTTCTAAAAAAAATTTACTTTAATTTCTTTAAATAGAACTCACAAAGAAAGAATTCGAAACGGAGCTTGTTTCGAACACGAAACACCGGTCCAAGAATTCTGTCTAGGCAGACATGGATCGCCCGCCCAATCTTCCGGCGGGTTAGATAGTTTTTCTCGTAATTCCTCCATCGCCACCACTAAAAAAAAAAAGTAAATCAAGAAAATTTAAGACATTATACTATGAAAAAACAGAGTTATTTATTACCATCTCGAGTAACGGTTTTTCCTCCGGAGGACAAAATCTGAAATAATTCACCAGCATTGATCAACGGTCCAACGGGAGTTCCGCTACTCGGAATAAGAGTAATTTCGGTTTTGCCACTAAGAGGCCATTCGGCACCGACAACACTAAGTCCACTATCCGTGACATTGAGATTTTCGTAGAACTTAACTCCGTTTATATAAACGTCAAAGACTCTCCAGCTGTAAGGGCTTGGATTTCGATTGTCTTGAAAGTACAATGCGATGTAATAAAGTCCGTTCGGGAGCAAAAACGGGGGCCAGTTTAGTACGAGGTTCTTTCCTCTGCTTGTTGTTAGTGCTGATGAAAAAGCCTTCTGTGGTGGAATGTTCCAGAATGTTCCTGGACTTACGCTCGACTGGCTCGATACGAACGGGTTTTCGTCCTTGAATGGCTGCCAGTACCGATTGAAATTGTCGTCCGGAAAACTGATTTTTTCGACGTAAATTAGATCACAAACTATTTTTTTTTGTACTATAAGAAAACCAATTATATACAGTTAAACCTTTATAAATTAATTCAGTCGGGACTAGCAAAATTCTATTAATTTAGTGAAATATTAAATTATCGAACTAATAATTTAGTAGGTTTTTACCCGGTCGGGATAAAAAAAAAAAAAAACTATTTTTTAAGCGAGGTTATTAATTTACCGAGGTTCTAATATATATATATATATATGTATTTTTTTACCTAATGATGTCACCTTCCGAGCCGAAGCTATTCCTCGCAACGCTAACCAAAACATTCTTCTCGAAATTGGTCGAATTATAAACCGAATCATCCAAATAATAGACTTCGAGCGACGAAATAAACGGGCTCGAGCCATGCACGGTGTGCTCGTTTCTCGCCAAACAAACACTCAGAAACTTATTCTGAGCAACGACAACAGCCTCATAGTACGAAGAGCCCCCACTCGCGTAATCCTCCGTGGTGTTCACCACGCTCCATTTCGTCCCATCTATCATCTGATCGAAAATCGGGGGGTCGATACCCCCATCGAATCTTCCATAGAAATAGATTGTTTTGACGAGATACTTCTTTTCTTTGATGACGGGGAAGGTGTAGCAGAACTTTCTTGCGTTTTCGTTAGGGAAGAAACGGAGGGTTTGTAAACGAGGTAATATGTCGGTTCTGTTTAAGGATGTTTTGTTGCCGGTTGATATGTAGTTGTCGTCGGGGATGTATGTTAGAGGCCCTTCTTCGGCATTTTCGCCCGCGCCGCAGTTTAGGAGGTAATTACCTACATGCATGCATGCATATATATATATTAAAGAACAAAGAATTGAATATGTAAAGGAAATTAGGTATATATATAAATGTGAGTGTACCTCTAGGTTGTGGGGTGGCGTGGATTGAAAGGGGGATGCTGACAAGCCAGAGGAGGAAGATGCAGGTGGACATGGCGGCGGAGATTGGTGGCGGCAGTTTCCGGTAAGGGAGGAGAGAGAGAGAGAGGAAGGGAGAGAGGGTGTGGAGAGAGAAAATGATGTAATAAGAATGAAATGTGGGACATGAGTTTAGGGAGATGGTATAGATCAAGGGTTGTGCATGGAGATAGATTTGCCAGATAATAATTGACTCAGCCTCATTGCATTCTCAATGTAATTACTCTTTTGCCCTACTTTTATTTTCTATTATGTCGACAATGTGGGTATATATAATTTTAAACATCTTCTAACAATAACAGCGCCTGTAGCTCAGTGGATAGAGCGTCTGTTTCCTAAGCAGAAAGTCGTAGGTTCGACCCCTACCTGGCGCGTCTTATTATTTTTTGACTCCCCTGTACAAAAGCGTGTTGTTTTACAACGCTTTTCTAACACCTATATATACACCTAGTACAAAAGCGCTGTTCAGCATTTCTAACACGCTTTTCTCCTTTTTTTTTTCCTTTCCTTTTTTTATGTGACTTCATACAACGTTTTCATTACATCAACTTTATGTTCTCCATTTGATGAACCCCGGATATAATTTACATCTGCTCAGTCAAAAAATAATTTACATGCTTAGAACAAGTTTCTGTCTCAATTTGAATGTTTATTACATCGTTTTCTAATGTGTGATGCCAATTTTGTTCTCTCTCATTTTATAAGCTTTGAAAGAGAGAGGCATATTTTAAATACATTAAGAAGCTAACACATGACCTGGACAAAATACATTAGTAAAATGCTTCAACAATATAAACCAAACAATATCTGCAGAATACCTTAAATACAAGACACACTGTTCTCCAGTAAAACATCAAGAACCCACCACTCGAAAAAAAGAAGAGAAATACTCGACTAGCACAAATTTAATAAAGAAACAAAGCCCCCGACCCAGCCACCCTGCCACGTCATTCACCGCTTGCCAGACGACATGCTGAAGGAAGTAACTTTCATAGGAGTAGCCACAACCAACGGAGCCTCTGGAGAATTATCAAGCGCATACTTATCGTGCATAAACCGACTCTCGATAATAGATTCATCCTTCAACACTATTTTGTAACAATAGCAGCTCTTCAGCCCTTGCTGATTCTGATAACAGTGATGCGCGCTGTTCTTCACCTGCTGAAAATTCCATATCACACTAAACTTCCCCACCGTCGCCACCAAATGCTTTTCTTGCTTCCCACTTTCCGTCACCTGTCAATAAAAAAATAAATTAGAATCATAATACAAGCTACATTCCCAATTCAATCCGTAAAAAAAAAAAAAAAAAAAAAAAAAAAACCGTGTTATATAGTAAATTACCCAAGAGAAATGGCCTGCGTGGAACTTATTATTTGCTCCAGCTAAATGCGCATCCACAGGGGTTAACTTCAACAATCTTGGAGCTGGAATTTTATTCCCCATTCGACCACTGAAGCCAGTTTTCGTCCGACCATCTTTATCCGTGAACAAAGTACAGATCAAGATCAAATACGTGTCCGTTGTACCCAAAACCCACTTCCCATCGTAAGTAACATCGACCGAAGTAATAGGCGAACCAAGCCCTGGAAAAGCAGTTTTCGCCTGCCTCATAGAAGTTCTCGAGTACAACCTTATCTTCCCATCGAGCGATCCAACAACAATGGATCCATCTCCAGCGGTAGCAAAACACTGAAAATTTGTCCCTCTTGAAAACTGATGACCCTGTGTCCAATTCAACACGGGCGAAGAGCTCGAATCCGCCATCTTCTGAACAATCCCCTTTCTATCGCGCATATCCCACTGACACAATCTATTGTCGTCTAAACCCAAGAAAGTCGACTCAGAAGGGTCTAACTGAGACCCCTTTGCATCACTGGTAATATCTTTCATGGAAATATCAGCACCATCTTTTTCGAATTTCCAATTTGTGACGATTTTTCCAGTTTCGATATCCAACTGGAGAAGACCAGGGGAGTTAGTGTGAGATTTCCCATCCTTTAAGGGACTCATGAGCATCATATTCGTCTCTCCTCTCATCAAAAGTGCCTTCTTCGGCGTACCGGAGTTTCCACCACTCCAACCCAATTTACTGTCGTCGAATTTTACATACACTCCTTTCCCATGAATTCCATGGCTAAAGTTCTTCACAACTTGAACCCCTGAATCACTAACCAAAAAACTATTATCCAATGCCCCCAAAGCTAAGCTCTGTATTCCACCACCTGTGGCGGCTTCTTCGAATTCCTCCAACAAATCTTGATTCTCCCTCTCTGAGAAATCGACGGGTCGTTTGTCCGGATTCTTCCACACACCATCCTCTGCATCCTCCCACATAGAATCATCTGACTCATCAGGTTTCATCCAGCCTATGAAATCTTTCCCGTAAATTTTCACTTTGTTTTCATCTGTGGGTTTCAATCCGTAAACATTCTCAAACAAGCACTCCTGGAATTTAGTGACGAAGCTCCTGTACTCGTCGTCTGCGAGGAATTTCAGAGCCCAAACACCACCGTCCACAAAATCAACCCTCCTCTGATCCCCGAAGAATTTCATCTGCAATTCGGTGGAAACCCTAACCTTAATTTTCCTCCCCACTTTCAAAGCCCAAAACCCCTCCCCCCGGCCCAATTCGTCGGCGTCGTAGTCTTCCTCGTCGTCAATTTTCAACTTCTTAACGAACTTATAAGAACAGAGCTTCTCCGAAACAATCCATTTCGCCTTCGGAGTGTTGCCGCCGATGTGAATGTAGAGCTTAACGGCATTTCTGAGATCGGAATTAGGTTTCCGAGGGGGAGGGGAGGCGCTCTTCGGGTATTTCAGCTTTAACGCCTGCAGCCTGGATTCAACTTCGTCTAGGGTTTTTGAACTCACCTTCGGGGTACGATCCTCTGCGTCGGCGTAATCTTCGGAATCCTGCTCCTCCCGATCGTCGTCGGAGTACTCCGAATCGGAGAGTTCCAGACCTTCCCGACTCTGTGAACCGCCCATGACGGTGGCGCTCCGCCGCTCTTAATTGATCGAAAAAAAAAATCAGTCTCAAACTTCTGGAAATCGAAATTCGAATAGTTTCACGATAATCAATAACAGATAGTGATTTGAATTTTAGGTGATAGAAGGATTTGAAGGCGTTGATTTTGAGGAGATTTGCAGAGAGAAAATGGCAAGTGAAAAAAAAATGAAAATATTGGGATGTAAAGTTTATATACTGGCCGGGTATCACAGGTGGCGTAGATCTTAGGCGCCACGTGTACTCATTGCTTGGTGATGAAGGAAAGAGAGATGCGCGGAGAAAGCGTGGTGAAGCACATGTAAATCGTGATGTTTGCTTTAGCGACTCTCCTAAAAAATTAAAATTTTAATTCAGATTGATTTTAATTAACCTGAATTCAATTAAATAAAAAATAGTTATATATAATTAGTGAGACATTCGGTAACAGTAATCTTATTATAATTTATAGTATTTCACAAAATAATTACAGATGTAATATTTACTAGTGATTTTAGTATATAATACCATTTAATGGCAAATTTCAATTCTTATAGTGGACTTTGTTTATTATGTACTCCCCCGTTCCCTATTAACTGTTTTTTGCTTTGCACAAGTATTAAGAAGCTCAATAAATGTGTCTTGATTTTAGGTAAAATATATTAGAAAGACTAAAATAACCTTAATTATTTAATGATGTGATAACAGAGTAGTTGAATTAATAAGGTTAAAATAGGAAAAAATGCATTTAATGCAGTATTGGAAATATAAAGTGACAGATAATATGGAACAAAAATATTTTTAAAAGAGATAGTTATTATGGAACAGAAGGAGTATTAGATTATATTTAAAAAAAAATATAGTTATTTATGTATTCAGAAAAAAATAAAATTAAGTATTTTTTAAATATTATTAATGAGAATTTTATATTTAAAATATCTTTAAAGGGCTCTTAAAAATATGAATTTATTTCACGTATAAGGTTAGAATTTTGTTGTGAACATTGAAATAAGTTTTGGGCCAATTACCTACGATTGGACCAATGGGCTTAAATAAAAGACGAGTCTCACTTATTGCAAAAGAGAATTTTGACCAGCAATTATTTCAAGGCCCAATAACTAATAAATAAACTTGGAGGGTTAGGGCCTGTTTGGCTAAAGGTTATTTTTAACAGCTAATATAGGGATAATTACAGTTTTGATCCCCCAAGTTTGCACGTTTTTTACTTTTGGTCCCCCATTTATCGCCGTCAACAAAATACACACTAATGTTGTCAAAATTTAACACATTTGGTCCCTCCGTCTGTTTGACCGTCAGGAAGTAACGGTCAACTGTTGAATTAGGGTTGAATTTGAGATTTTTCATAGATAAAAATTGCACTCAAACCCCTGCATTATTTTAAAATATTCTATAAACTCCTAAAATTTTATTCAACCCTAATTTAACCCCAATTTCACCATTTAATCAATTTTGACAAACGACCGCGATTTTTACCAGCATTTCCGCAGACCGTTGACCGATGTTTTTTTTTTTTTTACTTTTTTTTTTCGGCATTGACTTTTTAATTTAATATGATTTTGACGCCGTTCACCGACATTGTATTCTAGGTTAACAATGTTGATTGTTTTTATTTTTCTTGATTTTTTATGAGCTTTTTTCTTGTGACTTTTTTTTTCTAATCAACACAATTACCGTAGAACACAATAATAATACTATATCTAGTATCGTAATATTAAAATTACAAACTTCTAATAAAATTTTTATCTAAAATTCTAGGGCCTAACTACAATTTAAAAAAAAATATAAAATCCATAATTTGTTCCCCTCATTTTTTTTCTTCGTGGAACCGCTAGTGCATCCCAAATTTCTTCCCAAAAAAATATGAAGAAGATGAATTAGGCATGTGCGGAGTAATTTGGAATGAGATAACCACTCTAGGTTAACGGTTTTTGGGGCTAACACTGCCGTTAATTTTTATCTTTTTTTTTTGTCTTAAATTGTTTCCGTTATTGAGATGCGTTGGCTTTTTCCTTTTTTCTTTATTTTGACTTTTTTTTATGATATTTTTTTCTTGCCGATTATCAGCTTTGAATTTTTTTTAAATTACATTTTTCCATTACTCAACAATTTAAATAAAAATAAAATAAAAATCAAGAGAAAAATGTCAACGCTGTTAACCCGACATTCAACATCGGTCAACAGTGGCAAAAAAATCAATCGAAAAAAGAGTCAACCGAGTTAAAAAGAAAGTCAAGGTCGGATTACCCAATTTTGAAATATCGGGGTCATTGGTTAAAATTGGTTAATTGATGAAATTGGGGTTAAATTATGGTTGGATAAAATTATAGAGGTTTTCAGAATATTTTGAAAGAATACAGGGGTCTTATTGCAATTTTCTCAAAGAAAAATCCCAAATTCAGCCGTTGACCGTTACTACTTAACGGTCAAACAGACGGAGGGACTAAATGTGTTAAAATGTGACAACATTAATGTGTATTTTGTTGATGGCGGTAAATGGGGGACTAAAAATAAAAAACGTGCAAACTTGGGGGACCAAAACTGTAATTATCCCGCTAATATACGGAAGACCATCTTTATCCGACCCGACTCTCCCCGAAATTCTAGAGCAATGCCCGCCCCGCAAATAAATGGTTAGGGAACGAATTCTATTTTTCCCCCCGAAAACGGGTTCGGAGTGGGTCACATTTGTGTAAACCAGCCCTCCACATATATACACTTAAACTTGTATAAATTAATACAGTCGGAACTAGCAAAATTCTATTAATTTAGCGAAAGACTAAATTATTGAACTAATAATTTAGTAGATTTTTACCGAGTCAGGATAAAAAAAACTATTATTTAAGCGAAATTATTAATTTATCGAGGTTATACTGTAACTATATATATTTTTTATTTTTTATTATTTATTTATTTATTATTATATCTCAAAGCTAAAAAATTCGATAAGGCTACTTACTCTGTGATGTGATTGAATCGCAGTGGGGCTCAACTCCCTAAAGAAACAAAAAATACAATGATTGGAAAATATACCCATACACATACTCGGAGTAATTAACACTCGTGGAAGTATCCCTTCATTGTTTCTTAGAAGCACGTGTTAAATGTTTGTTTAAATCTGGTGACTGGTAGTGTATTTTTATTCAGAATTCCAGCACATGCCTGAAATAACAACTTAGTATCACCACTAAATTTAGAGGATTCAAGCACACGTGTTAATTTACACGTCGCCTTTATCCGTCTTAAAAAGCATTTTCAGGTGCTATGCTCTATCCATTTTTTTATTGAGTGGGCCCCACTCGTCGACCTCTTCATCATAATTCGTGGGAACTATTAAAATAAGATTCAATTATTTAATTAACGACTTATTCTTTTGTGGATTTTTTAATTAAAAAAATAGTTTGGTAAAATTAAAATGAAAAATCATTAATAGTTGAAGTTCTTAAAGGAAAATGTGTTAAATATTAAATATTTTATTAACTTGGTCATATTACTCAAAAAAATATTACAAGAATTTGATTTCAAATATGACACTTTTTGTCCAAGAAAGCAGTTAAAGTCTTTAAATATTGGATTATGGTAATTATAAAAAGGTTTAAAGTATGTATATTCCAATAATCTCAACTTTGTCTCATCAATGGCATATCTTTTGTCTTGTTTTTTAATTTGAAATATTGAGCACTTTAATATATTTTTTTCCACCTAAACTATAAATAAACATTGATTTACTTTAAATTTAATAGAATTTACAATCTTCAAAATGTATACGCGAAGATAAAGATTTTTTATATTAACAAATGGTCGAAGCAAGAATTCGGTTCTTTGTCTTTAATACATTACATTTTTATATAAACCAAACACCTTCATTTTTTACAGGTGACTTTTCACCTATTATTTTCCATAACTAAATTATTTAAATAGTTACTGAATTTCTCATTCACCAACACTTAATTTAAAAAAAAAAAAAAAAGATTAAATCCACTTATATTATATGTAACTCAAAATTTCCATCAAAGAGAATCATTAATGTATATATACTTTCCCTAAATAGTATTCTTTTACTATTGAACTAGCTATAAAACAGAGGAGAATCCCAATTCTTGAATTTTAAAATTGTTTCAAAAAATAGCACCACCTCTAATAAAAAAGAAAAAGAAAGAGAAAAAAAGTAAATAATAAAATAATGTAATTAATTAGCATTGCACTACACGCAATGAGCATTAATTCCGCCGCCATTAGCAGAGTCCGATGAACTCCCGCCATTGTCGAAATCCATCATCATCAGCCACTCCTTAATATCATCTTCTCCGATCACCAAATCACCGTAATTATTTATCTCATAATTATTATTATTATTATTATTACTGCTCGATCCAATTTCCATTTTCCCAAAATTTTCTTGTTTCCGCTTCTTCTGCATTTCAATCACCACATTTTCTTGCTGATGGCAGAAAGAGGAACTCGCCGCCGTAGCCACGGCGGCGATGGAAGAAGTGGCGGCACCAACGCCGCCGGCAGTGTAGTCCGAGAATGGAAAATTGAGCTTCGCTCGGGGCCCACGGTACTTGATGGCCGCCCTATCGTAAGCACGCGCCGCGTCCTCCGCGTTCTCGAAAGTTCCCAGCCACACACGCGCCGCCTTGTGTGGGTCTCTTATTTCCGACGCCCACTTCCCCCACGGCCGCTGCCGCACACCCCTGTAATTCTTCTTCTTCCTCTTCTTCCCATCCTCCGCCGCCGCCGCCACTGGCGGCGGCGTCGCTGCTGAAGACGGTGCGTTGCTGTTGTTGTGGCTACTCTTGTTTTCCTGATCGTCAAAGAAATTACAGCCCAAGCAGCCATTTATCCGGCAGAAGCGGCAAGTTTCCAAATCATCGGAAACAGAGATAAAGCCACCACCGGCGGCGGCGCGTCTGAAATGATCAGAACCACAGAACTCGTAACCCGCGTTTTCGGCGGCGGCGCCGGTGATAACGTTTTTGAGGGCGGAAACCATGATGGAAACTTCCTCCTCACTGGTGAGACGCGGCGGCGAAAAATGAAGCGGCGCCGTCGTTGAGCCGCCGTTGCTGGTACAGTTACTACTCGTACTTTGGTCCTGCTTGATTCTCTTGTTTGACTTCTGCATGTCCGCCGTCCTCAGATAAGTTGACTTTTTCTCTCGTCTTCTTGAATTAATACTAAAACTTAGTATTGTCTGAAAATTTGTTTTTTAGGAATGTGGGGAAAATAAGGTCAAAGGGGGGCGTTATATATATATATATATATATACGGGGGGGCGTCCTCGAAAAAGCCAGAGAGATGCCAGCTCAGAGTCTCTCGCACACTAGTTTTACACGGTGTGTTTTCAGCTTAGAAAAAGCTATTTTTGTTGGCACGTGGTGGACTATTTGATTAGCTGGCAGTATGACGTCATCCGGTGGAGAGTTCACACGGTGATTTTTTGACTGCCTGTGGGGACGGGATGACGTCATGCCTTACAGAAATCAAACGGAAGTCCATTTGTATAATATGACGGAAGATGAGGGGCATTAGTATAAAAAAAGTGAAAATAAATTTTATTACGGAAATTCGACTTTTAAATTACAAATTTTGCAAATCAAACTTTACCACACTATATTGTTCATGTAATATGTAATTTATATATGCAACATAATTTATACATATTAATAATATTATACAAATATTTATAAAATATAATAATATTATACTCTTTAAAGTAAAATATCAATACAAAATTAATAACAATAGTAGTGTCTGTAAAATATAAAATAATTTATAGCCTATCATAATTCCTAATATATATCTATATATTTATATTTATATATTTTTTTCCTATCAAGAAAAAAAAGTTTCCTCTTAATATTTTATATAACTATAATAATTAATGATTGATTTTTCCGACTTGGAAAAGTCAAACATTATTCAACAAGTATGAAATTAATACACTATTATTTCTTTTTGGTGTCACTGTCAGCCCAATCTTGTAGCAGAATATTATTGAAACCTGCAAATATATATATAAAATTACAAAAAAAAAAAAAAAAATACCACATTAACATGGTTTACGAGATATACTACATCTGTTGAAAAACATCGGGTGGTTTTGTACCATATGTTTATAAGAATAACTACCACTAACGTGTTATTATGTGAAAATTAATGGTGTGTCACCCGGGTGCAGTGTCTACAAAATCATTCTGACTATTCATCATCTTCTGAATCTGTGTTAATAAGCGAGAAGTGTTAGTAATAAGGATCGGAGAATAATCCGATTTTTCGGGGTTTTTTTTTTCTTTTTTTTAGCATAAGTAAAAAAAATAAAAAATGCAAACCTGATCTTATGTCTTCCCCAACTTTGCCTCTATTTTTCAGCTGTCTTAAAATCATTTCAAAAATTAATTTCCCCCAATAAATGTGAAAAACAAAAAGAGTGAACAACATTGTGTTCAAAACATAGTATGCTCCCATAACATAAGTCTCAGACAGCTTCAGTACTTTACATGTGTGAATGCTGACCAAAAACAACAACAATAATCAGAAACCGATTTAATGCGACAAAATACCAGCAAAAAAGAAAAAAAAAAACCGAGAAATTTTAATCGATTGGAAAGCAAATTAATTAACCTTGTTGATCTTAAAACCCAAAACGGAAAAAAGACAAGCCTAAGTAGAAGCCACGACAATGCAAACAAACCGAAGCACACGCTAGCGCCAACCTCTTTCCCCGAGTACTTGAAAATCTTTGCAGCTTCGAGGAATACATCGCTCGCGTCGTGCAGCGCAAGAATAACCGCTCCTATTTGAAAAAACCTGCAAGAAAAGCTCGTCGAATTAAAAAAAACTTAAGCAATTTGACGCAATTATATATATGTTTAATAAAAATACATACCTCAGGACGTACGAATACGAAATCAGAGTCACGGTAACAACGTGATGTGACATCATCACGGAAAAATCCTTCCGTCTCGTTTCCCACGCAACGAGCGCGAAAATGCTGTATATGTAGAATCCACATTGGCACATGTAGATAAGTTTCAATGCAAGCCTGCACCGACGAAATTTATGAAGTCCCTTATTAGTATATAAGAAAACTCCGAGATCAATTTTGTTCGTAAAGCACATCACTAATTCGATTAATCTTACTTGAGCTCTTGGTTAGGCCAGCCTGTAAAGCACTGATTTACGTCTCTAAACCACGGCTCGTGATAGATAGTTGCCAAAACGCAAAACTCCATAGTAGAATAGTACGTAAGCTTCCACATCGATTCCGAACATTTCACTATTTTTGCCGTATTCTGTTTCAGCTGAGTGGTTCCTCTGCTCAATAACCAGATTGCCAGCCTCTGTAAACGATCGAGTCAATTGTGAGAAACGAACTGGAAAAACAAATCGCTAGCTCGTTATCGGTTATTTGCTCAATATAAGTTAAACTCTCGAATACCGTAAAATCGGAAAGCCTTAATTCGAACGCGTAATCATAAAACATCATTCAACAAAAACAAATGAAAACTCACCTCACGATTTACGATACATAAACAAATCAGTAGTTAGTGCTTTATGGATTATTTATGCTCAAATTAGATCATGAGTTAAACACGTTCGAATGCCGTAAAATCGGAAAAGCCTTAATTAGAACGCAAAATCACCACGCAGAGAAAAAAAAGGCTCACTTACACGAAAGATGAATCGATCGAGGAAAAACCTCACGACAACGAACGCGAAGGCGAAGTAGAGAGCGACGATGAAATGCCACGCGCTGGGTAAGCCATTGGAGTACTTCCAATTTGATTCCATTAGCGAATTCCAAGGCAACCAACAAGCATTAATTACCGAAATTTAAAAAAAAATGGTGTAGAAACGTAATCAACACGAAAACGGCTCTACATTTATGAAATTACAGCGATAGGGGAGAAGCTAGAGAGAGAGAGAATTAAAAGAACACAAAGGAATGGGGGAAATTAGTTTTTATTCATGTGGAAATGGAGTTCTAGTTTATATGGCCGTGAACTTATAGTCACGCGCGCTGCGCCCACGTTTTACCGGCCGGTTCTTCCCACGCTCTTTTTTCTTTATTTATTTATTATTTTTTTCCGATGCTCTTGATTTTTTTGGTGCTTTTCCCAATTTTTATAAATCACTATCTATTAAGATAATTTTTTTATTTAATTTTTATTATAATGTACAATTTTAGATCCTACATTGAAATTGATTTATATTTAAATTTTTATATATATATATATAAATATTTATGCAATATTATTATAAAAATATACTACTTACCAGAAATTTTAGTAGTATGTATTCTCTTCAACAAATTAGAATCTAGCGTCATATGCGAGTTTGATCGAATCCTTATCAAAGTGTAGTGGGCATGTTTCGTCGTCTACGAGACGCTACATCTGGTGAAAAACATCTATTGTAGATTAAATACATGGTAAAATTCGATATAATCTTTAAATTTTGATATATAAAAAAAAAACAAATAACTTTTCAATGCATTAGTAATCAAAACAAAAATTACGAAAACGAAATGGATAAATTAAACTTGCAGTCTTTACAAGAAATCAAAGCCAAATTTCGACACCAAAAACCGCTTATCCAAGGATATAATCGTCCACCTACTCGTCCTCTTCCGAATCTGCACGAAGGATTAATAAATGTTGACATGTATCTTTTTCCTTCTTATTACAAGTCGAAAAATAAAATAAAAATCATAATTAGTAAAAAAAGAAAAAATAATAAAATGCAAACCTGATCTTATATCTTCCCCAACTTTGCCACTACTTTTCAGCTGTCTTAAAATCATAGCACAGATTAATTTCCACCAGTAAACATGAAAAACAAGCAGGGTGACCAACATTGTATTGAAGGTGTAGTATACTCCCATAATGAACGGCTCTGATAGCTTCATCACTTCACATGAGTGGTAGCTGATTGATTATATATCAACAGTAGTTAAACAAGTGTTTTTAATATTTAAAAAAAAAAATTATGAGAAAAAAATTAGTTTGAAATAATAAAACAAACCTTGAAGATCTTATAACCCAAAAGGGGAAAAAAACAAGCCTAAGAAGAAGCCAAGACAAGGCGAAAAACCCGAAGCACACACTAGCTCCGACCTCTTTCCCTGAGTACTTGAAAACCTTTGCAGCTTCGAGGAACACGTCACTCGCATCGTGCAGCGCAAGGATAACCGCCCCTATTCGAAACAACCTGCGGGATTCATCAATTTTTGCCACAATCATTAAAATAAAAATCCCAATTAATCGATGAATTAAAAAAAAAAACGAGAATGCAACAAAATATACCTTGCGAAACACGAAAACAAAATGAGGACGACGGTGACGAAATGATGAGACATCATTATAGTAAAATCCTTGCGACGCGTCTCCCACATGAGGAGTGCACCAATGCTATAGATATAGAACCCGCACTGGCACATGTAGATTAGCTTCAACGGAAGCCTAAAAACAATAGTAAAAATTAACAATTTTCAGATATATAAGACCTTTCATTTGATCTGACTCTGGTCACGTGCTGAATCATCGCCTCAACCAAAAAGTTCAAGTTGCTAGTGACACGGAAATTATTTAATATTTATATCTCCTAAAACAAGATCTAGAAGAATTATGCATATTCATATGTATTAGTGATATATATAGTCAGAGAACTAACTTGAGCTCTTGGTTAGGCCAGCCTCTAAAATACTGCTTTACGTCTGCGAACCATGGTTCTTGGTATGCAGTTGCCAAAATGCAATATTCAACGGTAACGTAATACGTAAGCTTCCACAGAGATTCCGAACATTTCGCTATTTTCGCCACTAATTCATCGTCTTTCAACTTATAATTAGGAGTTCCTCTCCTCAACAACCAGATGGACATCCTCTGTAATAGATACATACATATATACACATTTATTTTATAGTCAAAATAACTGCACCCACAAACATTTGAACCATTCTATATATTAATCAAGGTTGAATCACTATTATTTTGTACAAAATGAATCGCAAAAAGTAAGCATTCCGTGAAATGTCGGGTTAATTTGAATTCGACACGCCTATGCGTTTTCGATATTACACATGGGTAATAAATGCAATAACGCGATAAAATTTAATTTCATTCATGAATCAACAAGTACAATTGGCTAAAAAAATGTAAAAAAAATAAGACAGCAAGTACAAGAAAATTAAGTTGCTCGTTCAAGTAGCTAGAACATTCTAATTCTAGAAGATTTAATTAGAAACGAAGAGAGTATGTCGAGAAAGCTCACACGAAAGACGAAAGTATCGAGGAGAAACCTCGCTGCGACGAACGCGAAAGCGAAGTAGAAAGATTCAACGAAATTCCAAGCGCAGGTGACCTCATTGTCCTTCCAGATTGATTCCTCCATCACAAGATTCGAATCTCAATTACAAACCACAAAAGCATCAATCAATCAATCAATCAATTGAAAGAATATAGATATATGCACACACATTCATGGTGTATATATAAAGTAAAGTAATCCAACACCACAACGGCTCTACATTAAAAATCTTCCAACACCCAGTAGTAGTACAGCCATGGGAGAGAGAGAGAGAGAGAGAGAGTGTGTGATACGTATAAGATATATTGTGAAGTTTTTAATTCATAATTCACGTGGGCATGGAATTTTATATTAGTTAATATGGCCGCGCACATTTTTTTTAACGCCTTTGATTTTTGTGCTTTTTGAACTTTTAAATGTCACTGGATAAATTAATTAACGAAACAAAATTTATTTATTTATTTTGTGTGTGTAATGTGTATATATATTAATTATTTATTTAGAGAAAGAAGAACACGACATATATACCCGATCCGAAATCTGGCGGCAAAGATAGAAAAGGCGCCATTTTGCTTCAATATGAATTTTTGGGTTGGGCCCACACTTTATAATCCAGCTCATAGTCAACTATTTTCATCTTGACCATCATAATTATTCCTTTTAATCGTGGATGTTCACTTGCTCAGACTTATGCCCGATGGAACTGAACCGTTTTGAAAACGAACAGTTCCATGTGTAAGAACTATACGCGTTTGTGTATCTCCTTTCTCTATACTTTTAATGTCTTCCATATGTATGTATAATATATGTCTGTATGAGTAACGCGACCCGATAACACCAAATTTATCGGGATCCTAATTCAACTCCGAGTACACAAACAAACAACGGCAAAAACATTTTCGTTTCAGGAGGAACATGGAGTAAGATAGAAATGTCAGATAATTGAGATGGCGGATAATAATATTTTAATGAAATTGGGAATAGGCATGTCGGCAGGTTTGTTTGGGAATTGATTATAATAATATTTAATTTAGACTCGTGAATTTTAATATTTATAAAGGGAAAATAATTACGTTGGGGTTTCTTTTTGGTTATTTTGCTTGTTGGCATAGGGCTTGGGCTCATTAAAATTTGCGCCTACGTGGGCCAAGGCCCATCTTGGTAACTTTGGTTATTCACAATGACCTTTTGTGCGGAAATGTTTTGTCGATTCACTCAGGTTCGAATTTACGATGCTGATAATCGATTGACAAAAGTCTAGGAGACCTCAAAACACGAACACCCTTAAAATTTTGAGTGCGACAAACTTCTGGATATACTTGAAACAAAAGAGAAAACGTGGAATGCACAAATCAAGAAAAGACGACTGTAGTTTGAAATATTTTTAAGTGTATTTCGATAGATAATGATTCCATAAAAAGAAAGACCGTTTAGTGTAACATTCTACCTTTAAATAATCCAAAATCTTGAAGGTTCGTGCAGGACCTATCGTCTTCGTTTAAAAGTTCATTATGTCTTAATCATGTTTATAAACTAACTTTTGACAATGAAGGGTCTCTGTTATCAATCAATTTTAAGGGGATTATCACTAATGACTTTATTAAGTGATTAACTGTAAGTGCATGTGCTGTTAAGCTTCTTTGATTGAGTCACTAGTAGTTTCGTTGACTTTTCTCTTTATGGGATTTATGGCCAATAGTTTAAACAAAGTATTATTATTATTTTTTTTTATTATTTTTGATAATTGATATATCTTATAATGATACAAATTAAACCAACAATTTCCAAAAGTTTTAGGTACAATTTAGCAGTAGAATTCGAACTCTGATACCATGTTGAACGACCGACACCACCATAGAAAAATAATTCTATGAAATTATTTTTCGAAAACACTATTTTTCCCGAAAATAAATTAAAGAAATCCTAAAATGCAAAGAAACATATCCAAACTACTACAACTGTAGAATTAATTCTGAGATTTTTTGTTCTGAATTTAATGATTTTGGTACTAAATAATCCCTAAAAAAAGAAATTGTGGGTGATTTTTTGCACAATGTCTATTCTTAAGAAATTGAAACATCACATGACGTGGCGCCGACCAAATTACATTAGCTACAGAAAAATTGACATAAGAATGGTGGTCACAAATAGAAATAATAATACAATAGTGTTTTTAAATCAAAGGACCCACTAGAAAATTATGTGCACCTGAGAGAGTTCCCTTACCCAAAAGGAATTTCTAAATTAATTTTGTGCAGCCAATTAAAAAAATGACTTTCTTGATCTTCTTATTCATCGATGCTGACCCCCACAATCATACATTGTCAAAGTACAAGAATGTTATTCTTGGTTGTGTTCAATAATTTTGAGAAATTACCGTCAAATTACGGTCACTTCCTGATATAAGGTCAAATTACGAAAAAACCTATCATGTTTGGATAATTACAATCGCCTATCAATTATAAATCTTCTTACACGTTCATCCTTTCGGTGTCAAATTTAGTGAAATCTTCTACATTCCGTGATATGTTATCTAGTTTTATACTCGTTTTGTACAAAAAATGCAGTTTCAGATGCACCACAATATGATATTTACAAGTCAAGAGACACATTTTATGATCATCTTGTTTCAAAATTGTGGAGCTCGAATGGGGTAAAACGGGTACAAATTGGAGAATACTTCACTAAATTTGATACCGTAAGGGTGGACGTGTAAGAAGATTTATAGTCGATGAGTGGTTGTAATTATTGAAAAATAATGAATTATTTTCGTAATTTGACATTACCTCAGGAATAACCGTAATTTGACATTACCACACTTTAAAATATATTTTTTTTCACTTTTTTTCTTCTTCCAATTAGTTCACAATCTCTTTTTATTACATGCAATCAAGTTAAACTCTCGTTTTAGAGCAATGACTAATTCTCAATTACGTCGATATATATATATATATATATATATATATATATATATATATATATATATATGATAAATTAAATAAATAAATAAAGTATTATTTAGTGTTTGGTTAATTCAATAATATTCTATCGTGCAAAAACTAAATAACATTATAACATAATAAAATATTATTTCATTCACAATAAAAGTTTCACATTTAGATAGGTACAATATATATGTGGA
Source organism: Erythranthe guttata (assembly GCF_056151865.1). Taxonomy (NCBI): domain Eukaryota; kingdom Viridiplantae; phylum Streptophyta; class Magnoliopsida; order Lamiales; family Phrymaceae; genus Erythranthe; species Erythranthe guttata. The sequence continues at coordinate 1,625,523 of NC_142534.1, forward strand.
GATAAATATTGCCCCCAGCAACATAGTAGCACACTATATATAATTTGACCCTTGATTATAAAAAAACAATTACAGGGTTTTTGAGGGGTGCATTCTAATAATATATATTTTGTTAGGGGTTGTTTTGTAATTTCTTGCTAATTGCAAAGCTCTTCGTTGTCCGGCTCGTTCCAGAACCGGGCCGGAAGCCCGTTATAAGGAATCGGAAATGGGCTGTACTGTATCGTATCTCGAGAGCTCACGATTTCCCATCTGCAGATAAACGAGAGGGTAGAAATGGAATTGTTAGTTAATAATTCATATTTTTTTGCATAAAATATTATTCATTTATTTTTTTCCATTTTCTTACTTTAATCTGTTTACCAAATGATGGATTAAAATCAGCATTTCCAGCCTGGCAAGTTCATTTCCAGGACAAGAGTGGGCCCCATTGCCAAATGGCATATATGTATTGGGCTTTGGAGCAACCTGAATCACACAGCCACGTCAGCAAAATTAAATAAAATCATCATTATATTTAGTTTTTTCTTTTACTAATTATTTAGAAGGGTATATATGGAATTGGAATAAATAAAATTACTTAATTGATGGAATATTTTCTTGTACCTCGAATCTATGTGGATCAAATTTTTGAGGCTCACTGAAAAATTCAGGATTGTGGTGAATATTTCTGAATAATGGCATAACTTTCCACCCCTTCGGAATAAGATAACCTACATTAAAATAAAATAAAATAAATAAAAAAATCAAATAAATTGACATTTTATTCTCATTAAAGTATTTCCATTCAAAAATTAAATGAAGGCCACATACACACACACAGAAGAGAGAAAGTCAAAGTAAAAGTCAAGATATGCAGAATTGTTACCATTGTATTCAACATCAACCACAGCTTCTCTGAAAGTGAAAGACACAATGCTTGCCATTCTTAAGCTCTCCAATATTACCTGCCATGCACAGTAAAAATATTTTTTAAAAAATGTATTCTGTAAAAAATGGAATTAAAAAATCATTTAAATTAATTTTTTTTTTTTTTTTTAAATAGCACAATAATATAATACCTTATAAGTGAGTGGCATATTTCTAGTTTGAGTCCATGTCAAGCTCTTATTTCCTTTTTCATTACACATGTATATTTCTCTCTGCTCTGCCTGTATATATATACATAAATTAATTCATTAATTGGCAAGTAAAAAAACATATATTATGTACTACAACATATATATATATATATATATATATATATATATATATATATATATATATATATATATATATATATATATTATAGCAATTAATTAATTACTTACCTTAACAGCTTCGAAAATTTTAGGATGATCATGAAGGTATTTAAGGATCCATGTTAACGCACTAGCGGTAGTGTCTTGAGCAGCAAACAAAACTCCGATAACATTATCCGCAATTTGATCGTCGCTTAATTCATCATTCTTCAAGCTAAGAAGATTCCCCAATAAATCATTCTCCACCATTTTTTTCTCCTTTCTCTCACATATTACTTCCTCAAGTATCTGACCTAGCCTTTTTCGCGCCTGCACCAAGAAAAACTGCGTCAACTTAATTATACGGAAATAAATTAAATAAATAAATATATATATTATTATTTTTTAATTTTTTTGCTTACCATCAAAGCTTTGTGATATGATGTTCCGGGTAGGTTTGTGGGGAAAGAATTGTAGCCTTTTTCCATTATAAAATAATTCTTCTTTAACTCTTCCTTATATTGTTTCTTCAAGTTTCCAAAGATAGCCAATATTCCCACTTCAAAGGAGAACTATACATACAAAACCATGCCATGCATGAGAGAGAGAGAGAGAGAGAGAGAGAGAGAGAGAGAGAGAGAGAGAGAGAGAGAGAGAGAGAGAGAGAGAGAGAGAGAGAGAGCAACATGCACCTTCTTCATTCCTCGGAATATGCTAACAACCTTATTCTTGTGATCACTGGCCAATGAATCCAAAGTGGAAATGGCTATGGATTCAATTCCTGGAATGAATTTTCTAATAGGATCAGGAGATAAAGAGCTCTGAACAAGCTTCCTCAGCCGATAATGGTAGTCGCCGCGGTGGAAGAACAAAGCCCACGGGCCGATCATCGTCTCTTTGCTCTTAGGGTAAGTGGGCTTAAACAAATCTGCATTAGTCACAAGCACAAATCTTGATGCCTCCGGGCTTGCCAGCATCACACACTTGCACCCTAGAATGTGTGTTTTGAATATCTCCCCATATCTGCATGCATATATAAAAATTTGTTTATTTAATTAATTTATTTATTTATTGTTATTAATGGAAAATTAATTAATTTGTTGAAGAAGATAATAAGAACCTTTTTTGCTTGTCGGAGAAGAAGATGTTGGGATCTTTGTGGTATAATTGGAGAGTTTCTCCTATGTAAGGCAAACCCATTGAGCCTGGGGGTAGTTTTGGTATTTGCTTGTGTTTTCTGATGAGGATTTGTTTCTTTGATAGATTGTAATAGAGAAGAGTTATAAGAAATAGGAGGATGTAAATTAATGTAGTGGAAAATATTTCCATTATAAACATTTGAGGAAATTGTTTTTTTTTTTCTTCTTTTCTTTCTCTTCTAATAATTTGTGAAGTCTTATGAGAGAGAGAGAGAGAGAGAGAGAGTGTTTTGGGGAATTTAATTAATTTCTCAATGAGATATGAGAAGGTTTGTTGTTGTTTATATAGAGCAACGAGATGAAAGTGGATGATAATGACATATTTACCCTTGGTGATTTAATTTATGGTAGATTTATATACATAAGGTACATTGCAACCAATGCTATGAGGTATGGTCAAATTATAAAAAAAGTCATTCATGTTTGGGTAATTACAAAATTATGAATCTTATTACACATCCACCCTAATGGTGTCAAATTTAGTGGAATCTTATAGATTATATGGAATATTCTCAAGTTTGTCACCCGTTTTATCCCATTCGAGCTCCACATTTTGAAACAAAATGATCATAAGATGTGTTTTTTTTGTTTGTAAATATCAGATTGTGGTGCATCAGAAACTACATTTTTGCACAAAAACGAGTACAAACTAGAGAACATTCTAAAGAATCTAGAAGATTATGTTCAATTTGACACCATAGGTGAGCGTGTAAGAATTTAAGTGCGGATCTTTGAAAACACGGGGCGATTGCATTAACACATAGAAAGGGTTCCAGCTCATTGGAGGTGATCTAACAGTTTCTAGATCCAACGGCTGTTACATCACGTCAACATATCATGGACCAGCGTCGGTGATGTACGGAATCCGAACCTTCGCGAGTGTGTGTGCGGACAACCTGTACTAGGGCCAGCCTATGGGGTTTATGATGAGTTTTAACCCATATGGATAAACCTAACTTGTTAAATCGTAAATAAAAATATAAATAATAAATAATAAATAAATAATCAATCTCCTTTAAAGTCAAGAAATTCAATGCTAAAATTATGTTTTCGGGTTGGTCCGATTTTTTTTTAATTGTGTTTACTAAAACATTAAAATAGTCGAACTACGTTATTTAATTAATTATGGACTAAATTCCTCTTATATTTATGATATGCCTAATTGTTATAATCCAACGGGATTACAATTTATTTACCTACTGACCCACGATTCCAATATTGAAGACCACTATCATCGAGGTCCAATCATCTTCAAATAAAGTTTGGGCCCAACAATCTCGACTAATGTATAAATAACAATATAATTCATTTTACTAAAGGTACGTCCTATTATCTGAGTAATACTATAATATGTATTCTCTGGCCTATTTCCAGTATCCGCATGTCTAACTTGAGCGTCGGAGGGGTTTCCGCCGGATCAACCTCCGGCTTAGTTTACTTGTTCTATGATCGCAGGTATCTCAAGGTCATCAAGCTCGTGAGCCAGTGATCCACTCTGCTCTTTCAGTTCATAAGGCGGTTTATTTCTAGCATCATCAAGTTACAACAAGTGGAAGTTATATATAATTAAATTGATAGAGTCCTTATGACCTCGAAAAAAAAAAAAATAGAATCCTCGTGATAGCTCAAGTGGTTTTGAGGTGATAAATTAGTACAAGGACCTAGTATGGAGTACTGACAAGTGCAGTGACGTGAAATTGTTCGTCAATTTTATCGGACCAAGGAATGTGGGCCCTGAACGAAGAATTTTCACATTTTTGTACAAGTTTCATTTTGGAATTAAGACTTAATTTGAGTAACAAAGTCAATTTCACTCTAACAAGTAGGCTTTCACACTAAGCCATTGGAAGATGGAGGAGGCGACACGTGTCCAAGGGAGTAGTTATATAGGACGAGAAGGTGCGGGTTGGGTGTGGGCGAGACTACAGAAAAGAAAGGTTAACCGGTTACCTAATTTAGCAACATGTCGGCTGCCTGACTTTGCTATTAATGGCTATCTTCTTCTTCTTTCCAATTTTTTTAATATTTAAATGCCAACTTCCAATTGGGAATTTTTAACATGATTTGGTGGATAATTTATCTTATCAGTGATGTGATTGGATATATTATCACGCCTGGGTCATAATTTCAATCTTTATTGAGAAAAAAGAAAAAAGAAAGAAAAAATACAATGTCATGATAGTAACAAAATTTGGTAATCGATTGAACTTCATAAAGATATATACCAAATTACAAAGGGGCATGCTAAATCCTACACTAAAATTTACTAAATCCCACACATAAATTTTAAAAAAAAAAAATCTCTCTACTTATATTTTCTCTAACTTTTTTCTATGATGATTTTTTCCAAGTCACTCAAAATTCGTTAATCTTTCACGTGAATAATCATAAAAAGTGAGTTTAGATTTATTTAATATTTTTCAATTTCATTATGCCTTTTTAATTATTTAAATTCATATCAATTCGATTTTTTTTCTCAAATTCCAACTTTATTTTAGTTTGAACACATGAAGATTTTTCTCAAATTCGAACTTGGAATGATATGGATGTTTTAGTGTGTGATTTTGTGAAAAAAAGTTAGGAAAAAAGAAGAAGGGTGGGGAAGGAGAAAATGAGATTTTAGAGAAAGAAAATTTTTCAATTGTGTGTATGATTTGGTAAAATTGATGTGGGATTTAGCATATCAGAATTACAAATGTACCATGGGGGAATAATAATTTTTTTTTGAATTTTTCAGGAAAAATTACGAGTTACCCCCTAAAGTAAAGTCAAATTGCAAAAAAGAACCCCTCATGTTTGGATAATTACAACCACTCCCCTCAAATAAGAATTTTCTTACACGTTCATCTTTATGGTGTCAGATTTAACAGAATCTTCTAGATTCTGTAAAATATTCTCTAGTTTCAAGTTTGTACCTCTTTTGTGCAAAAATACAGTTTATGATGCTCCACAATCTGATATTTACAAGCCAAAGAGACACATCTTATGATCATCTTGTCTCAAAATGTGGATCTCGAATGGGGTAAAATGGTTATAAACTGGAGAATATTCTACTTAATCTACAAGATTCTACTTAATTTAACACTGCGATGATGGAAATGCAAGAAAAATCATAATTGAGCGGTGATTGTAATAATCCAAACATGAGAGATTTTTTTCATAATTTAAACTTATCTCGGTACTGTAAATTATCCTATTTCTTTATTAGATTCTTGAAATTGAATGCAATGCATTTATATAGGGATGAAAATAATTGGAAATGGTGACTAAAATACGGCACGGCTCTTGGATTTCATGAATAAGAAGAATCTTTGGGATATCATTACCGACTGTGACATTAAATATTTAAAATGCCACACTTCCAATTTTTCTCTTCCTCCTTTGAATTTGAGATAGATTAGATCATTGTAGTCAAATTATTAATAAATTTATTCTCAAAAAAACAAAAGAAACTACTAATTAATTAATTTATAAAAAAACAGTCACGTAACATTAAACATTTGGTACAATGTCAGCTGCTCCACGTAATGGCAGTTGACAGTTTGAAACGAATCGAGCAAAAAAAATGGGAACAAATATACGGACAACACGTCTTTTATCGTGTCGTGCTACAAGAAGCACGACTTCGTTTTGCCCTATCTTCTATTTTAAAAATGAAATGACGACGCCGTACTTGCCTTGTCACCATATATCCGAGGAATTTCGATTAGGGATAAGGGGAATAGAAAAAGTGGTGTGCATATTCATTTATATATATGTGGCTAGCTCTCCTACTTATAACCTAGATTCATTATTCGATTCGATGAATACTTTCGATCCATTTAACTTTTCGAAAATCGAATTGTTGTAGGGCAAGTGGTTCGTTTTGGTGGTTACACTTGCATGAATATTTCTCTATTCTTGTAAGATATGTATATATATTCTTAGTTATCTAATAATAATGATGATTGAATATGCGAGAATATATATCTATTGATTTATATTATTCTTGAATATATAGCGAAGTGTATGAGTTTGACTCAGCTCGTCTAAGATGAGACATTGAGACTTAATTAAGCATGATTAGATATTAAATGAAATCTGGAATTTTTTTTATATCGAAAATTGACGGAATTCGGAAAAGTGTTCAAACACAAATTAAGTTGTTAAAGCTGGCAATTCCATTCATTCTAGCATGTACAAAATTAATTAGCACTTCAAATATTGACTCTCTCTCTCTCTCTCTCTCTCTCTCTCTTTTCATGTCTCATCGTAATCATCATAAGATATGTGGATTTGCAGCAACCTCTCTTTCAAATTCTTATGATTATTAATTTTAATTTAATAATTGTCTTTTCATTAATGCCACAACCCTCAACCTCCTTATTTACACCAAACACCAATTATTCCAAAACTAGTTCACGTTCTGTGTGTGTCTTTAGTTGACTTCTTCAATTGCATGTAACATCATTTTTTTTTCTTTCCTGTAATGTCTGAATATCACAAGTTTAGTATTGCTATTTTATTGGTCCCGAAACCGACTAATGAATGAATTTTCTCGGATAATATTGTTGACCGAATTTTAATATGTGTATATAGGGCTGTGCGTTGATTGATTTGGTTAAAAACCAGGCATAAAACCAACCCAACCCATCCAACCAACTTTGGTAAATATTGGAAACCGTTATCGACCCAACTTACATGCGTTGGGTGATGGTTGAAAACCAATTTAATGGGTTGGTTGGTGGTTTGGTTGATGGGTCATCCATCTAAATATTTTTTAATTTTTTTTAATATTTTATTACTTGTTACAACGCTATATCTTTTATAAATTAAATGCGACTAGTTCAATAATATTCAAATAAAAGATTCAAAACATTACGTGCATATATATTGCAATTAAACATAACTAGTTCAACAAATAATAATCGTCCAAATATTTAGACTGTATGTCTTAAAATTAAAATAGTTCAAATTAGATAATTAAGTTAGATTTATTGTTTTTAGGATTTTGGTCAATATTAAACAATTTAATAAATGTGATATAAAATAGAAATTTGAAATTAAAAATATTAAATATTTTAATTAAAATTAACAAATAATAAATTAATGAATAAAGTTGGTTGGCCGATATTAACCGAGTAACCAACTTTTTTGCATATTAGAAACCATTATCGACCCAACTATACATGGGTTGATTGACATTATCGACCCAACTTAAATAGGTCGGTTGATGGTTGATTAACTATCACAAATTGTGGGTCGAAAATGGGTTGGTTGATGGTTAAAACCGATCCATGCACAACCCTATGTGTATATATCGGTTTCTATGGTTCAGTTTTGTGCCGTCAAAGTTTACATGAAACTTAAATGTCTGCCGGCTCCCGGTGAAAGAAAGACGAACAAATCATAATTATGACGGCATTGTAATAAGTTGCTATATATATCACAACCACATATGTATATATGGATAAGCTCAACGACTCTTGTGCAATAAGCCGCAAATTATATACTGTATGTACATCATTGTGTATGAAGTGTTAGATTTTACACTCTTTTACTCTACCAACTTGATGGCCCTTACAGATAATTTGTCATTTTCTTTATTTAATGGGAATTGTGTATTAGTACAATTATATATATACAAATTTAATTATAACAAAAAAATTGAATAATTTTATCTTTTTCGGCAACTAAACAAATCCTTATTACCCTTGTTCAAGGTGTTTTTATTTTCCATTCTGGACACGTACAAGAATTATTACAACTAAAATTCGTACAACATATAACAACAATTTGTTTTTGTGTTGGTGTGATGAATTAGACAACAACAAAGATAATGTAATATATGCACGTGTATGATTTGTGAATAGAAGACTGATAATATTCGGGTGCAACTTTATGATTAAATGGGCCCGGTTAGTCCAGCAACTCTTGGGCGATAATGTAGGCCCATATATTTATTCGGCTCCAACTTTATGATTAAATGGGCCCGGTTAGCCCAAAAACTCTTGGGCGATAATGTAGGCCCATATATCTATTCGGGGTCCAACTTTACGATAAAATGGGCCCAGTTAGCCCAGCAACTCTTGGGCGATACTCTAGGCCCATATCTTTATTCGGGTCCAACTTTACGATAAAATGGGCCCGGTTAGCCTACCTACTCTTGGGCGATAGCTGTGGTTATTTCTATAGTACAACCGATGAAAGTTACATCGGGTGCTTATTTACCGTTGATTTGCACACACCAATGTGAGTATTTGTGTTTATGTATATATAAATGGTAACGAAGATGAAAGCTAATTTCTTTCTTTGATATATATAACTGAGAAGAAAATTACAAAGTGAGCTGTATAGAATACAGTACTTATACACAATACTCCCATCCCATCTTATAAGAACCAATTAACAATTTATTCACTTAAAAATAATAAGTACTCAAATTCACAACCAAAATCCAACCAAGTTAGAAACTGCAAATTTTCTTTTTTTTTCCCCATTTTCTTGGAAGCAAAAAAATCAATCTTCACTTTCCTCCCTCTCCCTCAAAACACCACCAAACTTCTCAACCAACAAGTCCACAACCAAAGGCACCAAATCCTCACAAGGCACACTCTTCTTATAAATCTCCCCCAAATGCGAGTCGCTCCCGATTCGCCCCCCGAGAAAAACATCCGCCCCCTCCACCACCTTCCCGTCTTTGTTCCTCGTCATACACCCCATAAACCCTATATCCGCCACCTGTACCTGCCCGCAAGTATTCGGGCAGCCCGTCCAGTGCATCCTGACCGGCTTCACCACCGAAACCAGCCTCCCCACCTCCTCGGTCACCTTCAACGCTCGAGCCTTGGTCTCGATAATCGCCTGCCCGCAGAACTGGTTGCCCGTGCACGCCACTAGCCCCTTCATGAGTATGGGCGGCTCGGGTGAGAACCGGTTCTTCAGTAGGGGCTCGTTGAGTAGGGCTTCGAGTTTGGAGTTCGCGATATTTGGGATGATGATGTTTTGCTCCACGGTTAAACGGAGCTCGCCCGACCCGTATTCGTCGGCTAAACGGGCCAGCTCGTCCATGTCGTCGGCCTGGATCCGCCCAACTGGAATGTGGATACCTACGAAGCTAAGGCCCTCTTGCTTCTGTGGGTGAGCTCCAAAATAGTCTCTCCTCTCCCATTGGGCGTCGACGAGGTCTTCCGAAGAAGCTCTCTCTAAACTTAATTGTGGCATTCTTTTCACTATTTCTTCTCTGAATCCTTCTATCCCCTGCATCATTGAATAAAATCAAAATTTTGTAAATATATTTGGCAAATCATATTAATTCATTTAGGCCTCGTTTGGCTTCTAAGATAAGATTAGCCAATAGGTGTCCAATAATTTGATTAAATATGGCTAATCTTACTAACCGAACGAGGTCTTAAGTTATTATCATATTAATATTATAAACTCACAAGTTCATCAATGAGCCACATCATTCTTGTTTTCTGCCTGTTCCCTCTAAAGCCGAGGTCTCTGAAAGTCTCGAGTACAGCTTTGCAAACCGGGAGTATGTCGTCGCCTGGGACCCACGCATCGAGAGGGATTGCCTCCGCGCATCTCTTTGGGCTGAAGAACCCTCCAACTAGAAGATTAAATCCGAACCGTCCATTCTTCGTGGCCGGCATGTAAGCAAGATCGTTGATGTGTGGATGCTCGTAGAGATCGTGCGATCCTATCACACACACATTCCACTTCCTCGGCCTACAAAACAATCACCACAACAAACAATTTTCAGCAACAAAAATCCAAAATATCATTCCAACACAACATTTCTCGATTCTTTGTCCACATTACATTAGGGCCTCGGTTGGTTCCTAACTCAATTGTATTATTGGACAGTGGCGGGCGGGTACAATAAATAATTTCCCAATTAGCCAAGATTAGAACTGTTTTTTTTTTCACAATTGCAGGCCGGCTCGAAAAATTATTGGACGAACCAAATATGCAATAAAGTATAATTATTTCATTAAATCATGGTTAATCTTACCACAGTAAAACCTCGATAAATTAATAAACCTCGTTTAAATAATAAGTTTTCTTGGTCCCAACTCGAGGACAACTTGCTAAAAATGAATTCGTTAAATTAATATTTCGCTAAATTAATAGAATTTGACTGATCCCGATTCCCGACTGTATTGTAATCAAAAGAAATGTAATTATTAAAAAAAAAAGGTGTGGAATAAGAACTTACAAGTTGGTAAAAGCGGGATTTCCACGAGAATTGGCGGTAATGTATTGAGAGAGGAGATTGCAATACGACCTCGTATCGACGATTTCGTGTGGGTCAATTCCAGCAAGAGGATTCCCCACTGGATTCCTCACGTTGTCCATCCCACTCTGCAAGCTGGTCAAACCGACGTCGTCCAGCCCTTTCAAAATCTCCGGCACATCTGGCAAAACCACGCCGCGTATCTGCCAGTTCTGACGTGTCGTGACGTCAGCGCAACCGTCTTCCCCGTACTTCCGGATAACGCTCGCCAGATACCGAGTCTGAGCACTCGTCGTCACGCCGTTTGGCAGCTTCAGCCTCATCATGAATCTACCGTCTGCTCATCATCGTCATCACCAAATCACAAATTAATTAAATTATTTTATAAAAAATAAAAAAATCAGATCCTAAATCGTGGATCTTAAATCAGCTTACAGTAAATTGAATTGAAGCTCTAAAAAAACACACACAGAAACACGCACTCACAGTGGTGTTTTCGGCGGTGGAAGAGGCCGAGCCATTTGAGCCTGACGTCGATGTCTTCCTTGGTGAGCTTTGACTTTTCGATTTCTTCGAGTGAGATTTTGGCGAGGTCTTCGATTCCGTTTTCCATGAACAATTTCATCGGCTCCTTCTCGATCTTCACCTTCTCCTGTGGATTTATGCCTTGCCTGAACTTCTCCTTCAGGATAAAGTAACCATCCTTCTCCTCTACTCTCGGCTCGAGGCGGAGAGCGTCTACCTCCGCCGCACCGGATGATGGCGGCGCCGCCGTCTGCGGCGGCGGTGTGGCCTGGAGCCTGGTGCTCTTGAACCTGTTGTTGCTGGAGTTCGTCAGCAGTGATGGTGCCAGGAATCTCACTGAAAGTGATGACATGCTGTGGCGGTGGCAGTGGCGGTGGAGGTTTCAACTAGTTCCGGCGGTGATGGTGGTGGTGGTGGAGGGACAATGGGCTGAGGTGATAGTTTTGTAGTGTGGGGGAATGGTGTATTGGGCTCTTGATTACTGCTAAAGGCCATTTGTCTATGCTAATGCTGACAGTTGGTGTGCTTTGACGAAAATGCCCCTGTGTTAGTTATTTTATCAGGCGTGGGTCCCAGAAGGTGCTCCACGTGAATGCGTGGAAATGGGTGGGGTTATTATGGGAATTGTGCGACAAAAAAATGGCTTGTGGCGGTGGCGACGCTTGGAGATAAGAAAATTGTAGAGAGAGAAAGATATAGAGAGAGAGAGAGAGCCACAGGCTATAATGAAAGTAGTGGAATGGGAGTCTCTTGGCACTGCATTTGGGTTCTTTCTGTTCCTTAGTTCACCGACCACAATTTCTTTGACATATATAAAAAAATATCTCTCATTTCTTTCGAGTATAATATTAACTAAATAAATAAAACAAGAAGGAGATGAAATAAAAAAAATAAAAAAATAAGGGATTGCAGAATTATGAAATATCAAATAATTCACTTTACTATTTTTTTTTTTAAACTGGAATGGTTATTCAAGGACGAAATAAATTTGGGTTAGTAGTCTTCATGATAGAGTTAGGCACTAGACTATAATAATCATAAAATCAGTATAATTAAAAAAATTTTCCTGCCCTTTCGGCTCAATAAATTAACTCCAGTGTCCTAATTACAATGTAATGCTGTCCGTATTATTGGTCAACTAGGGATTTAAGTTACAGAAAATTAAAAAATAATTGCATTAAAGTATGAAAAGGTTCAGATTAGAAAAATAAAGGAAAAGGAAATCAAAAGTAGTAGGAGTACTACTAAATAAGAAGAGAAGGAAAGTGTGGCGGGTGGCCTCATTGGAAAGTGAAAGGCCAAGACTCATGACAGGAGGCAACATCGATGATGACGTACCTATCGAGCCGCCTCATTTTTTCAAGTGTTATATTATAATTAGCCAAAGTAGTTTTCATCAAGTTGCGGTTTTCGAAATATGTGGCGCAATGGTTTTTTTATGGTACGTTTTACAAACGAGCGAGTTAGATGTTACACTTGAATCCTGACTATTTACATCGGGTGAATTTCGACAGTATATCTGATTAAATAAATCCATCCAATGTAACATTTTAGTTACCCTTACAAATGTGTGAAAATTAACATGTGTTTTGACCTGCGAGCCAGCTCTAGCTCATTTTTATTGTTTGAATGCTTACGTGCGGGTTTGGTTTTAATATTTTTATATATATATTGTTAGATTTTTATGAGCTACATTCGAAAGCAAAAAAAAAAGGAAAAAAAAAAAAAAAAACAATAATCATTAGACAAGATAATGTAAGGAAGTCGGGTGGCTGTGTGCACAGATTACAATTACAAATAGTCCCCACCACCAAAGGGGTGTCATGAAACTAAATTGCAACAAGGACATTTCCGGAATTTCAGACCGTTGATAAATATAAAATTTATGATGATGATGATAATAATAACATAAAATCCCAGGAAATAGACAGATTCCTACCTTTGTTCCATCAATATCAAGAAAGAGGTGCTCGAATCAATGAAGTCATTTTTTTCTTTCCAAAAGTATCATCCGAAAAGAACACAACTCAGTTCTCTCCGAAACATTAGACGAACAAAAAAAAGAACTGATTCTTAGGAAACTCGAATCAGACGAGCACCTCAAATCCCACTGGATTCCTACACTTCGATTGTCTAAAACTAAATAGATTCGATCACTATAACGATGAATTTAATCCTTACGGTGCATACATAGATATTTATCCAAGTGGTCGATAAATTTAATTAAGATCAAACAAATTATCTGAACAAAATATCAAAGTGTTCCGAAGAAAAGGGCTAATGAATGGAACAGGTTAACTTTCTTACCTTCTATCATTTTGCATGGTCAACTAAATAGACTGCACTGTCATGGTTTTCCCTCAAATAGCACCGTATGTCTTAAACAACAAGTATCGAAACTGATGACAAAACTAAGATTAAAAAAAAATGTAATAATCTCGTCCTTTTTTTTTTCGTGTGAAAACTAATCAATACATTGTTAAGCAAAAGCAATTAGGAGAATAAAGGGAAGAGTTTTAGTAAACTCACCCCTAGCTTCGAGAGATTCCTTCTACAATTTCCAAATGCAGCAGCCAAGAAGAAGAAGATTCCAGAACTTCAATCATTTATACGAATATGACTTCGAATTTGGCACATGGGTGACTCTCTATGTGGGTAGTGAAATCGGAATCTCCTTTGAACCTAAATGTATATAGTGCTTGTCTCTCTGTCATTCCAACGGGGTATATTCTGTAAACTTTGAGCTCGTCTCCTCCCCTTATACTTTCGGGCCTCTCTGATTTCCAAACGGGTACGTGTTTCAGAGACTTAAACTTCGATAAAACAGCAGAAGATAATGCCTCCAGGGTTAAATTGTCCGACCTGCATGAAATACCATATATTAGTTCCAAATACGTACCTTACGAAAAAGCCATCTGCGGAAATTCAATCGAATACACTGTTATGCTACACAAATACGTACCTTAAGAAAATGGATTCCATGTCAAACCTCCCTCTTTCTCTTACATATATATGATACACGGTATTCGAGCCACTGGTACACTTGCAGGGGCGTTTTCGAAATTCTGGACTTTCTTCATCTTTGTCCTGGATCTTGGTTGCCAAGTAAATGCACAAACGGCATGACGAGTGTACTGCAGCCATATCAACAAGTGCCTTGAAAGAATCCGACGGCCCATCAAACTTCCACCTGCACAAAAAAAAAAAAAAAAAATTAAAAATCCTCAACTTTTCAAAATGATCCATTTAGATCGATTTGTTTACTAACAAAGTATTTTACGGGAAAATTCACAGAGGTGGTGACTTATTTGCGGACCTTAATGATTCATTGTATGCACTCGGATTTTCAGATAGATACTTCATCCTATTGGCAATAGAATCGGCATCTGTGACCTCTTTGATATGCAAAACTGAACTAGGAGAAGGTGCAAAATCCATTATATTAGGGGCCCCAATTACAACTGGAACACTACCTGCAAATGTGCGATAAATGCTTTTTGTCAGACAAAAATCAAATTAAAAAAAAAAAACACTAAAATAGAACATCCGAAACTCGACTCATTAGTTTCTTAGGTGCATTTCACTTTCTCCAAAGCAAGCATCCCATATTCCAAAAGTTAATAGAAATTCAACTCTGTAATTCTCAGGTCACTGTTTCAACTTGTGCACCTCAAATCACACAATTTCTTACACGATGCAAACATACCAGAACCTATATAATGAATATATATATATATGTGTATGAGTGTGTGTGTGTGTGTGTGTGTTGTGTGGGTGTGTGTGGTTCAATTTGTTCATCAACAAAGCAAAGGAGTATGAAAGAATATAATACATTACCGGCTACAAGAGACTGGAAAAACTTCTCGGTAACATAGTCCTCCTCGTTGGAGTTCTCAAAAGCCAAGCTAAATTTGTACCGCTTCAGTGTTTCCACTTTGTCCACTGAAAATACAAAAGATCTTCATGTAAATCCACTCATGTAAATCCAAACACAAGTTGAACCAGAAAATTAATTAAAGAATTTCAATTCTACTTTCGCAGAACTTTGCACTCGACACTTGCAGTTATTTAAGATTCTCAGTGAAATGAAACCTTATCTTTTATGTTGACGTATTTAGAAAACGGAAAAAAAAATGATAGAGAAATTCAAACACCAATTTCCATTATTTAACCAGAAGACTGTTTAAAAAGAATAAAATAAAGCACCTCTTCCATCGTGGTTTCGGTGGCAACCCCCATAAGAATCGATTTTAATGTTTGCATTCTCAAGAGCAATCAATGCTTGCAATCGGAAATTTCTGGCACCGCAATTAGAAATGAAGGCAGCAGCAAGAGCACTTTCGGTCTTTGGTTTAACTGGAGCCATTATGTCATATTCAGCCCAAGAGAAATACCCGACCGGCACATCTGACGAAAGGCTTGTTGTCATAACAACATCATATCCCTTTCTGTGACATAACAAACATACCATAATAAATTAGTAATGCGTAGAACATAATAATATGAAAATGTAAAAACCATTAGAAATAACGAGGAGAAAAAAGAAGTAAGCTCTACAAAATCCAAGAAAGCACTATTAGCCATAGTTACTAGAATCCCATCCCCTATACTTTCTGGCCTCGTTTTGGTTGTCAAGATAAGATTAAATAATATAATGAAAACCCGATTATTTTATCGAACCCTGGGATGTCCAACAAAAAAGCTTCCTAAGAGGCAAGATAAGACAAGATAAACGATGATAACATCATATTTGTGGGTCGACCGGGCAAGTTCTTTTGGATACCGAACATCAAAGTCCTGTTATTTGGTTAATAGTGGTTAATCTCCCCAACCAAACGAGGCCTCTACGTACCAATCTAATCCTTATTAAGATAACTTCCTCCTTTTTATTCGATCGACTTCTCTATTGTACTTAATGTTGTTTTTTGTCAATATAAAGAGCACAAATACATCAATCTCAGTAACCATTCTATCATTAATTCGAGATTAGAGATAAATTATCCAGAATATTTATTTATTCTTGCAGAATTACGGAATTCAGGGTATGAAAATATATGGATATAGGTTAAGAAAAAAAAAACGAAGCAACCACATTTGTGCTTACCCACCGTCTTGCCATGTCAATATTATTCTCGGCATAATATGTAGCCGACTCCATTGACCTTAGCACACTAGCAGTACCGGATTTCTGAGGCATCCCGAATCCAGCATCAAGCTTCTTACCACCTTCAAACCCAAACTTACATCCAACCGCACATGTTTTCCACTCCTACAAATCATACTAACATAAATTTAAAAAATAATAATAATGCAAGAAAAATGATCAACATCTATTGGAATTGTTTATGCATCACATTTAATGAGACTTGCTTATCATTTACAACATAGAAGGGTAATCAATCAATAATGTCGAAAACTCAGCTGTAATCCAAATTGGATTATTGTAATAAATAATCAGAGGCTACTTTTACAACAAATGTCAATAAAACACAAATAATCTACAAAGCAAATACTCCACATCAAATATTCACTTACTAAAGAAAACACCATGCCAAACTCACAAAAAGATAAAAGAGTTCATCAATGGTAATCAATATTCAATAATGTGGAAAACTCAACTGTAATCCAAATTCGCTTTGTTAAAATAAATAATCACAGGCCACTATTACAACAAATGTCAATGAAACACAAAGTAATCTACAAAGTAATTGCACCATTCCTTATATTCACTAACTAAACAAAACACACAAAAAATAGAAACAAGTAACAAAACATAAAATGATAGTAAAAAACTACCTCATCACCACCGTGTACAAAAATGGGGTTTTCCTTGAAATCCCTAGAATAAGGCACGTAGTCCTCCTTCTCCAACCAAGCTTCGCAGCTGTCCTCGGGGTCGGGTACCGGGTCGTGACCCGACCCAGCAATTTGGGTCGACCAGGAAGACGACGCCGTTTTTGCTGTCGTCGCCGTCGTCGTCTGAGTGAAGCGGTAGAACGAGTCGGCCCATGAGTTGACTAGGTCAACGTTTTTCACCATGTCGAGGCGGCCGAGGAACGCGATCTCTCCAATCACCACCAAACCAACCAGAATCGGTAGAAAATTCGACCATTTTTTCCTGTTCGGATTCGGAGGAGAAGATGCTGACGATGATGAATAAGATGTTGATGGAATATCCGGATCGGGTAATTCACCGGGTTTGGAGTGTTGCCTGTGACTGGAACTTGATGAAGTAGCCATCAACTCCGATTTAGGAAATTAATTCCTCTTATTGTCAATTTTTGGAATATTATATTAATTTTATTTTCATGGAAAAATTAAACGAGCTCCACTGTGTGTGTTTGTGGTTTGTGTGTGTGTGTGTGTTTGAGAGAGAGAGGAGGGGGTTTTAGGAGCAGAATACATACAAATGATGAAATGAAGTGGAAAAAGGCTCGTAATTTAGTTTAATTTGTTTGCATTTGGAAAGAATTTTTAAAAATTGTGTTTGAGCTTATTTTGATAAACCATACTACAATAGAGTAGATTTCGAACCGGCTTTAATCGAGCCGAACAACGAATCGAGCTCGAGGAGGTCAAGCCGAAATTCATAATTTATCGAATTTGGTTTGTTGATGGCTTGACTTCATGGGCAAGGATTCCAGATTAGAAAAACATATAAAAACAAAATGTATGGTATAAAATTAGCTTTAGGATAATTACATAAACAGAAAAAAGGAGGTTTAACCTAACACGTGATAATACCTCATTCTTTGTCACCTAACTAAAATGATTACAATGTGAAGAACAATACTAGATTCCAAACAAGGTGGTTTTTATAATTTAAACCTAGATTACTCAAACAGATATCCGATTATCGATACAGATTAGACGAAAATAAATGCCTTTAGAGTAGGCAATCCACAAACCCCAGCACTTAATTAACTACAAAATAACCCCCAAACATTTAAAATCGGAACCTAAATTTAGCCATAAAAGATATATACATATATATATATATATATATATATATATATATATATATATATATATATATATATATATATATATATATATATATATATATATATATATATATATATATGTTCTACGTTTACATCTACAAAAAAATGAAATTTACTTTCCTACTATGACCCGAAACCATACAAAAATCCATATTTCCAGAAGAAAAAAGAAATCAAATTTACGTCACCTAAATCTGGCTTTGTGAGTGTTCCTTCGATCATTAGTCACTGGCAGAAGAAATTAAAAGGCTCGTATTCGTGAAAGTCGTTCTTGTTATTTGTCAAAAGAAGTCTTGCAGCAGCTCCCATGTCGAAAAGAATTTCAAGTTGAAGGATTCAATTCATGAGGTGTTAGTTTCTTCTCCGAGCGTGGGACTATTTATCACTGAATCGTATGTAGGAGATCCACCGGAAGGAACAATCTAAAAGAACAAATACACGTGTCAGTAAGGAATCTAAAAAACTCTGGTACATTTGAAAAAGAGTAGCAAAAATCGAAAATTAAGTCTGCACATTACTTGATCCTGACTTGAACTATCTGCTAAAGCTGTCTTCAATCGTTTCGCCCGAGACTCGATATTTGATGTACTTCGATTGTAATCATACAAAAAATTCTGACCTGTTCCCTCTGCAGAAAAATCCAATAAATGTTAATAACTCGATAGCGAAGAAGTACAAAGGATGAACTATGCAGTAACCAATTTCCTCATTTACTTATCAAAACTACATACATGACATAAGTAAGATGTGGATAAGTTTATCTTCTATATCCGTCTGCTTGCCATCTTAACAACTCAAAAACGAGAAAAAATATACCCTCATTATCACTAAAACACCACGTGCCTTATTTCAAAACACCCCACCCCTTAAATGGAGGAATAACAAAGACTAAGACCTAGTGAACGACGAGGATGAGTCTGAATATAACCTTTATTTAGGTCAAATAAAACCATGTGGCGTTCGGTATTGGAAGAAAGTTCCTTTGAACGTGTTGCTAAGCCATGAGAATTTATCTTTTTCCCGTGCTTCACTGTACCGCTAAGCTTCAGAAACTCTTTGCAATTATTCAACCCTTTACTCTTAAGAGAAGTGTAGGTATCACCCCTTACACAGTCAGTCTTTTGCGAACAGCAATTCCGGAGAATATTGAACTGAAAAAAAAAGTAACAAATTATTTTCCGTTTGGTAGTATGGCCATGCAATGACGAAAGAGATTTTAAAACGGCATAAAACATTAAAATAAGGGCTGCAAAGGTAACCATCTACCTTCTCAGAGGCATTGTTCACATTAATCGAGCGTTTCCGAGATACATTAATGTCTATCAGGTTTTGCTCTGAGCATTTTGCAAGCAAACGCTTTGTCTGGTGCAGTTGTTTAACAAATGATGCTTCCAAATGATGTAGATACAAATTGTGTTTCTCATCTGTCCATGCTGTGCGGTCAACCTGCAAATATAAGAAATATAGATTTCAACACACAAAAGATAAATTGAAACTAAAATCAACTGTGAATTCGATAATTGATAAAATAGAAGCACTAAACCATTGCATTTTTACATGGAGGGGACAAATTATGATCAAGATAAGGTTCGATCTGAAAATTTATTCCTGCTTTTGTAACAAATAGATACTAAATTGTGTGTTCATCAAATAATGTACAAGATATGATTGCAATTTTCATAAAACCGACACCAAAGGTTCGTTTTAGCAATGGACTTTTCGCTCTAAGCCGATCGACATTCATGTTTCTTAATTTATCTCTACACCACAGCAAAAAATCATAATCACAAAGTCAACCGAATCGAAACTCAGCCGTAAATTTGACCATTGCAGAGTTATTTCTTCCTTCCTTCAAATATACAGAAACAATCACTTGTGTTTTTGTCCTTTTTAACGCAAAATCTAAATAGATCACGAGAAATTCGTAGAGTAATTACTCCAGCAATCCCTAATTCAATTACACTTAACTCAGGTACAAAATTCACAGCAGAAACACTACGCAGGATCGCATTTAATTTAATTACATAAAACTACTGCATCGTAAGCCTCAGATCGACATAAGAAAAAACAAAATAACCGAGACCACATTATCAATCGGAGAATTACAGAACAGATGACGGAAAAAACAAAAGGTTTACCGGCGGCGCAGTCTCATTCTCCGAGCGTCGAAAAATATCTTGGCAATTCTCAGCAGTCAAAGATGACGCGTCCGAGTTCGACCGAGTCAACTCATGGTCGCAGACTATATCCGCCGCCGACGGCGGATGCGGCGTTCCCGGCAGGCAACAATCCTCCATCCTCACAATATCAAAATGCTTAACGATAACTGGTAAGCGGAAAAAAAATATCTGAATAAAAATAATAAAAAAAAGGAAATAAAACCCTTGGCAAAGAAAATCTCCTTATAGAGAGAGAAGAGAAGAGAGAGAGAGGCGGTGAAATAGAAAATGAAGTAAAAGCCTCCACATGGAAGCGCTTTTACACGTGTGACTGGTTGCCACGTCGGACGGGCTGATAAATATCTTCAGCCCAATGCCAGCCAGATATTTGTTTTTTTTTTGGCCCAAGCAGCGGCGCTTTGTTTGTAGTGTGTGCGTGTGTGGTGATGTGAGGTGTATGTGTGGACCTTGGTTTTTACTTGTATATATATTTTATCAAAAGAGTATTTTATGTATATCCTATTTAACAATTCTATTTATAAAACTATTATTACAAATATCATAAAAAATTATAATATCATTTGATCTTGATATTTTAAGGTGCATAGTTTTATCGGATAATTTATATAATTGATGTTGTATTCATAAATAATTCATGTGTCTCTAATAACTTATGATATTTTTTCTCTTCTTTTAGCTTTTTTTCTCTTTTAACGTCTTTATATGTAAAATTAAGTAACGATATGTCAATCTAAGAAATCATAATGGCGTATTTGTAATTTTTGTAAAATTCTCTTATGAATTTCATTGCAAATCTACTAGCAAAATACTAATCGGTTCCTCTTTTTCTTTGTCTTAAAGGCACCAATCATGATTTAATTTTTAATACAATTTATTTATTATATACTTTTTTATTTTTTTTAAAACTTTTTGCAATGCTACCGGGTCCATCAAATGAGGAAAATTTCTAGTGTATATAAAAATAGTTACAAATTTATAATTTTTCAAATCCACGTGTTATTGTTAAATTCATTGAATCTGTGGTATCTCTAAAACTTTTGGAATTCATCAATGTATTTGTTAACTATCACATTATTTCAATTTTCTAAAAGGGATAGATAATGCCTATCAAATCAGTTGACTGGGGTTACGAGTCTTTAATTAGAAGACTACAATAGTTATATGATCTTATCGTATTAGTATTAAATAAAATAATGCTTATCTCTAATAAACAAATCAATAATTGTCCATCTTTTCATCATTTAAATCTTGACATTTTGATATGGAACAAGATATTTTAGTTTTGTGATAATAATATATAACTAATTTTCGTGGTCCCATTTTTCCCATGAACTCCCTAGACTTTATTTTCGTTTTTTTTTTTATTTTTCGTTATAACTTTTTATATTTATATTTTATTTTTCTAATGAGTCAAAGACTTTTTTAGTTATGTTACCGAATTGCAGAAATGTATGTAACATTTCATTTGTACATAAAAATATGTGATGGACTCAAAGTCCAACATGCTCAAGTGGGTTCATTGCCCATAAAGAAGCCCACGTCAAATTTCTACAAATAAAGATGTTTTAATTCTTAATTATAAAAATTGTTTACATCGTTTCGTTTAATATTACAATAAAATATCGATAATAATTAATAGATTAATAACCTCGCTTCAAATAATATTTTCTCTCAGTCCTGACTCTGTGACACAGTGCTAAATTATTGATTCGATAATTTAATTTTTTCACTAGATTAATACAGTCTCACTAATCCAAAATGCATTAATCTATAGATTGTACTAAATTGTATTAATATTACTTAATGTATATCATTACTAAACTCTTTTAGTAAAAAAAGTATAAATTGGTGGTATATAATTTTTGTCTTATCACTCCAAACCATTGATATATATATAACAATGACCACAAGCAGGGGATTTTATAATCAATTGATAATTAAAGTGGAATATATACATTGCACTCAAAAAGGATATTCTTCTTCTTTTTACATCTACATTTTTTATTTATTTATTTATTATTATTATTTAAAAAACACATGAATAAGCAACAGAACTTTTCAAAGTCCAATTAATTGCTGTACAAAGATAGTCATTGACAAGATGTTTTTTGATCCAGATTAACGCATCTTCCATTGGACGACAATGCACAAGATTACAAACTCTATCTTGAGCATTTTGACTAGTGTATAAATCCAAATATAGGGGTCCAAATTCTTTAGATTATGTAAATATATTAAATTACAGTAGAATATCAATAAATTAAAGTCGATAATAATGTATTAAGTTATTAATTCGATAATTTAATATTTGTTAAATTAAAGAACTTTGCTAGTCTTAGCTCACAAACCAGCAAACTATTTTATAAAAGATTATTTATTATATAACAAATTATTGATAGTGGTACTAATTTAAAAAAATAAAACAAAAGCTCCGATCCAATTCGCTTAGCTTGAGTTTAAATCCATTAAAAAATATATATATATATATATATATATATATATATATATATATATATATATATATATATATATATATATAATAAAACTCGACCCATTTACACAGTAAGTAAATCTTGAATCAAACAAGTATTGAAAGCTGTTTTTCTTCATTTTTATTTGAGCAAAGAATAAAAATGATTTTTCTGAAATGCTGGAAATTATCTGGAAGAGGTCAAGCCCCATGTGACCTTCAATAATTTCTCAAGGCCCATTATTATAATTAGTGGGTTGCTGGGTCAAACCTGATCCTACTTGTCGCATTTGACCAAATTTATTTTCTAAATTATTTATCTCAATTTTGCTATTACGGGTGTGAACAAGCCAAACTCGGCCGATCGAACTCGAACTCGAGAGGCGACTCAGCTAATTTAAACACCTAACTCTTATTCACAACTTTTTCGGTATAGAATGTAATTTAAATTTGTACAAGTTTTCAAGTCTGATTTGCTCATAATTATCACGAAAAATTACCCTCTAAATCAAGTAGCTAAAACATTGAACCACATTCATACTTACCTTCTTACTCGAGAGTCGATATTCGACAGCTAAACAAAGGTCGGAATTTGAAAAAAAAAAAATGAAAAACATATAATTGAAGATTATACACAGAAAATCAAAAGCAGATATAGGAAATAATTAAATTATATACAAACCCCACAGTAAATGGGGCAAAAACCAACAACAATCTTCAACCACTGAAACCAGCAGGAAAAAAAATCTAGAAATTCAATTGCCATTTGCAGCAATGATTTAAACTTAGAGACAAAGATAGAGATTGATAGCGGGGGACAAAAAAAAAAAGAAAAAAAAAAGGAGAAAATCTACCTTTTGCTTTTTTTTTTTTTTTTTCTTTTTTTCTTTTTTTTGGGGGCTTTCGGCTGTTAAATTATGAGTCGCCATCGAATCACGGGTTAGGCGAAAATTGGCGCACCGAACACGCCACCACCTGCGCCCATTGCCTCAATTTCGTTTTGACTATCTCTGGTTCTTCACCTATTTTTTATTTGCAATTATTAATACGAAAATATTTATCTTAAATCCAAATTAATCTCGATTCAACAATCAGGAATCTGTTTTTTTTAATTGAAAAATAAAATTGAATTATTACCTGGATCGATGATCGATTTAGGGCTGCCGACGGACGACGAAGCGGAGTCGCAATCGGAAAACGACGCCGACGAGGTTCGGGAGAGAGTATTGCTGTACTGGCGGTTCACGGCGTAGTATAAATCAAGTCCGGGGAAAGTGGAGCGGAGTTTCGGATCCAAATCGGGCGAATCGAAGCTGAAACCCAGGTCAAAGCAGGCGCGCAGCTCGTCTAGGTCATCGTCCGTCACGCTGCGGCCGCGCCGCAGCCGGTGATTTCTCCGGCGAATCGTCCACGCCTCGTCCCGGAGAATGTCGGGAGACCACGAATTCTGCTTCAGCAAAGCCGTCGGAGCTCCGCTGCGGAGTCGATTCTCTGATCCCGACATGGAAAACACACGCCGCCGTAGAGGCGCAGGGTTCGGGCGGGGGTTGGGCGGGGGGGGGGGGGGGGGGGTGGGGGTGGATTTACCTCCGTGAGGTTTTTGGTATGTTTGTTTGGAGCGGGAATAGTGGGGAAAGGGAATCTTTGGTATATAAAGGAGAGGAGGTGGGCTGGGCTGAGTTGTCTCCCGTGGGGTCTACGCCACCATTCGCCGCTGGGAGTCGACTTTCTTAGTTCCCAGAATATTCTATACTTCTTTTTTTTAATCTTTTACGTTTCTTTTTATTGGTTTATTGCATTCAGCACCCTATATCTATTGTAATTAGAAAAAAAATGCATAACAATTTGATAAATTAATAACATCGTTTAAATAATAATTTCTTTCGGTTCTGAATCAGTAAGAACGTATTAAATTTTTAGATCGATAATTTAACATTTCGTTAAGTTAATAGAATTTTATTAGTCCCGATTATATTAGTTTAGGGTAAATTACGGACACCCATGAGTTAAGACCAAATTACTAACTCCACCATGTTTGGGTGATTACAATCACCTCTCAACTATTAAATATGTTTACATGTCCACTCTTGCAGATTTAAATTTAGTGGAATCTTCTAGATTATGTGCAATATTCTTCAATTTGTACCAATTTTACCACATTCGAGCTCAACATTTGGAAACAAGATGATCATAAGATGTATCTATTGACTTGTAAATATAAAATTGTGGTGCACCATAAAGTAATAAATATATTTTTGCACAAAACAAGTACAAACTAGAGAACATTCCAAAGAATGTATAATATTCTATTGAATTTGACACGATCAGAATAGACGTGCAAGAACATTCATAGTTGAGGTGTTGATAGTAATTATCCAAAAAAAGAATTATTTTTATAACTAAACCTTATTTCATGGGATGACAACAATTTGCATAATAATCTATAGAGATTTAACTGCGTTATTATCTATTACTATTAGCAAACAGCCAGCCACATGTGATATAAATTTGTTTAGCAAACTATTAGGGGGTTGTTATTATATAGAAAAAGGGCAACATAGAAGGTTGATGTTAACATTAATAATGTGGGGTGTTTTTGACAATTTGGTATAGTACATGGGTATTAAATGTAATAAACTTTTTTTCTTTTTACATACAATTTAATCTTCAATCATGTTTTTGGAATGCGGAAATAATTAGAAAAATTGGACAAAAGTCAAATTAAATGCAAATGGGGAAAAAGTAATTTAGGGATAAAGGTAAATTAATGATGGTGGTGCCTTCAGTAATATCTTTTCTTATTTTGGCCAAATATATTGGAGTATTAATTTCTGTTCAAATATTTTTGAATATTATCAAGTCTTCCATCATGAATTTTACATTAATTGGTTATAATTTACTATAAACGTTTGAATTTTATTGTGTGGTGCATTTATGCAACAAAAATTTGAATTTGTTTCAAAATTTTAGGTTCATTAATTTCTAATATTTATACTCCACCAAATGTTGGGAATTATTCACAAGCCTTTAACAGTCAACACAATTGATTCAGTTAAGAGAGTAATGTTTTGAATTTCAAGGCGAATTTAGAATTATTTAAAATAAGCCCACTCAATTTTTATTTTTTTTTATTTTATTGTTTATAATACTTGTATTAGAGTTTTGGGATAAACTTTTTAAAAGGGTTTTATGAATTGTATTGGGCCAAGTCTGATTCTACTAAGATAGGCCCATTATACAGGCCCGAGTTTGTTGGCCCGATTCTAATTCTGTTAAGATGGCCCATTATACAGGCCCGAATTTGTTGGGCCGAATAAATTATAATATCTGATAAATTAGCCTATAACACCTACAGTAGAACCTCGATAAATTAATACCGGATAAATTAATAACATCGCTTAAATAATAAATTTTCCCGGTCCCGACTCGGGGACAACGTGCTAAATTAATAATTCGTTAAATTTATAAGACAATACACATTCGAAAAATTTAAGAAGCCCCATATAATATATAAATTAATAATGCATAAAAATAATTCTTAAATTACATGGTATAGTACATATTATATAGATCTATGAAAGCTTAATACAATATAATTTAATTCTTGCTTGTTTCTTGTTGAAGTTCACATTTCCATCAATCTCGTCCCTCACTTTTCTTAACATGGCTAGAACTTTCGGTATTGTTTTGTCATAATCAACATAAAATCGTTATATACCATTGCTGCTTTAAGAGCTTCCGTTCGTGAAACGGGCTCTATAATGCATTGAACTAATGGTACAAATAATAATACACATAAAAAAATAAAAAGAAAATGTATTTATTGAAAATAATAATAAAAGTAATTTCATAAATTAATAATTCATTAATTTATGTATAAATTAATAATTATTATTTATCGATAAGTTAATATTTCGCTAAATTAATGAAATTTTGATGGTCCCAACAGTATTAATTCATAGAGGTTTAACTGTATGTTGTTAGGTTGAGGTAGTGAGGCATATGTCAATTGACCCAGGTTCGAATACATATTAGATTTTTATATATTTTTTATTAATATTATATATTATTTATATCATAAATATACATCTAAAATTTTCAGAAAACCATAGATAATATTGTGATTATACTCATAGCATTGTTATTTATTAGTCCTTAAATACGCGGTTGAATTTTAATTCCACTTTACCTTTTTTCCTTCGTCAAGAATTTACGAAACCTATTTATTCGAAATTTAATTATCAAGTGTCCGAACTGTATGTAGGGTTGGGTGCATTTAAACAATAAAAGCATGTATTTGACTATCATATGCAAATATTAAAAATTTTCCTTGCTAAAATCAAGGACTATATTACGTAGGGTAGGATAATCGATCATAACTAACTTACATCACAAAATTGATATTGAGTATGGGCAACAGATTTTCTAGAGTCATCATTTCTTTTACGTGTAAAATAGTTCAAACTGAACCTAACTATTGAAGATAAACATCAAGAAATGAAGAATGGTAGATGGGTAGGTAATTACGGGTCCTCTTTTTTTTTTTTTTTTCTCTTATTAGTGCAATATATACGAAGTTGGTTTATTTCGTATTATCTTAAATGCTATATTTCGTTAAATGCATTAGATGATTTTTTTTTTCCTGTTAACTTATACAAATTCATGTATCCACTGACCCACATATAATTTTTTTTTTACTGTACTAGTCAATTTCTTTTTTAAATAACAGTCAAATTATGTATATCGAGAGAGTAACTTTAGAAATTGTTTCCTGATTTAAAAAAAAAAAAACTAAACAAACACAATTTATCTCGAAGAAAGAATAAAAGTGAAATTAAAACATAATTAAAAACCATCTAATTAGTAATTTTGGATAAGATGGCTTCCAAAAGTCCAACAACATTATTATTATTATTTATGTCATTGTTGATTCAAAACATGTGAATTCAAACATAACTTAATCATGACATATCTAGTTCTCATAATAAATAAAATGCATTCTTTGATATATTTTTCAAAACAATTATACATTTTTTTTTTCTTTCTAAAGTATCTCTAAATAATTATTATATAAAGATAAAATAATAGAAAAGTATTTATAAATATATCCAAAAACACCACTACCCAAAATATCAAAAAACATAAAAACAAACATATAATTGTCCTATAAACAAACCAAGCGGCCCAAAAAGCAGGTCCACAAACAAAAGGGGATCAGATCAGCCACATCGACCAATCATCATCAGATTACCCAACTTTCCCTTAAGATAAGACCCCACCACATTGTTCTGTGCGCACTCCCACACAATAGTGCTGCCTCACTGACACTCTCACGCACACGCGCGCGTAATCTCAGCTGACGGCACCTGAATATCGACCAATCAGATGCCGCCATCCCACAAGTTGTCGGGGATAAGGAACGGCCGGGATTCCTCCACGTTGCTTCATATTATTGGTTATAGCGTCGCATCAATCGAACTCATGCTGCACCTTGATTGGTCCACTTTTCGCGTGGAGAAAGGAAAATAAATTAAAAGAAAAGGGAAAATGAAAATAAAGAAAAGGGTGAATTGCATTTTGCACCCCATAATTAATTCTAATTGGCGCTCTGCACCCCAATATTTCAAAATTGCAAAGTCCAACCTCATATTATATTTCTCATGGCACAAGGCACCCCAAATCAATTCCTTATAAGATTTTAACCCAAAAATCATTATATCACGATAATTAACCTTTGAACATGATTTTCATGCTTGATGGTATATTATAGTTTTTATATTTTATTAATCCTTTTAATTTTTATCAACTACTCATTTAAAAAAATAATAATAATGTCCAACAGTTCTCATTCTATTTTTTTAATATGTATTAATTCAATGTAAAATTAGGATTTTTTGCAAATTAAATTGAACTAGAAATTTTATATGCATTTATTAATTCGATGTGAAACATGTGAAATAAATCAACAATTATGTTTTTTTTTTTAATTTATATACAAGTAAACTAATTAAAATAAATATTAAGTAATAAAAAAACATAAAGAAGAATGGAAATTCTTCAAATGTGTAAAATATTGCGATATGTTATCGAGTTTTGGCTAAAACATCACAAGAAATTGAGGAGGGTGCATTTTGCCACGAGATATATTTTATAAGGGTGAACTTTGCTAATTTTTAAATGACAGGGTGCAAAACGGCAAACAGTGTTAATTCTGGGGTGCAAAACTGCAAACAGTGTTAATTCTGGGGTGCAAAACTGCAAACAGTGTTAATTCTGGGGTGCAAAACGCAATTCACCCTAAAGAAAAAAAATAAATATCTGAGGTATTTAAATTAGAGAGTCGTGTCAAAGCGACACTAGACACTTGTCGACTCCACACAGGCATCAACACCGGCGAAGAAGAAGGAAACGACACGATCGCCATTTTTCTCTCTCTATAAGGGTAAAACCGTCCTCGTATCTTGCACTTTCTCTCTCTGGAATTTCCTAATTTTCTCCTCCTTTTTATGTTTTTATCCTTTGCCTAATCAATTTTCTTCTTCGCCAATTTCTAATCTTCACTTTTCATTTAGTTAGGAATTAATTCTTCAGATTCATAGAAATGTTTGATTTTTTTCTGATTTTTTTTTAATATAGTTCATCAAAGAACGATGATTAACCGTCCGATCATAGGAGATTTTGAGATTTTGTTATGGCCGTTTGATCTTTGAGCTGCGAAATGAGCTCTGCGAAAAGACGGAAAACGAATCTAGTTATAAATAATTATGAAGATGATTATCTATTGGATTTCCGAGATCTCGTTTTTGTTATTTATTTAATTATTTATTATTATAGTGAAGTATGCATATCGATTTAAGAAAGTGGAGTTTTTTTTTTTTCAGTTTTTATTCTGGTTAGATTTTGTGTTTGTTTCGTTTTTAGATCTGAAATTAAAGAAAATAAAACTTGAAGAAGTGACTGAGAATCTGAAATAGAAATACCTGTATGATTTTACTGTAGTCAGTAATTGAGTGCTTTACTCTCTGTCAGTATGAATTCGGAAGTTTTTTCAAGTGGAAGCTGCTGCGCTGTATAGTTTTGTCAATTCTTTAAAGCTAAGTATTCAGTTGTTTACTATTATTTAACTGCACAGAGTGCGACCTGTTTCGAGTTTTTAATATTTCAAGTTTTTTTTTTTTTTTAATTTTAAATTTAGTGATATCTGCTTGATTTATTTATAGAGCTGGTTGGTTTCTTCCTTAGCATGGAAAAAAGGAGGAATATGTGTATTTATTGTCATTAATTGATATACTAACTAATGATTTAATTTTGCATTTTTGCTAGTTAGTGGCTCAGTTTTTTGGGTATTTGAAACAATGGAGTCTTACATGAACTTCAAGAACTCAGGAGAAGCAGATGGTAGTGGTGGAAATGGAAATGGAGTGCCTCATTTTAATTACCCACTGGTTCGACAGTCGTCGGTATATTCCCTCACGTTCGATGAGTTTCAGAGCACGTTGGGTGGATCCGGAAAGGATTTTGGATCAATGAACATGGAGGATCTGTTGAAGAGCATTTGGACAGCTGAAGAAAGCCAGGCTGTAGGTGGTGGAGATGGAGGTGCGCCAGCTGGCAACTTGCAGAGGCAGGGTTCTCTAACGCTACCTCGTACGCTTAGCCAGAAAACCGTCGACGAAGTGTGGAGGGATGTCTTGAAAGAGCCTAGTGGCGGTGGCGGTGGCGGTGGTTCGGGTTTGGGGCCAAGAGAGCCCACTTTGGGCGAAATGACACTCGAAGAGTTCTTATCTAGAGCTGGTGTTGTCAGAGAAGATAACCAACCTTCTGTGGGGCCCACTGGAACCGGCTTCTACAGTAGTTTATCTCCGTTAAACGGTAATAATAACGCTGGTTTTACCATTGGATTTCAACAGCCGTCTCAGAACAACATCGTTCTTAATCCACCTAATTTGGGGATTAATATGAGTGGTGTAACGACTTCTCAACCGCCGCCAAGGCCACAGCTACAGCCTCTTTTTCCTAAGCAAACAACTCTGGCTTTTTCCTCCCCGACACAAATTGTGAGCAATGCTCATATATCTAGCCCAGTGGCAAAGGGCAGAATGGGGAATGGTTTGAATAACGGTGTAAACGTTCAAGGTGGGAAAATGGTGATGGGCGGTGGATCGAGCAATGGAGTGGCGGCGGCGGTTGTTGCTGCAGGGGGGTCTCCAAGGAATCATATGTATTCGGATTCTGTCGGTAAGAATGATACGGACTCTTCATCTGCTTCGCCTACGCCTTATCATGTCGGGGAAGGTGGAAGAGGGAGGAGGTCTTCTAGTTCGTTGGAGAAAGTGGTGGAGAGGAGGCGGAGGAGAATGATTAAAAACAGAGAGTCTGCCGCCAGGTCACGAGCTAGAAAACAGGTGATTAAATAATGATTGAGAAGTAAATGTGCTCTCGTTCTTGATTTGAAGATCTTGCCACTTAGTTGACTACCCGAATCCATTTTTTAACTTGACTTCTATATGTTGTGGTATCAATATCTGGTTTAATTTGTTTCCACGATCGACTG
Organism: Erythranthe guttata; assembly: GCF_056151865.1. NCBI lineage: Eukaryota > Viridiplantae > Streptophyta > Magnoliopsida > Lamiales > Phrymaceae > Erythranthe > Erythranthe guttata. Next base: position 1,656,896 of record NC_142534.1, read on the forward strand.
GTAAACGATGATACATATGGAGGATTTCCTTTTTATGCTTCGGGAATTTTTGGGGTCAACAGATTTTGCCATGACGCGATTGTGGAATAATACTTAATAGTTCACCTTTGTAAATTTTCAATGTCTGAGTAAACTTTCAATCACATAATTCATCACCCCGATTAATAACGCGTGCGGTGTAACGACCAAAATGCAGGCCTATACTCTGGAATTGGAATCGGAAATAGCAAAGCTCAAAGAAATGAACCAAGAGTTGCAGAAAAAGCAGGTATATTTATTTTCACAGTCAAAATAGAGTCAACGGGATCAAACTTAATATCGGCGGCTTTAACAACGATTTTTATCATGTTTGTTGTACAGGAAGAACTCGTGGAGATGCAGAAAAATCAGGTGTGTGATTCTTTCGCTGCTTTAAAAGTCATAAATTGTTGTAAATTTTCCACGCAACTTCGATATATTTAATAACATTTTATTGTAGTCATCAATCAACAAACCGGTCAAGTATGTAAAAACACATTATCTTGTAAACCATAAACCAGTGAACAAACCATGGTTAATCCATCTTATAACCATGGTTAATAAGATGATAGTTTCCTTGGTTTTTGGGTACCTAGCGGACTTAGCTACGATTTATTTTTTAACTTTTATTTTTTATTTGTGGGTGTACAGATTTTGGAGACGATGAATAAACAGTGGGGAGGTAAAAGAAGATGCTTAAGGAGGACTGTGACTGGACCTTGGTAGTAATATTAGATCACAAAATCTGAAAGCTTAGTGTGTTTCATAGGATTGAACAGCGTACCGAAGCAAAGAGTGTATTGCTGTAAATTATTATGGTGCTGCTCTTATAGGTGTCGGAATATACGACCTTTATTTGCTTCTCGTTTTGTTTAATATTTAGATTAATATTTATTTAGAAAAACATCGTGGATCCTTGTATTAGCAGAATACAGTATTGGTGTTGCAAACAGTATATTAATTTTTATCTTCTTTTGTTCTGGTAATGCCCTTTTGATTCATTAAGTTGCACAAATTTAATTTGATTTAGTTAGTTGATTTAAGAGCATTAAATTTCAATGTGGTTTCTATTTCACAATTATCTCTCATGCTTCTTATAGTGTCAATATCTATATATTTTATATTTATATTATAGGTACCGGAATTTTCGAATTTCTGTGTATTCGATCCGAATGCTTTTGATTATGACACAAGTTTTTCATTTAAATTTTCGAATTTTTATTTGAATGGAACTGAAATTAGTGCAATTCCCAACGAAAAAACATTGATTTTTTTTTTTTTTTATTATAAAAATGCTAATTCAGAAATGCAATCGATTTTAATTTCGACAATCGAGTTCGATTTCTTTAATAACAATTTTAAGGATAGTGTAATTTATATTTCGAATTGAATAGAATCCAAATTTGTTCAATAAATAACAAAAATGTGGATATGAAGGACTTGTTTGGATATGATCAACAGCTAGGACAAGCTGCGAGTCTTATTTCCAATTAGGCTGTAGGCAAAGCACTTCCCTCAAGCTGCCGTATTATTTTAATCAGAAACTAGAAAGTTATAAAACGACACCGTAAGAGAGCTAAAACGAAGTAGAGAGAGAGAGGAGAGAGAAATTCAGAAATGTTCAGAAACTTGGCCGTAAGAATTTCATCATCGGCTTCGAGCCGATCGATCTCCCGGCGGCTGCGGCACCCGAATTGCCCCGCCGACCCGACCCGAAGCTTATGTTCCAGTATCCTGCCCGACACACTCGACCGGAGCTCCGAGTCTTTCGCTCGCAACTCCGCAGCAATGGAAGGCATAATTTCTCAACTTCACTTGCGCATTGAAAAGGTATCGCCTCCCTCCCCACTCTCTCTCTCTCTCTCTATCTCTCTCTCACATCACTGACATCACTGACGCGTGTACTATGTGTTGCATGTGTGTGTTGCAGGTGATGAATGGCGGAGGTTCCGAAGCTGTAAAGAGGAACAAAAGCAGGAATAAGCTTCTTCCTAGAGAGAGAATCAATCGCTTGATCGATCCCGGTTCTTCATTCCTCGAGCTTTCCCAGGTTTCATTTCTCTCTCTAATTTTAATATCCCAAAAAATATTGCAATTCATTAATTTCTCTTCAATTATTTCACCTCAATATCTCTGTTTTCAAATTCAATCATCACTGCAAAAATTAACACTGTATAATAATACTCGTAATTCTTAAACTTAGCTTGCTGGCCATGAATTATACGATACTCCATTACCATCCGGTGGAGTAATTACCGGCATAGGTCCCATTCACGGAAACCTATGTATGTTTGTCGCGAACGACCCCACCGTGAAGGGCGGAACGTACTATCCAATCACGGTTAAGAAGCATCTTAGGGCACAAGAGATTGCCGCTCAATGTAGACTCCCCTGTATGTATCTTGTAGATAGTGGAGGCGCTTTTCTTCCGAAGCAGGCGGAGGTTTTTCCCGATAAGGAAAATTTCGGTAGGATTTTCTATAATCAAGCTGTGATGTCGGCAGAAGGTATCCCGCAGATAGCATTGGTACTAGGCTCTTGCACAGCTGGCGGTGCTTATATTCCTGCTATGGCTGACGAAAGCGTGATGGTGAAAGGGAACGGTACCATTTTTCTCGCTGGACCTCCTCTTGTGAAGGTTAGTTAAGGCAATGTTTGGATGCGTTTGTAAGCTTGTTTTCGATTTGTTTTTTTTCCAGCTGTGTACTCGTTTATTTTTTTTTGAAAGA